>NC_059106.1:76085357-76385357 GCF_020740685.1 Jaculus jaculus
AGTGTTGTTCAGGGTCCTGGTTAAGAAAAGGACTTTTGTATTGTAAAGAGGATGATTAATTTATTACATACCATTTTCTCATACATTTAACCTAACTCTATTCAGTTAACATTAAAAACAAAGTGCTTAAAAGTGTGCAGGCAATCATAAATTACCTTTAAAAATGCATTCATTTATTTATTTGAAATCAGAGAGAGAATGGGCCTGCAGCCACTACAAATTCCAGATGCATGCACCACTTTGTGCCTCTGGCTTTATGTGGGTGCTGGGTAGGAGAACCTGAGTTATTAGGATTTGCAATATTACAGTATATTCATATATTAAAATTCTCAATTTTGAAAAACAAGGAAACATTCTTTTTTAAAAAAAATATTTATTTATTTATTTATTTGAGACAGAGAGAGGGAGAGAGAGAGAGAAAGAGAGTGAGAATGGGCACATCAGAGACTCTAGCCACTGTAAACAAACCCTACATGCATGCACCACCATGTGCCTCTGGATTACATAGGACCTGGAGAATTGAACCAGGGTACTTAAAATTTGCTGGTATATGCCTAAACCACTGAGCCATCTCTCAAGCCCAAGGAAACTTACTTTTTACTGAATTGTTTTATAAAGACAGTTTTGCCTTGTTTAATGTCCTCCTAAATAGTCACAAATCTTTCTCTTACCGGTTTCTAACAACGAGCAAAAGTCCTATGCTGAGTCCATTTCCAACTTTCAAATCTTGAAGAATTTTAAGTCACATAACATCTCCATCTCCATACTTGACTGGATCATTTTGGATAAATATGTCAGGCCTACGAAGCTAACCCCACTCTTAGAGTAGCTTTAACTTAGGGCTTTTTTTTTTTTTTTTTTTTTTTTTGGTATTTTGAGGTAGCCTCTCACTGTAGTCCAGGCTGACTTGGGCCTCACTCTGTAGTCCCAGGCTGACCCTGAGATCACAATGATCATTCTGCCTCTGCCTACCAAGTACTGGGATTAAAGGCACATGCCACCATGACTGGCTAACTTGGTTTTTAAGCTTTCTGAAATAGAAGTCGACATTCTGTTAAATAAACATATAAGCATCATTAAACAGAGATAAAGGCCCAATCAGTGAATGCAGAGATGATGTGGAATGATGCACTGGGAGCTCAGTGCAGCCCTGCTCGGCCTTGCCTACAGGGCTGGGTGGCTCAAGGACAGCCTGAGGACAGTCAGACTCCCAGTTCACCATTTGGCAGGATGGACACTGTGCTACAGCATGCTAAAAATTATTATATTTTTTAAAAAGAATGTGACTTTTTGTTTATTCTTGCTTCAGCATTAATAATTATTTTATGAATCCTTATTCTGTTCTTATCTTACAGATGAGGACACTGAATCTTAGTCCATGTCCAGGAAATGGAGTTATACCCCTCCCATCTTCACCATCATAATAGGACTCAGAAAGAGTTCCCAACCATTCCTTGTCCATCTTCCATGGAAGTTCTTTCCAGGGAAATAATTGACATGAATCTGAGGGGGGCCTACTGAGAACTCCTGCCCAGCCACCTTCTCCTCCTCTCAACTTATTCATGCTCAGCCTAGAGATTATTTTTATATTTTATTTTTCTATATATTGATTGGAGAGAGAGAGAGAGAGAGAGAAAGAGAATGAGTATTCCAGGGCCTCTTAACTTCAAGTGAGCTCCACATGTATGTGCTACCATGAGAACATGGATTACATGGGTTTTAGGGAGTTGACTGTAGATCTTTAGGCTTTGCAGGCAAGAGTGTTAACTTCTAAGCCAACCCTCCAGCCATCCACCTGTAGATTTGATGTAAGTTGCCTCTTTCTAAGTGAAGAATTTTCTGCTGCAAAAGCCTGCTTGCCACAAGATTACCTTTGACCAGACTATGAGCCCTAAAGGGAAAGCATGAGCAGTACTCAGCCTTGTTTCCCAAGCCCAGGGTAGTACTTGAGTTTTCAAAAATAAATGCATGACTGACAGAACACATTATAGAAACTAATACATTATAAAATATGTTACGTGCTGGAGAGGTGGCTTAGCAGTTAAGACATTTGCCTGTGAAGGATAAGGTCCCAGGTTCAATTCCCAAGTATGCACATAAGCCAAATGCACAAGGTGGTACATGCATCTGTAGCTCATTTGCTGTGGCTGGAGGCTGTGGCATGCCCATTGTCTCTCTGTGTTTATCTGCCTGTCTCTCTCTCCTTCCCTCCAGCCCTCCATCCCAATCTCTCAAAATATATAAACAAATAAAACGTAAATAACATATGTAAAATTATATATTAATGAAGTTCAAAATTTCTAAATGCGAAAAAGAGACAACACAGGGGACAGGAATAGGACAGTGTTTTGAAACAGGTGACAGATAGCAGAAGCTCCTGGGCAGCAAGGCATTTTCACATGGAAAGAGTGCAGTAGTGGCTTCAGCATCACCATTACATTTTTATCTGATTTTTTATTTGACACATCTATTCTTCTGGCATTGATTGAGAAGAGAACAGAAGATTTCTAGAGATATCAAGAAGGTGGATGCAAGGACTATCGTGTTACTTACTTGTCTAGTGATTCTCAATACATATTCTCTGGAAAGACAGAAGGCTATCTCCTTTAATGAATATCAGCCTCTAAAATCTCACTGATGGTCTGGAAGGACTGAGGGCAAATAGCAGCCATGTGCTATGTCTCTAGACTGGCTTATTTGGCTGGGATGCTTCTAGAACTCATGGTAGGACTCCAGAAATATAATATGGGAATTGGAGCACAGAAAAAGAATTTACAAACACTTCAACCCATCTTCCTTTCTGAGTCTCCACAAAGTTTGTCATTGGCCTGTCTGTCTTGTATATACACTGGTCCTAGCTGGAGAGAAGAGAGCTCACTTTGCAGGGACCAAACATGTTTGCTCAATGTCCTCAAGCTGACAATGTGGCTTCTGAACAGAATGAAAGTTATTTCCCTCTTAGCAATGTCTATTCAGGTGTCTGAATCTCATGTGCATTGCTGCTCATGGGGCAAATTCTGAACCCAGAGACACCGCGTTAAGCTAAGACATTAGGCAGGACATAGAGCTTTAGAGCACGGCTGCATCACTTAGAAGCATTAACAAGTCCAGAGGGCATTTAGGTGGTTGGAAGGGATCAGGGCAAGGAACCAAAGTTGAATGGGTTGAATTCTAGTTTTATCTTATTCCTTTGGAATTTTGGATTAATCACTGAGCCATATGATTGCTGGGTTTCCTTGTCATAAATCTCACAAGGTTGCAAGGAGGAATAATGTGGTTATATCTACAATGTGCCCACTGCAGGGAGGCTCACAGTAAGTGCTCCATCAGTGTAGAGTACATGGGGATTCTTCTTTGAAGAACACATTTTTTTTTTTTTTACAAAAACTGGATAAGGTAGACATGAATATGGAAATTCCAATGCAGATTTAGTGAAAAAGTACACAGGATTTCCTGGGTAGTGTGTGTTCAATAATAGGCTTTTTTTGTTTTAATAATAAGAAGGTTTGTGAGGGTAAGAAGGTTGATGGAGTAGAAAAATATCCAAGTTATATAATTAAGTAACTTTAAATAATGTTACAAACCAGAACCTATTTAACTCTCTATGTTTTACATTTTTAGAGTAAAAGAAGTCTCTTCCTTGTGGATCTAAAATATAGATGTAGAAGTACTGCATCCTTGACCCTCTAGTACATTTTGGCACAAGCTCAACACGAGAGGCAGGAAGTACAAGTGTGGCTGGTCCAGCCATGATCCCTTGCACAGACTCCCTGGGCCTTGCAGATGAAAGACTGCATTTGTCTAAGTTGCAAGGGATCTGCAAGTAGTGTTTGTCACTAGGAACCTGGAAACAATGGCATCAGATGGCTTTGATGGCAGTACAGAAAAGTATGCTGCTCAAAGCACTAGATCCAGATGTTGGGGACCCCTCTAAGGTAATTATGAAACTTCTTAATAGTGTTAGGGGATATAGTCCCAGTGTGAGGACTGCTCTGTTTAAGCAGAGATCTTATTTGTCTATGGAGACAGAAAAAGCCACATTCAATGGGGGCATCTAAGCCTCAGGGTCCCTTATAACATTAGCTTAAAATATATCCTTCACTTTAAGACTTATAACATACCCTCCAAGGTCAGGGAACATTGTTGAATATGGTTACAAAGAGCATAAGAGCCCCAAGATGGGAAGTTTTACTCTGAGGCAATGTCCTCTCCATGGACTGACAGGTGCATTCGTGACCCATGATTACTTACAACCCCTCCAACAAGGGCCAGCAGTGGGATGGATATAGGGTAGAGGGAGCAAAGGAGGATAACCCAATGAAAGTATGACCAATTGCCAATATGTTCATGTATTAATGTTCCACATAATGCTTATTTTGAAATATAACGTTGCATTTATTACATAGCATAGCTTCCATAGACTTGATGTCACAGTGCTCAATTTTTCTCAGTTGTCTGTATGACTCCTTCAACATTGTCATTATTTCATTTCACCCCTGTGTACTGAACCCCTGGTGTGGGGTACTAGGAGATGAACTTCCACTAAGACATGAGATTTAAATTCAGGTCCAACTTCCTGAAAGCCAGGCCTTCCTGTTTCTCCAAAGGTTCTCATTAATTCTGCATCCTCTTTTCCAGGGGAACCAGAACATCCTGATCCCAGGCTGAGCCGCTTTAGAGTGTGAAACAGCATCATGTCTCCAAGGCTGCAATGTGGAGACAAGGAGTAAAGATCTCCATGCATAGCTTTCCAGCAGTGCAGCCAATCTTTGTACTGAACACCCAGTATAAACCCTGTTTAGATTAATAAATGTTCCTTGTGTTAAAAAACAAACTATAACAAATCTTATTCCATACTTAATAAGGTTTGTTACAGTTCTAGAATTGAGCAGTACTCAGACTAACAGTGTTTCAGAATGTCCTGCTCCACCAATGGGATGTGCGTACATAGACTTGTGCATATCCAAGTGGTTAGAGCTTGTGTCTCAACTTCTGGACACTTGTGTTGGTTCAGTGTCACCTTTTGCTCTAAGACAAGGGTACATTTAGTTAAACAGAAACTAACAGTGTTCATACTTCAGGTGTTGGTCCTGTTTACTACATGTGGTGAAAACCTGTATGGCAGGGCTGATCAAATGGCTTGATGGGTACAGCACTTGCCTGCATAGCCAAAGAGCCTCAGCCCCTATACCCACGTAAGCCAGATGCACAAAGGGGCACATGCATCTGGTTTGTTTGCAGTGGCTTGAAGCCTGGTGTGCCCATTTGTCTCTCTGTCTCTCTCCCTGTCCCTCTTCCTCTCCCTGTCCCTCAAATAAGTAAATAAAAATTATAATATTAAAAAAATAAGCTAGCTGGGCATGGTGGCACACGCCTTTAATCCCAGCACTTGGGAGGCAGAGGTAGGAGGATCGCTGTGAGTTCAAGGCCACCCTGAGACTAGATAGTGAATTCCAGGTCAGCCTGAGCCAGAGTGAGACCCTACCTCGAAACACAAAACAAAACAAAACAAACAAACAAACAAAAAAAGCCAAACCTGTAATGCATGGGTCAACTTAAGGTCAAACTCAGTGGTTGGTTTTTCATATGCTAAGTCTTACTTCTCCAACTTCCTCCCAAAAGCACTGGTTCAACTCCTCAGAAGCCAATTTGAGAATTTGAAAATTTCAGGCAAAGATGACATATAATGATCTCCTCAGCCTTCTCTGATAGATCCTGTATTAAGACAGATCTTTCTTCATGTTTTCTGAGAACAACATGAAGGGGGAGCCTGGGGCAATGGAACACAGATACATCTGTGAAGCAACACATGAAGCTTTAGTTTCCTACAGTCGACAGCCTGGTTGGGAGTAACTTTGACATTGTGGGCTTTTGTTTTCATGGCTGTGAATGAGCGTGGAGCTGGATCTGATGACCTTCAAGGCATTTTAAGGCAGAGAATAGCAAAATAACCAAAGCCAGCCTCACAAACTCCTTCAGGTTAGCCTAGGAAATATACTGAGCACCTGTCGTCATTGCCATAACAACCTCACACTCACCACTATCATTTTCATCTGTAAATTGGAGATTATCGGGCTTCCTTCTTATAAGTGCTGTGAGGAACTAGTGAGAAAACACACTTTAGGGTTTGAAGACACCCTTTCAACGTTCTCAGTCATGACATCATCACCACCTCATAGCATTCTATTCACCTCCCTGTCTAGACACAAACCCAGAAGAATTTCTATAGTATGAATCTTCCCACGTGAGCCAATTGTGCCAAGGTAACTCCAGAGACAATCTCTGTTGGGAGTGAGCTACTGAATTCCTGGTTGTCTCCCTGGTTTCCAGAACCTCTTATGTACCTCCCTTCTCCCTTCTCAAAGCCCACCATCTTCTTGCTGGTTGTAGGCCCACCTGGCTCAGAATGAAACACCCAGAATCTGCCTTCTCTTCCATAACTACCTCCTGATTGGCTCCATTTTAACTGGTGATTATGAACAGCATTCAGCAGGTGGAGAAACTTTAGTTACAGTTCATGGACAGCCATTTGTTAGACTGATACACTTAAGCACATGATAGACCTTGAAAATTCAGCTCCAGGCTGAGGCAAGTGGCCAGGCTTTATGAACATTGTGTGACCTTTGCCACTCACAGCTTCTGTATTACTGTACATTTATTTGTCTCTGTACATTTCTTTCTTTCTTTTTTTTTTTGTACTTTGGTGTTTTGGGGATGTTTGACTGACTGCCACTATTTAAATTATCTCTCATCTGCAAAAGTGTTGATTTGATCTTAAAATCTACATATTTCTCTTTTTTTAAATATTCATTAATTTATTATTTCACAGAAAAAGAGACAAATAGAAAGAATTAAGAGAGGGAATAGTTGGACCAGAGTCTTTTGCCACTACAAAAGAACTCCAGATGCATGTGTCACCTTGTGCATCTGGATCCTGAGGAATTGAACCTGGCTCCTTTGACTTTGCTGGCAAGTGCTTTAAGCACTAAGCCATCTCTCCAGCCCCCTATTTCAATATGTTAAAAAGTATTTTTATTTATTTGCAACATACACACACACACACACACACAAACACACACACACACACACACACACACACACACACACGGAGAGAGGGAGAGAGAGAGGGAGAGGGAGAGAGAGAGAAAATAGAGAAGGAAAGAGAATGATTGGGCACACTAGGGCCTTCAACCACTGGAAGCAAACTCCACATGCATGCACAACTTAATGCATCTGGCTTTAGATGGGTACTGGAGAATTGAACCTAGGTCATTAGGTTTTGCAGGCATATTTCTTAACTACTGAGCTATCTCTACAGTCCATATTTCCTTTTTTATTTCAAAATCACTTTGCCCTTACAAAACAATTACAGAACTAGCATAATGACACACTAGTGCCTCAATTGTACATGCATTATTTGTTACAACTTGTCACCTGTGCTTCATCATTCTTTTTCTCCATATCAATTTATTATTGTTTGAGTTTTAGACCCCTTTGAACATAATCTGCATATGTCATGTTCCTTTATTCATCAATGTTTTGGGAATATTTTTAAGAAGGGATGAGCTCTTATATAGGGGTTTCAACTTTAGGAAACTCAACCTGGAAACAATTCTATCATGCAACCTGATATGATGGGAGTGTAGGCTATATTGTATGTAGATCTTTGGCTCTCTAGTATTATAAGGTGCTTATTAAATATATAGTCAGAAAATTCTAGGAGATGAGTATTATTGCACACATAGCATAGATGATGAGACTGAGGCATCTAGAAGATAGGCCATTTGCTACCCATGAATTACACTGTCATCCTCTGTTGGGACCTGTGAGCATGTTTTGCAGCTGGGACTTTGACCTGTGGTTTCCTTGCTTTTGTGATCCACATATTCCACACCAGGAAGCTTCCATACTGTGGGCCAAACAAAGTCAATGAGGGATACCTACCTCATTGAGATAACAGATATGGTTATGAGTGCCTGTTAGATTATTTTATTTTATTTCTTTTCCTTTCCTTTCCTTTCCTTTCCTTTCCTTTCCTTTCCTTTCCTTTCCTTTCCTTTCCTTTCCTTTCCTTTCCTTTCCTTTCCTTTCCTTTCCTTTCCCTTTCCCTTTCCCTTTCCCTTTCCCTTTCCCTTTCCCTTTCCCTTTCCCTTTCCCTTTCCCTTTCCCCTATCCTATCCTATCCTATCCTATCCTATCCTATCCTATCCTATCCTATCCTATTCTATCCTATTCTAGAATGAGGGGGGCAGAGAGACAGAAAGAAGGGGGGGAGCGCATGAGCATGAGCATGAGCATGCTAGGGCCTCTAGCCAGTGCAAACAAGCTCCAT
Organism: Jaculus jaculus; assembly: GCF_020740685.1. NCBI lineage: Eukaryota > Metazoa > Chordata > Mammalia > Rodentia > Dipodidae > Jaculus > Jaculus jaculus. The sequence goes on from NC_059106.1 coordinate 76,093,690, forward strand.
ATGCATGTGACATCTTTTGCCTGTGGCTTACCGGGCTACTGGGGAATCAAACCTGGGTCTTTAGGCTTCACAGGCAAGTACCATAACAGCTACATGATCCCTTCAGCCCCTGAATGCCTTTTCAGTTGCTTCCTCAGTTTCTGTTATTGTGGCCTCCTGCATTCATATTGCCAAGGACATTCTGAAGATCAAGGATCTAATACAAGACTTCTCTACCTGAACATCCCATCTGACTCTGGTCAATGTCTTCTTTGCTACAGTAATGTACACCTACATGAGTCCCAACTCCAACTACTCCCCTGAGAGAGGCAAGCAGGTGTTGCTCTTTCCAAAGTCTTCTCAGTCTGGTTTAACCCCATGTCCACAGGGTGAGAGAAAAAGGCTTTAATGGGCATTTCTCAAGGTAATGGGCATGACAGTGTGCCCTAAGTGACAGCAGAGGCTTGTGACAGAGCATGCTATGTGTAACAGTGTGATGGGATTTTTATTGTACATAAAAAAGTCAGTGTGCCTTTGAACCAACAAGGTTTTTTAGTAGAAGAAATATTCCTGAGACCAAGGATCTTTGGGGTGAACTGGCTGCACTGTGGTGCAACAACAAGAGCTCAGTAATCTCAGAGGTTCACAACAGGAGTTCATTTATTGTTCATGTTCTATGCTTGTTGTAGTTTGACAGTGGTCTTCTGTTAAAAATGAGTTCACAAGAATGAGTGCACAGTCAAAAAAGGTTTCATCAAGGCAATGTTTTTCTTCTGCTGAAGGACATGCATTTGAAAGGGATTCAAGAAATCCATTGACCACCCTGAGACTACATAGTGAATTCCAGGTCAGCCTGAGCCAGAGTGAGACCCTACCTCGAAAAACCAAAAAAAAAAAAAAAGACAAAAAACAAACAAACAAAAAATCCATTGAGAGCCAGGCGTGGTGGCGCACGCCTTTAATCCCAGCACTGGGGAGGCAGAGGTAGGAGGATCGCTGTGAGTTCAAGGCCACCCTGAGACTACAGAGTTAATTCCAGGTCAGCCTGGACCAGAATGAGACCCTACCTCGAAAAACCAAAAACAACAACAACAACAACAAAAAAAAGAAACCCATTGAGAAGTTCACTGGGTTTTTATCCTTAACTTGAGGGTCTTCGGCCCCCCTCTGATGAGTCAGCGCTCAGCCCCACATTCTTATGCAATTGGCCTCTTCATATAGTTTCGTGCGGAATCTATGGAAAACAGAATTTTCAGAATTTTTACCAAATAAGGTAATAGAAAGATTACTTCCTGGAACTGATGACCCTGAAAGGACTTTTATGAAATGGCATCTTTTGTCAAAGTGGAGTTTCTCTACTTTATATAACTCCTTGGTAGAAAAGACATACTTTTCCTTTCAAATTTCTCAGTTTTCTACAGTCTTAGATCCATGGTGAAGGTCAAGCCCTTGGAGAGAATTTGCCTTTCTGTGACAGTCTGGTGGGAACAATGCTCAGAATTCATAATGACTGGCATCTCTTGGCATACACTTCAGTGGACCAAACATGTTGCATGGTGAAGCCTGATAGCAAAGGAGTAGGGAGTATTTTCTTCCTTCAGAGAAGTAATACATGTCATATCACAGTGGGCTGGAATATTTAGTCCCTCTGCAGTGAAGGGAGCAAATAAGAATAATGATGGTATCTCCCATATAACATAGAAACAAGTAGAATACATGTAACCAACATGAAACTTGTAAAATGTAAGAGCCCAAGTAATGGAAACAGCAGGAGGACAAATGAAATGCAAAAAAGGAAATACACACACACACACACACACACACACACACACATACATAATCTGTACACATATTAGTTTAAAATTAAGGAAATAGTCTAGGTTACCCATACAGCCCATAAGGCTGATATAGTCCTTGAAATCAATGTGGTTCATGGATAAATATGATGACCTCAGCATTGTGCTGTCAAAGGACAGAAAACTCAGTAATAAGGAACATTGCTTGTCATCCTTGGAGTGAAGAGGGTTCTTCTCCATCCCTCAGAAACTGTCTCAGTATTTGTCCTTGGAAAATTTACTTCTTTTTTAAAGCAGGAAGTGACAGACACTGTGAGGCTGTGATGGCCACAGTCACTTTATACACTTTATACTGCTTCCTAAAGCACTCCTCCTTATATTTTGTCTTGTATATCCTTGATTGAGAGACCAAATATAACCATTTTAAGTGAAAAGGCCCAGGCCTGACTTAGATAGCAAGCTAGCCAGCTACTGTGCTGGCCTTTGCATCTGTAAACTTTGCTTGCTTGCTCAATTGCTGCCTTTCCCCCTAAATTTTCTGAGGAATCACCACTTCAAGGACATTGCAGAAACACTCCCCTGTGGGGGGCCGGCCTCTGGCCTCCAACCACCTGCTTAGATAAGAAACCTATCATTTCAAAAGTCGTAATGTACCACTGCTTGCTTAGCCTATCACAATGGAGATTACCTCATCTGCCTGCAGTGCCTGTGGCTCCTGCCCCCAACTTTGCCCACCGAAACCCCAAGCCAATCCAAACTGTTTAAATCAACCAACCATGTATCTATCCTGTACTTCTTTGTTCAAATTCCTATATAAACCCCTTCCCCCAAAAGAAAGGGGCTCTCTTCCTCACAACCGCTGTGCCTGACCGTGTGGACAGAGCCCAGGGCTAGGCTTGCAATAAAGAAACCTGGCAACAAGGAGGGTCCATTGGGAGGGGGTAGATCATGGATGAGCCTAAACAATGGTACCAAACTGCCTGTATTTGCTGAAAAGAAAACTCATAAATTAAATTAAAAAAAAAAAAAAAGAAACCTGTTGCTTTTATATTTGAGTGTCTCACCTTCTGTGGCAGTTCTTTGGGTGACTCCTGGGTGACTGGGGTTCTTGGCTCCTGTTCAGGGGTCTTGGCACAAAATCTTGGGGCCTTTTCTGGGATCCCCAGAGACCCCAGAGACCCCAGAGACCTCCAATGAACCTGAGACCCTGAAGGTTTCTTCTCTGGCCGGTCGGGTAAGTTTTCCACTTGAGTTCTTTCTTTTTCCTTTCACTCTGTTGGCTAGTCACATCTGTTTTCTGATCAGGTCATACGTCCTGGTGGACACGCCATAAGGTCAGACATGGAGGAGGCATGAGACGTCCTCCTCCCTCCTCTGAGTTGGGGCTCTGTCCCGGACAGAGCAAACCTGCTAATCTGAGTGGGGGCTCTGTCCCAGAGGACAGAGCAAACCTGATAATCTGTAGCACACACATCTGTTTTTTTGGGCCCTGTGTGTCTGTGTAATACTTGTGTGTCTTGTCATTGACCTAACCCTACAGACATTCCTTCCCTGACTCAATAACATGGGACAGATTCCTTCCTCCCCTTTAGGAATCTGGAAGGATGTCAAAGCAGTTGCCCATAACAACGTGGTAAACTTTTAAAAAGACAGATGGATTACATTTTGTTCCTCTGAACAGCCTACCTTCAATGTAGGATGGCCACCAGAGGGGACCTTTCATCTAAATACTAGAGGTTGAAAAAAATTGTTTTTCACCCTAGGAGTGGACACCCTGATCAAATCCCTTATATTGTGACCTGGAGGAACCTGATAGAAGAGCCTCTTCCTTGGGTGAAGTCTTTCCTCCCTTTTTCTCCCCCTCCTTTACAGGTGCTGGCAGTTAAATCTAAAAGAGACACCAAGCCTACATGTGCTGGCAGTTAAATCTAAAAGAGACACCAAGCCCACTGCTGAAGCCTCAGCCCCAATTCTTGCGGGGGGCACTGATGAGATGGACAGGGTGAGTGAGTGCTCTCCCAGAGGGACTGGGAGACATCGGCCCATGCAGCCTTGCCTCCATGTTTTTGAGGGCTGGCAGGTTTCTCTTTCTCCTCCTTTATTTTTGGTTCTCGCCACTGTGTGGGACCAGACACGACGAACTGGCAACTGACGTCTCTTGGCCGAGGCCACTCTTCGGTATTGACTGAAGGCCAGCCGTCTTCTGCCTGGACCCTGACAGCCTGTTGGGTGTTGGCAAAATCCCTCTATCTATTTCTGTCTGACACACAAAAAAACTGGTAACACATCAACCTCTTAAAAGCCTGTAGGGCAGGTAGCCGGCCTCTTAAACTTGTGGACAGGCTCACTCCTGGATCTTTGGGGAATCCCCTGTGTGTTAGTCAGCCCTCAGGAATGTTGCCCTCTGGTCTTGGCGTTTCTAATCTTTCTCTGTCATGGGTAACATTGCCTCCCTCCAATATATACATATATCTCCGATTCACGAAATAAGAGCTCTTATGAAAGTTAAGGGAATTAGCTCTCCCAGAGGGAGGCAGGCTCCTTTTGGGAAGAAGTCCTCCAGGTCATTTCTGTATTTCTGGGCATCCATGTGGACCTGCATAGCTTATCTGTCTAGGAAATGAAAAGTTCAGGAAGGAAATTTCCCCTCACTCTCTTTAAGCAGCAAAACTACAAACTAGCTTTTCAAGCATTCCAAAGCAGGTTGGGTCAGAGTCAGGTGGCAGACAGACAATGGCCCTTCTGCCCATGCAGGTTCCATGTCTCTGCCACTTCTCCCAGTGGCCCCCTGAGCAGGCCCACTCCTTCTTCAGTGGCCTCCCAGTGGGCTGCCTTCTTCAGAGGCCTCCTGGCAGTCCTGGAGGCCCCCCTTTCCCATTCAGGTGGTCAGAATCCTTGGCGTCCCGGCAGTCTTCTTGGCCACTACCTTCAAGTGTACTAGACCGGACCCCTGGTGAATGTCAGGAGTGAGACAAGGCTGATGTAAGGTGTATACAAGCCCCACCCAGCTGCAACAGTGCACCAAAAAGTGGCAAGAGAAAAAGAAAAGTCACATTTAATGACAGCCTAAAAGAACTGAAGTTTTACATAAAAAAGTGTCAACTTTGTTACATGATATCATAAATATAATTACTGAACTTATGTTCTAGGTCAACTTCAACTTTCATAGAGGATTTAAAAAAATTTTTTTTTGTTCATTTTTATTTATTTGAGAGTGACAGACAGAGAGAGAAAGAGGCAGATAGAGAGAGAGAGAATGGGCATGCCAGGGCTTTCAGCCACTGCAAACGAACTCCAGATGTGTATGCCCCCTTGTGCATCTGGCTAACGTGGGTCCTGGGGAATTGAGCCTCAAACCAGGCTCCTTAGGATTCATAGGCAAGTGCTTAACTGCTAAGCCATGTCTCCAGCCCTCATAGATGATTATTAAAAACAACAGAATTCTCTGAAAGTGGTAACTTATAATTTGTCAGGTATTGAAAAAAACTTGTAATGTACTTAAAAGGAGGAGGCAACTGACCTGACTTCTAGGCCAGCCTGCCTCAAGATTACAATATTTGCCTTAGTTTAATGTCTTATTGGTATTAATGACATAAAATTGTATTTAGACTACTCATTTGTTAGTGTAGTTGTTGGTGTAGTTTTCATAACAGCTTTGTAAGAAAGGTGGTTAATACTGGGATGGGATGAATTAATTGAAGAAACTGGAAAGGAATTTTTTAATGTTGGGATATAGAATACTTGTTAAAAATGCTTTTTGAGTGGTACTTAGATGAGAATGTTAAAGTATATGAAAAAAGATGTGAGTATATAGGAAAGAATTTTCAGGCTAAACCTAAACGCCATGCCTAAAGTTAGAGACTTTTCAACTGTTTACAGACTCTAAAGGATATCTAAAAGTTTTATATAGGGACATAGTCTTAATCTAAATTCATCTTATATTAGACATTGGTGATGCCTATGCTAGGTGGGTCACAAAGTCGTAAGTACAGATGTAACTGGAGGTTTAACCAGGTTAAATATAGACAAGAGTCTATCACCTTGTGTTTTGCAAATGGGTAAATTAGCTATGTAAAAACAAACAACTTCAGAATAGGATAAGAAATGTCAGGATGCTTATCTCTCTGCTCTGTAATTTCATTTTGCTCTTGCTTTCCAACATATGCTACTTAAAGTCATGGGAAGCTGGACTCTGAAAAAACGGACGGAACCCCCTTTATTTCAGACCCCATGCACGTTTAAGCCATGTGTCCCCCAGACTATTAATAGAGACAAAATGGCCAATTGTCTCTGACAATTAAAAAGAAGTGCAGCATATAACTGTGGTTCTCTTTAGTTTGTCTCTTTTAAACACCTACAGTCATCTGTTAGATAAAGTTTCTCACAAGACAAAATGTTAAATAGGTAAACTGAGTCAAGGTATTTGATCAGATTACAAACTCCTTACACAAGACAAGCATCAGGCTTACCTAATGTGTATATCAGGGTAAGAGCCCCTTCATTGAAACATTTAATTGGATTAAATGTAATGTTTATCTGATGCCAAGGTTTTAATCAGTGGAGAAACTGAGTCTTATGATAAGGCCTCACTCATTAACAGGTCACTGATGCTAATTTGTTATGATTTAGGGTTATAAAACTGTCTTTAAGATTCTCTCAGTAAAGTAAATTAGGTTCCTCTTTTCATCCAGATTTTAACTATTCTTAAGATAAAGGCTCACACAGAAGTGGTTAATTTCCAAAGGTGAAGTACTCATACCTAAAGACATTGTGACTTTAAAGATAGCTTCTGTCTTATTTATGCTAATTCTATTGAATGGTCATAACTAGGTTTAATCACTTAGGTTTAAGTGATTTAATTTCAGTAATGATAACTTTCATCTTCCTGGGATATGTTGGGATAGCTTGCTTAAACTTTATCAAATTTAAGTTATAGATAAAACTTAAAATTGTTTTATGTTAATAAAAATCCTGTGGTACATAAAATCAATAGCTATCAAGCTTAAGCCAAAATCACTGGTTGTCAAATAATGATTTTTTTCTTTCAAAAAGATTTATCAAGAGTTATGTTAAAATTTAGCTAGCTGTTTTGGTTTAAAAAAAGTTCAAGCTCTGTGGTTCTGTTTCCAATGTTCTATGGGAAATTTGTACCAACACATGTATGTGAAGTAATCAAAGATGTTTTCAAACAGGTGGTTCTCAGGGGAAAATTCATAGCACTCAATGCCTTCATAAAAAAGACAGAAAGATCCCAAATCAATAACCTACCCGTCCACCTAAAGGCACTGAAAAAACAAGAAAAATCCAACCCAAAGAGCTCCAGGAGGAAAAAAATAATTAAAATCAGAGCAGAAATTATTGAATTGGAAACCAAGGAAACTATATCAAACCCCTGGCCAATTTGATCAAGCAAAAAAAAGGAGAAGCTTCAAATTAACAAAATTCAAAATGAAAAAGGAGAGATCACAACAGACATAAGTGACATTTGGAGAATCATCAGGACTTATTTCAAAAACCTCTACTCCACAAAACTGGATAATGTGGAGGATACGGATAAATTCCTGGACGCATACAATTTATCGAACTTAAACTCAGAGCAGATTAATCACCTCAATGAACCCATCACACTGATGGAGATTGAAAAAGTAATAAAAAACCTCTCCCAAAAGAAGATTCCAGGACCAGATAGCTTCTCAGCTGAATTCTATCAAACCTTCATGGAAGAACTCAAACAAATCTTCCTGAAACTGTGCCACACAATTGGAGAACAGGGAAAGTTACACAACTCCTTTTATGAAGGTAGTATTACCCTAATTCCAAAACCAGGCAGAGATGCCACCAGAAAAGAAAACTACTGGCCTATTTCCCTGATGAACTTAGATGCAAAGATCCTAAACAAACTCCTCGCAAACTGAATCCAACAACACATCAAAAGCATTATCTACCTTGACCAAGTGGGATTCATCCCAGGAACACAGGGGTGGTTCAACATATGGAAATCTGTCAATGTAATACACCACATAAACAAGGTTAAACATAAAAACCACATGATCACTTCGATAGATGCAGAAAAGGCCTTTGACAAGATACAATATCACTTCAAAAACATTGGAGAGAATTGGCATGGTTGTTTCATATCTTAACATAATAAAGGCAATATACAAAGCTCTGAAGGTGCTAATAATACTTAATGGAGAGAGCCTGGAAGAATTCCCATTAAGATCAGGAACAAGAGAGGGTTGTCCTCCCTCACCTCTGCTTTTCAATATAGTACTGGAAGTCCTAGCTCAAGCAATAAAACAGGAGAAAGAAATAAAAGGTATACAATTTGGAAAGGAAGAAGTTAAGTTAGCTCTATTTGCTGATGACATGATTGTATATGTAAGAGACCCGAGAGACTCCATCCCAAAACTCCTGAAGGTGATTAACTCCAATAGCAAAGTAGCAGGATACAAAATCAATGCACAAAAATCAATAGCCTTTCTATATGCAAATGACAAAGATACAGAGAAAGAAATAAGGGACACAGTCCCATTTTCAATAGCAACAACAACAACAACAACAAAATACCTTGGAATAACATTAACCAAGGAGGTGAAAGATCTATACAAAAAAACCATAAAAACAGTCAAAAAAGAAATTCAGGAGGACTTGAGAAAATGGAAAGACCTCCTATGTTCCTGGATAGGCAGAATTGGCATCGTGAAGACGACAATCCTACCAAAGGCAATATACAGATTTGATGCAATTGCAGTTAAAATCCTTACAGTGGTACTGGGAGTTAAGGTCAGTGCCCACTAAGAAAATGAGGAAAAATATAACTAATATACAACAGTTAGAGAGAAGAGAGAGAAAGAGAGAGGAAGAGGGAGAGGGAGAGGGAGAGGGAGGGAAGATGTAGAAGATTAAGGTTAGCCTTGATCCTACCCTCTCCTGTGTCTTGTGGTTCAGGTGTTCCCTGTAAGGGCCTGGTGAAGGTTCAGCCATTTGGTCTGCCTTTTAGGTAGAATTTTATGGTACCATTCCCGTTTATGTCTAGATTTGTGTTTCCCACCCCTTCGATGTCCTCCCCTCCCTCCCCATCCAACTCACAGTGATCCTCCTACATCAGCCTCTGAGTGCTGGGATTAAAGGTGTGTGCTACCACATCCAGCAGTAGGATCCTTTCTATCACAAATGCCTTTTAACTTTGATAAAGTATGTTTATCGTATTTTTTCTCTTGTTTTAGAGCAGATGTACGACAATACTGCCTGATCCAAGGCTATGAAAATTTACTTCTGTGTCATCTTCTAAGTTTTACTAAGCCTTTTTTAAAAAGTTGAGGAAATTATTTATATGATATTAGTGCAGGTATGATTTTCTTCTTTTCCATTTGTCTCAGTGCCATTTTTTTTCTTTTTCTTTTCCATTAAATCATCTTAATGTTTCCCCATCTATCCAAAGTAGGCTGGAAAAGGAAATCCTCACAAGATAACTCCTCTCCCTCTGTGTTAGTTATTTCCTTGTGCTCTGTCTCCAAGATCCTATTTCTTGGAGTGTTCTTGTTGATCACATTTGGGGAGTTTCATCCCTACTGGGGACAGGGGCATTTCTTCCTTAGCTCTCCTAGGAAGGCCTGTTGAGGAGCCAGGACCATAAAATCTTGTTAGTGTGTCCCTCCGGGAAGAGAGTGAGATGGCCGTCTGTCTTCGTCTGCATCCCGGGATCTTCCTGGTAAGGTCTTCAGCAGCCAGTGCTGGCTTGCTCCTTGGGGATGAAGCAGAAGTCTGTCACCAGAAATCTCAGAATTCTAGGGCTTTTCTGAAGACTTCCTGATTTCCTGGATGTGCGTGCCAAGGTGGTTTATAATTTGGTCCCTTCACCAGGGAGCAAGGACAGCCACTCATTGACACAATCTGTGGGTTATCGACGGGGGAGATGGCCACTAGTCCTGGGGGCATTTGTGAGGTCTTCTTTGTGGTTTTGGAGGTCAGAAGTTGTTAAACCAGTATCTTCAGTGCAATTTATAGCATCTCTGAATTCAGGAAGATGTATCATAAAATCCATTGCTTTGATCTTGTAGAATCTACTCTAGACTCTCAGCATTTCTTTGTTTTCCATTTTTTTTTAAAAAGATTAGAAACCAGCTATTTTCTTTCTATGCAGAAGTAATGCAAGTCATATTACTGTGGGCCAGAATGTGTGGTCTCTTTACAGATTGGGCAGCAAATAACAGGGATGATTTCTTCGTCCATATTACATACATCAGTGTAGCATGTAACCAACATGAAACATGGTAACATGGACATAGTAGAAGGACAAAGTGAGAGGCAAACAAAAGAGTACGTATAAACAGTATATGTATGATATTGAATATCAATACAATAGTATATGTAATCAATACAGCCAAGAGAGCTGACATAGTGCATGAGATCAATGTGGCTCATGGGCAAGTGTGGTGACCTCAGTGTTGTGCTATCAAAGAATACAAAACTTAATGTTAAGGAACATGGATTCTCATCTGCATCTCATTAACTTGCTTAGTGTATTTGTGACCTTACTTCTTTTTTTTTTCTTAATTTTAATAGATGTTTTTGTTGACAATTCTCATCCGTGTGCATAATGGAATTTTATTTCATTTTTAGGGGGAGAGAGAGACAGAGGGAGAGAAAGAATTAGTGGGCCAGGACCTCAGCCACTGAAATGGAACTCCAGGGGCTTGTGCCACCTAGTGGCCTTGTATGACCTTGCAGTTGCCTCACCTTTGTGCATCTGGCTAATGTGGGATCTGGAGATTCAAACATGGGTCCTTGGCCTCAGAGGCAAACACTTTAACTGCTAAGCCGTCTCTCTAATCCAGTAAAATGGATTTTGATCATACTCTTCTTCAATTACTTTCTTCCATGCCCACTTGCCATCCCTATTTCTCTGCACAGCTGTGTCATTGCAACCAGTCTCTCTTCTTTCATGTAATTTTCCCATTGCTTCATTGGCTATGATGACATGCTGATGGTCCCAATATTGTGTAGACCTTGTGCAGGTAGTGCCAGCCTCTGTGACGTCATGAATGCAGTGGTCACTTTGTGTGTGGTAGACACCTTTCCAAAGAACTCCTCTTCATACTTTGGTTCCTACAGTCTTTGTGGCAGCTCTTTTGCAATGTTCTATGAACTTTGCAGAATGTGATGTAAGATATTTGAATTAGAGTTGAATACTTAATGTCAATTACCAGTACTTTGCCAAGTTCTCAGTCTCTTCAATGTTGACCACCTTCTTCAAATAGAAGCTTTCACGACAGGAACAAAAAACATCCCCAATCTATAGGAAAAAGCCTAAATATGTGGATAGCATTTTGATATGTACAACCTATCCATTTGACCAAGCAATAGTCATAGCTTCCCCCATTCACAGCCATAGGCTTTTGACCAGAGTTTCAGGGCCAGGTATGAATTCTCTTCCATGGACTGGACCTCAAATCCAATCAGAGAACAGTTGGCCATCTTCATAACTGATATGCCACTACTGTAAGAGTGGATACATTTTTCCTGGCTTGCCAGTTGAATCCCTTGCCGGTAACAGTGTTATGGACTGTTATTGACTTATCTCTCCCAGCAGCCTGCGAGCCACCTTCCAGCACTATGACGACTAGTGGGCAGTAGGAGGCCGGGGAAATGTCCGTCTTCATTCTGGATCTCACTTTGTTCCTATTTATAACCAACATCTTGTATTGAATTCCTTCCAAAACTTTGGGACTCCAGGCCATTGAGCCACAGGCAATTTTTCAGAAAAGAGGGCAAGAAAGATTGTAAGGGTTACAGGGTAAATGGGAATATCCAGAGGCATTGTCCTCTCCCAAAATGACTGACTGCTGCTCTCACAAGTCATAACCCCCACCCCTTGGTGAATACTAGCAATCCCGCTGAAGAGCACTCTAAGTAGAATGGGGGAAGGGAAAAGGAAATGGTACCAACACTTGATGTGTCCATACAAAGTTTCCACTTAATAAAAAAATTATCCAAAGCACATGGTGCTGTGAGGACCATGTACAATGAATACAGGCTTCTCCCAGGAGACAGTGGCAGATGGATTGCCTTGAGTTGCAGGTCAACCTGAAATACACTGTAATAACTTGCCTCAAATAACAAATTGCAATACATTTGTGAACATTACAGAACTCTCTCTTTTCTCTGCTCTCTGTCTCTCAGTCTCCTTACAGAATGTGTCCATCACCATGGAGAAAGTAAGTCCTCAGTGGAACTTGCTCATATAGTCACCCTGATCTCAAGGGTGATGGTTCATTCCTCCTGCCAATTTGCCTCAAGTGAAAGACACCTAGAAAAATTCAAATACTTGTTCCTGTGCATGTGAGGGTGCTTAAACAGATTACTGACATGTGGGTCAAAAAACTGAAGGGTAAGAGCCACACTGAATAATGTCAGCACGTTCCAATGGGCTCAGCCCCCAGATTGGATTAAAAGCAGAGGGGGTAGCCCAACCTCAGGCAAGAGTAAGTGCTTGAGCATGTTTGAATCGTGCTGCCAATAGAGCCTGCAGACAGCAGTTCAGCTTCGTCAGTCTCTGATCTTGGACACATTCTGGATGTTCTCCAGGTAGTGAGCAGGCTTCAGCCCCAGACTGGGGCGGCACCACTGAGGCCTCTTGTTCTGAGTCTTCAAACTTAGACTGAGCAGCTTCTTGGACTGCTGTTCTCATTGCTCTTCAGCCTGCAGATGCTCATTGAGAGTGTTAATCATGTAAGCCAATCTCAGAATTCCTTCAATTCAAACATATATTTGTTGTGTTTTTAAAAAAAATTTAAATTTTTATATTTATTTGTTTGTTTGTGTGTGTGTGAGAGAGAGAGAAGAGGGGGGGATGTGTGTGGGGGGGAGAATGGGCATGCCAGGGTCTTCAGCGCTGCAAATGATGCTTTGTGCATTAGGCTTATGTAGGTCCTGGGAAATTGAACCTGGTCCTTTAGCTTTACAGGCCTTACCAAATAAACCATTTCTAGCCCTTGGTTCTGTTTTTGTAGAGAACTCTAAATTCAGAATCCCAGCTTCCAGAACTAAGAGAAAATAAATTTCTGTTGTGAAATCCATCTAGTTACATTTTTGGTTATAGAGCTAATTCAGAGCAACCCTAAGATTGATCCTATTTCTACCAGCAACACAGTGAGAGCTTGAATGCAAAATCAAGTAGTTATTTGAAAATGAAGCTGGAGTCCTCTAGAAGCAGAGAATGTTAGCAGAAAAATATACAGGACAAAAACATGCTAATATGGGGTAAATTAAAAATGGTCGTGGCGTTGAGCGTGGGGTTGCAAGCCTTTAATTCCAGCACTAGGGAGGTGGAGGTAGGTGTATCACCATGAGTTTGAGGCCACTCTGAGACTACAGACTGAATTCCAGATTATCCTAAAATAGATTGAGACCCTACCTCGAAAAATTACCAACAACAAAGAAAAGAGGCTTGAAATGAAGAAATTTCTGTTTAGTGTTCCCTGTTCCACCATTTACTTTCCTGTTGCACCAGTTACTTTCCTGTTGCTGGGACAAAAGAAATCTGACAAAAAGAAATGTGGAGAAGAACACAGTTGAATTGGGCTTACAGATGCCAAGGACAGAGCTGGTCATGGAGAAGAAGGCATGGGAGGCTGGAGGGAGAAGCCAATGTCATGTTGCCATGGAAGTCAGGACCCAGAAGCAAAGCAGGTGGAGCTGAACTGTACAACCTTAAGGCTTGTGCCAGTGGCTTACTTCCTCCACCATGGATCAACCTTCTAAAGGTTCCCCAGTATTCCTGGGCAGAGCTACCAGCTGGGGATTAAATGCTCAAACACATGGGCTTATGAGACACATTGACATTCAAACTACCACACCTGTGGATTCAAAGGAGCCGGTGTTCAAAGTGTCAGGGAAGCTAGGCGAATGTCAGAGGGACAGGACGGAATCTGGGAAATGATGTTGCTCTGATTTAAGAGCTAGAGAAAGATTCATGTGGTCTGTATAGAGTGAGCAAAAGAGGTAGAGATACATTTCAGAGTCAGGCAGAGGCCAGTCTGGAAAGGCCAGTGACAAGTGTACCTTTAAGCTGAGCTCATGGGGGTGGTGAGGTTGTGGCTGGACAAGTGGTTCAGTTTGAGGAATGATCATCCTGTTGTATGGTGTTCTCAGGAGGGGGTGAGAGGGGAGGGAGCTTGATAAGAAGGTGACAGTGTCAGTGTCAGGGAACCCAGGCCAGGCCAGTGAATCAAGAGCCTCCCCTTTGGGGAGCTCTAAGACATAATGTTAGGAAGATTTCTGGCTTGGGGAGACTGGAAGGGGTGTTGTTTAATTGTGGTGCTTGGAGTTTAGATGTTAAACTAATGAACTGGAAAAGAGAGAAAGTATGGAGTTGAGCAGATAATATGAACAGAGTGGCCTATGAGTAATGGACATCCTCAGTCATATGTGCATGACTAGATGGTTTCTATCTAGACATGACTTAGAATACAGCCTGACCTGCAGCCTTGGGTTTCAACATGCAGCCCAGAGCTCCCCATATTCAGTCAACTGACACCTGCTGGACATTTTCTAGAGCATCTCTGAACAGGACTGGGGGTCGCATTCAGTAACCTTCAGGGTCACATATACAGGTCATTCTGTCTGCAAGTGCAACTGGCTGTGAAGGCCTTTGGATCCACGTCATGGGGATCTGAGGGAATGACCATACACTTGGGATTCCCTTACCTATGCTTAAGGCTGGTAGTTTGCTGAGGCCTGGTGAGTCAGCAGATTCCTCCACAATTCAGTACCTGAACATACCTTTCTAAGCACGGCTGAGCCCCTTTCCCTTTGTCTATCTCTTGGCCATTGGAAAAAATTCCTTCATAGGTAATACTCACAATAAATATTTTATCTTGCTTTTTAAAAAAATTTCAGATAGGGTCTCATGTATCCATGACTTGCCTCAAATTCTCCATGTATCCAAAGTTGGCCTTGAGCTCTAGTCCTCATGACTCTGCCTCCCAAGTGCTTGGTGACAGGCATGTGTCACTGAACTTGATGAATTTTCACTTTCATGATGGTTTACTTTCTATCAAAAATGTTTTGACAGTTATAACATGTATTTAATCTTATTTTTCCTCATTTTGCTTTTGTAGCAAATCTAAGATAGTCTGATCCAAGATCATTAAAATTTACTTCTGTATTTCTTTCTTTCTTTTTCACTTTAAAAATTTTAACGACATAAGACTTTCTTTCAAACTGAATGTTAAATAAGTTATATTTTCTGTCCTTATAAGTATAGATGTAAAATATACTCATAGAAAGCTATATATTATTGAAAATAATTTCCAAAGACTATTTTTTAGACTTCTAAAAATCTTGAGGAAATGATAAATATGATTTGAGTTGGCATATAATTTTGCTGTTGTCCTGGTACCATATATTGAAAGCACTACCTTTCTCCCATTAAATTATCTTTATGTCCTTGAAAACAGCTGATACAAAATTTTGATACTTGCTTCTGGACTATCAGTGTTTCCCTGTTAAAAGAACATGTTAATCATTATGCTAGGACTGCACTGTTCTTTTCTATAGTGTTTTTTTTTTTTTGTTGTTATTACAGAGTGACAGAGAGAAAGAGGCAGGGAGAGAGAGAGAATGAGGGCTCCAGGGCCTCCAGCCACTGCAAACGAACTCCAGATGCATGCGCCCCCTTGTGCATCTGGCTAATGTGGGTCCTGGGGAATTGAGCCTCGAACTGGGGTCCTTAGGCTTCACAGACAAGCACCTTACCACTAAGTCATCTCTCCAGCACTCTTTGCTATAATTTTGTGCTAAGGTTTCAAATTGAGACATAGAAGTTGTCTAATTTTGTTCCTTTTGGTCAATTTTTTTTTTAACTTCTGTATGTCCCTTGGACTTTCTGCTGGATTTTAGGTATCATTGGTAAATTTTTTTGAGAAGAGAAATCCTCTCAGGGGACAGACAGCCGAAAAATAATTTGGGCATTTGGTTCTTCCTTTTGTTTGGAAGGAGCCATGGTTTACAGGTCTGATTGACTAGTGCACTCTGGCTAATAGGTTAACTAGATGGTCAGCGAGTGAATGGACAATGATTTGAAATTGGTGAGAATGAATGTGATAATATTTAAAAGGCCCTCTTCAAACTGGGAAATAATTAAAATATTCTTGATTCCCATGTGAATGCTCACTCACAGGTTTCTTTAGCAGATTTTTTTTTTTTTTTTTGAGGTAGGGTCTCACTCTGGTCCAGGTTGACCTGATTTAACTATGTGGTCTCAGGGTGGCCTCTAATTCACAGTGATCCTCCTACCTCTGCCTCCCAAGTGCTGGGATTAAAGGTGTGCGCCACCACACCTGGTGAACAGATTTGTTTTTAGTGTAGAGTCTCACTCTAGCCCAGGATGACCTGAAATTCACTATGTAGTCTCAGGCTGGCTACAAACACATAGTGATCCTCCAGCCTCTGATCCCCAGTGCTGGGGTTAAAGGTGTGGGCCACAATGCCTGGCTGGACCCTCCATCTCTCACAGTGGTCTTCCCTCAGTGTAGAGCAGTGGGAATGGGGGTGGCAAAGAAGGCCTCAGGATTACCAGAGGGGAGCTTCTTCCTGTGGGAAGGAACTGCGAAGAAGGCAGAGGAGGGGACCACAGAGCATGGGTGAGGCGTCAAGCCCCACAAAGAGGAAGTCCTCAGAACTTTCCACACGCACATCCACCTACTAATCAGGCATGAAGTTATATGCATCAACTTGTCACTTGTAATTGATCCTCCATAACTGGTCTAAGAAGGAGCTGTCACAGGAAGTGGCCATGAAATCGAGTCTCTGATGATTGCACTTGGGGAATCTGATGTCCATTTGCAATGCCTGCCTCCCACTCTTCCTTGTGCATATCATTTGGTGTTAAGGAGATCCTGCACTGGTTTCTAAAAGGTCCTAAGCTCTTGGTTCTATTTTAATTCTTTGATCAATCTTTGCCTATACACAACGAAACTGCACAATAATTCAAGAACAGAGATTAAAGTGAAAGTCCCATTCCTTCTTCTTGCAGCTTCACATAGTCTTTCAGACTTAGGTACTGGGACCATACTGCTGGTCAGAGGACCTCCTCACTGCATCAAAGGCAGGGGAAGCTCATAATGGGCACCGAGTCATGGAACGTTGGGAGTGGTGACTGTGAGGTAAATGCTGGAGAGTTCTGGCACAGGCTCAGTCGCTCGCTGACTTCTGGTGAAGTAGGAAGTCCGGAGTGTCTTTTAGAAGAATGACTCGAAAGCTTCCTCCGATATTCCCGTCTCCTCCTGCTGCTCCTCCCCCGTCCCGTCGTCGTCCTGGTCCTCGTCCTCTAGCCTCCATTCCTAACTTGGCTGCTCAGAGGTCCACCTCTCAGCGTCCTCTCCAGCCCAGTCCTCCCCCTGGTGCGCCCCGTCGTACTGCTTTCCCTCCCATCGCAGCCCCTTCCCGACGCCCCAACCAAAGTGTCTCCTTCCCCAAATATACCTTTCCTTGCGCCTTTCAGCCTAGGACCTCGGGTCGTGTTTCTCCCCTCCCCAAATTGTCCCCTGTCCCAGTCCCTGCTCCTCGTAATACCCCTGTGGAACGTGAATAGTCCCCTGCTTACCTGCAGTCCAGCCGACGCCAGGTACAGCAGGTGAGCGACAACCTCGTCCTGGGCAGTGATTCTGTGGGTTGCGGTGCTCAGAGCTGCCCGAGCTGGGACAGGTCCTGGCAGCCTGGCCTGGTCCACAGGGAATGCAGGACCACGGAACGGGCAGGCAGCTGGAGCGCCTCTCAGTGAGGCACAAGACCCCTCTATGCGTCGGAGCCTGGTGCTTACTACTGGGCCTCCCCTTCATCCCCTCTTCATCCTCCTCCTTTTCTGATGCCAGGATGCCTCTGACAGCTTCCTTTTCCAGTCTGTTCCTCTCCCCTCCTGACTGCTCAGCAGCCCGCATGAGTTACTACATGGGAAACTGGCTTCTCCATGGAACCTGGCCTGGGTACACAGAAGGAGCTATGGGAACATGGTAAGGAGGACAGAAGCACGAGGGAAGCGCAGAGAGTTGGTGTGCCCTGAGTTCAAGTGTGGACAGGAAAGGGAGACCCCGGAACTCAGAGTGGTCCCTCTCCCACTATAGACAGATGGGCATCCTGTGTGTGTTTTGCTTTAGCCTTTTCCTTTGATTTTTTTTCCCTCACTTCTTAGGACTTCAGAGTCTTGTTGTCATTGGTAAATACCTCCTTGCAGAAGGGAAGGGGACTTCATTGTGTTCTTATCAATGTCCCAAAGGCAGAGCCACTGACAGCTGCATGAGTTCTGGGTGCAGGACTAAGTGAGAAATTGCCATCCGAGGACCTAAAACAAAGAAATGATACCAAGGGTAAGATTCAACACAGTGAAAATCCCATCAGAAAATTTTGAAACTGTAAAAACTGAAAGTATGGGTAGTGACATGGCTTAGTCATTAAGGCATTTGCCTGTGAAGCCTAATCTATAATTACTATATGTTACAAAAAAGAATATGGTAGGAGCTTGTAGCTACAAAAAGTAAAAACAGTATATTCATTTTCAAAACAACAACAAAAAAGCCAGTAAAATTTAGAGACATTGCAAGGGCTAAGAGCATTTAAGACTCTATCATTCTTTCTTATGGATATGAGAACAAATTCTCCAAAACACAATCTATTTGCTATAACAATTGTGGAGTGGCCCTGGTGAAGGCACAAGTCAGCAATGGCATTAGACAGAGCCTAGAGGTAGATTCTCTCATTTGGAGTGTGCATTCATCTGTACCTTAACTCCTAGATACCACAGCAACAGTGTACTGCTAATACAAATGCTATATTACATTTTTTCTATCAGATTTTCAGCTTGTAGATTTCTGCTTTGTTTTGACTAAGAATTAAACAAAAGATTTCTAGAAATATTAAGAAAGCAGGTACCAATCCAGTGCTGCTTAATGCCTACTCTCTGGTGATGACAACATGCCATCTCTTGCAATGAATAATAAACTATAAAAGCTCAATAATGGCCTGGAAAGACTCTGAACAAGTACAAGCCAGATGTAGTATCACTGGCCTGGCTTGTTGGCTGGGATGCTTCTAGAGCCCATACTAGGGCTCCAGAAATACAAGGTGGGAGTTAGGACATAGGAAAAGAACTTAAAACACTCCAACTTGAGTGGAGAGGAGGTGGTGGGGGATTTAAAAACAAAACAACAAAAAACCTCAAATCCCACTTTCTCTCTGACCCTTCACCAAGTGTTCAGTGGTCTAGGTACCCTGTTTGTGGACCATTCACTTATCCTGGCTGGCTGAAAGCTCACACTGCAGGATACAAATAGTATTTGTACATGTCCCCATGCTAACAACGTGACCTCTTGGCAGAATGAAGGTTATTTCCCTCTTAGCAAGGATATCCAGGTGTCTGGATTTCATGCACATTGCTGCTCAGGGTCCATGTTAAGCACATGGAGACAAAGACCAAAGATTAATTCATTAGACAAGACATAGATCTTTAAAGAGCATGCCTGTTTCACTTAGAAGCACTCAGAATTCCAGGGTCAACTGAGGTGTTGGGAGAGGGCATCAGAGAAAGGATACAGACTTGAATGGATTGAATTCGAGGTTTACCTTATTACTTTGGAAATTTTGAATTTATTACTAAGTCATTGGAAGACTGAGTTTGCTTGTCACAGGTCTCATGAGGTCGCTAGGAAAATACTGACGTCATATCTACAATGTGCCCCCTGCAGTGTGTGGCACAATGTAAGTGCTCCATCAGTGTAGAGTAGATGGAGGATTCTTCCTGGAACAACACAAATGTTGCAAAACCTGGATAAGGTGGACACGAATATGGAAATTCAAACTCAGGCAGAAGTGAAAAAGCATTCCGGATGACCTGGGTAGAATGTGTCCAATGACAGATTATCTTTTTGTTCTAATAATGAGGGTTGGATGAAAGAAGGCCAAGGGTGTAGAAATTATCCAAGTTTTATAATTATGTAACTTACAATAATCTTAGAAAGCAGAAGCTATTTAACTCATCATTCTTTTGACATTTTCTTTCAGAGTAATAAAGCTGTTTCTCGTGGGTCACAAGTACAGATGTGGAAGTACCACATGTTGACCTTCTACTATATCTTTTGACAAGCTCACCATGAGTGCCACCAAGTACAAGTGTGGCCAATCCAGCCATGATCCCCTGCTCAGACTTTCCGGGCCTGGCAGATAAAGGACTGAATTTGTCTATGCTGCAAAGGGTCTGCAAGGGGTCTATTTATCACTGTGAACTTGGAGAAAATGGCATCAGATGGTTTTTGTGGCAGAATATAAAACTATGCTGCCCAAAACACTAGATCTGGATGCTGGAGACCCATCTAAGGTAATTAAGCTAAAATTGTGTTCAGGGGCCATGGTCTTGAGCACTCCAAATGTGAAGTCCCTCTCCTTGCAGGCAAAGAACTTTCCTCTTTATGTGCACACAGATGGCCACACTCAATGAGCACTTTTCATCCTCACAGTTCCTCACAACATTAGCTGAAAAATACATCCTTCCCCTTGATACTTCTATCACTCCCTCCAAGGTCAGGGTACATTGCTGAAGAGGACTAGAAAAAAATGTAATATCCCAAGGTTGGGAAGTTATACCCCAAGGGATTAACCTCTCCCTACATCCATAGACTTGATGGGGTATTCTTGACCCAATGCTGATTACTAATAACCCCTCTGAAGAGGGCCTGCAGTGGCATAGATATAGGGGAGAGGGAGAATAGGAGGATAACCCAATGGAAATATGACCAATTGTCAAGATGTTCACATAGTAAACTTCCCAATAAGCGTATTTAAAAATAAATCCTTTACATTGGTACACCACATAGCTTCTATAGAACTGATATCACAGTGCTCACTTGTACTAATTCTCTGAATGACTCTTTCAACACAGTCATTGTTTTACTTGATGCCTATTAACTAAACTCATTATGTGCTGGATACTGTCCTAGGAGATGAGCCTCCACTATGACCCAAGAGATAACATTTAGGTTCAGGTCCAGCTACTTGAAAACGAGGCCTTCCTGCACCCCTACAGACTTCTTAGTGATTCTGCATCCTCTTCTCCAGGTGAACCCAGAACATCTGGATCATAGATGGAGCCACTTTAGAGCGTGAAATGTCGTCACCGTCTACAAGGCTACAATGTGAAGACGAGGAGAAGAAGATCTCCACAAGCAGCATTCCTGCGGTGGAGCCAGTCTTTGTACTGAAAACCCAACATAAGCCCTATTTAGATTAAGAAACATTCCTTTAAAAAAAAAATACTAACAAGTCCTAGTCCTTAGATAATAAACTTTTTATGATTCTAGAATTGAGCAGTAGTGTAAAACAACAGTGTTTCAGAATGTCCTGCTCCACCTGTGGGATGTGGGGTACACAGATGTCCTGCTCCACCTATTGCATGTGGAGTACACAGAGAGGTGCATAACCAGGTGGTTATAGCTTGTGCCTCAACACTTGGACATTTGTACTGGCTCAGTCTCAGTTTTGCTATAAGCCAAGGTTACAGATGAGTAAACAGAAACCAGCAGTGTTCATTTTCCAGGTTTTGGGGCAGTTCACTACATGTGGAAAACTCCTTAAGTCAAACTTGAAATGTGCTTGTCAACATAGGGCCAAACTCTATACTTGGTTTTTCATATGCTAAGTTTCATTTCTCCAATTTCCTCCCAAAACTACTGGTTCAACCTCTCATAAACCAGGACCTCTTGCTGCTGCAAACAAACACCAGACATGGACCACTTTTTGCATCTGGCTCACGTGTGTTACATGGGAATTGAACCCTGGTCAGCAGGTTGTGCATCTTAGTGATTTTTTTAAGTGTGTGTGTGTAAGAGAGAGAGAGTGAATGAGACAGAGAGAGAGAGAGAGAGAGAGAGAGAGAGAGAGAGATTTGGCATGCTAGTGCCTCAGCCTCTTCAATTGAACTCCAGACATGTGTCCATTTGTGTGCATGTGCCACTTTGTGCACTTGTGTCACTGTATGTCTGGCTTCCCTGGGAGAGAGCCCCTTTCTTTTGGGGGAAGGGGTTTATATAGGAATTTGAACAAAGAAGTAGGGGATAGATACATGACTGGTTGATTTAAATAGTTCTGATTGGCTTGGGGTTTCGGTGGGCAAAGTTGGGGGCAGGAGCCATGGGCACTGCAGGCAGATGAGGTAATCTCCATTGTGATAGGCTAAGCAAGCAGTGGTACATTACAACTTTTGAAATGATAGGTTTCTTATCTAAGCAGGTGGTCAGAGGCCAGAGGCTCCTGGAGTAGAGTGTTTCTGCAATGTCCTTGAAGTGGAGATTCCTCAGTTTCTTATCTAAGCAGGTGGTTGGAAGACAGAGGCTCCAACCATGGAGTGTTTCTGCAATGTCCTTGAAGTGGATATTCCTCAGAAACTTTAGGGGAAAGGCAGCAATTGAGCAAGTAAGCAAAGTTTACAGAAACAAAGGCCAGCACATTAGCCAGCTAGTTCTCTAAGTCAGGCCTGGGCCTTTTCACTTAAAATGGTTATATTTGGTCTCTAAATCATAAGGATATGCAAGCCAAAATATAAGGAGGAGTGCTTTAGGAGGCAGTCTAGAGTGTATAAAGTGACTGTTGCCATCACAGCCTCACAGTGTCTGTCACTTCCTGCTTTAAAAAAGAAGTAAATTTTCCAAGGTCAAAATTGAGAAAGTCGGCTGGTGAGATGGCTTAGTGGTTAGGCGCTTGCCTGTGAAGCCTAAGGAGCTCGGTTCGAGGCTCGATTCCCCAGGTCCCACGTTAGCCAGATGGACAAGGGGGTGCAAGCGTCTGGAGTTCGTTGGCAGTGGCTGGAAGCCCTGGAGGGCCCATTCTCTCTCTCTCTCTCTCTGCCTCCTTCTCTCTCTCTGTCGCTCTCAAATAAATAAATAAATAATTAAAAAAGACTAAAAACAATTGAGAAAGTTACTGAGGTAAGGAGGAGAACCTCTTCACTCCAAGATGACAAGCAATGTTCCTTATTACTGAGTTTTCTGTCCTTTGACAGCACAATGCTGAGGTTATAATATTTATCCATGAACCACATTGATTTTAAGGACTATATCAGCCTTATGGGCTGTATGGGTAACATAAACTATTACCTTAATTTTAAACAAATATGTGTACAGATTATGTGTGCGTGTGTGTATGTGTGTGTGTGTATGTATATATATATATATTTTTGCATTTCACTTTGTCCCCCTGCTGTTTCCATTATCTGGTCTCTTACATTTTGCATGTTTCATGTTGGTTACATGTATTCTACATGTTTCTGTGTTGCATGGAAGATAGCATCATTCTGCTTATTTGCACTGTCCACTGAAGGGGGACTAAATATTCCAGCCCACTCTGCTATGACACGTATTACTTCTCTGAAGAAAGAAAATACTCCCTACTCCTTTGCTATCAGGCTTCACCATGCAACATGCTTGGTCCACTGGAGTGTATGCCAAGAGATGCCAGTCATTATGAATTCTGAGCATTGTTCCCACATGACTGTCACAGAAAGGCAAATTCTCTCCAAGGGCTTGACCTTCACCATGGATCTGAGACTGTAGAACTGTGAGAAATTTGAAAGAAAAAATAATGTCTTTTCAATGAAAGGGTTATATAAGGTAGAAAAATTCCACTTTGAGAAAAGATGCCATTTTGTAAAAGTCCTTTCAGGGCCAGCAGTTCCAGGAAGTAATATCTCCATTATCTTATTTGGTAAAAATTCTGGAAGTTTCATTTTCCCTAGATTCAGCACCAAACTATATGAAGAGGCCAATTGCATAAGAATGTGAGGCTGAACACTGACTCATCAGAGTGTGGCAGAAGACCCTCAAGTTAAGGATAAAAACCCAGTGAACTTCCCAATGGATTTCTTGAGCCCCTTTCAACTGCATGTCCTTCAGCAGAACCAAAACATTGCCTTGATGAAATCTTTTTTGACTGTGCGCTCATTCTTGTGAACAGAACTCATTTTTAACAGAAGACCACTGTAAACCTACAATAAGCATAGAACATGAACAATAAATGAACTCCTGTTGTGAAGCACTGAGGTTAGTGAGCTCTTTGTTGTTGCACCACAGTGCAGCCAGTTCACCACAAAGACCCTTGGTCTCAGGAATATTTCTTCTACTAAACAAAAACCTTGTTGGTTCAAATGCACACTGACTTTTTTATGTACAATAAAAATCCTGTCACACTGTTACACATAGCATGCTCTGTCACAGGCTTCTGCTGCGACTTAGGGCACACTGTCATGCCCATCACCTTGAGAAATGACCATTAAAGCCTTTGTCTCTCACACTGTAGACATGGGGTTAAACCAGACTGAGAAGACTGTGAAAAGAGCAACACCTGCTTGCCTCTCTCAAGGGAGTAGTTGGAGTTGGGACTCATGTAGGTGTACATTACTGGAGCAAAGAAGACGTTGACCAGAGTCAGATGGGATGTTCAGGTAGAGAAGTCTTGTATTAGATCCTTGATCTTCAGAATGTCCTTGGCAATATGAATGTAGGAGGCCACAATAACTGAAAGTGAGACAGCCACTGAAAAGGCACTCAGGGCTGAAGGGATCACTTAGCAGTTATGGTACTTGCCTGTGAAGCTGAAAGTCCCAGGTTTGATTCCCCAGTAGCCCGGTAAGCTGCAGGCAAAAGATGTCACATGCATATGGAGCTCGTTTGCAGTGGCTAGAGGCCCTAGCATGCTCATGCTCATTCTCTCTCTCTGTGTCTCTCTCTCACTCTCATTCTCAAATAAATAGAATAGAATAATCTAAAAGGCACTCATAACCATATCTGTTATCTCAATGATTACGGTATCCCTGCAAGGTAAGCTCTAAACTGAGAGACCTTCATGGAAGTAATGGTTGACTTTGTTTGGCCCACAGTGTGGAAGCTTCCTGGTGTGGAATATGTGGATCACAAAAGCAAGGAAACTACAGGTCAAAGTCTCAGCTGCCAAACATGCTCACAGGTCCCAACAGAGGATGACAGTGTAATGCATGGGTAGCAAATGGCCTATCTTCTAGATGTCTCAGTCTCATCATCTATGCTATGTGGGTAATAATACTCATCTCCTAGGATTTTATGACTATATATCTAATAAGCACCTTGTAATATTAGAGAGTAAAATATCTATATGCAATATAGCCTACACTCCCATCATATCAGGGTGTATGATAGAATTATTTCCATGTTGAGTTTCCTAAAGTTGAAACCCCTATATTAGAGCTCATCCCTTCTTAAAAATATTCCCAAGACATTGATGAATAAAGGAACATGACATATGCAGATTATTTTTAAAGGGGTCTAAAACTCAAACAATAGTAAATTGATATGGAGAAAAAGATGATGAAGCATAGGTGACAAGTTGTAATAAATAGTGCATGTAAGATTGAGGCACTAATGTGTCATTATCCTACTTCTCTAATTGTTTTGTAAGGGCAAAGTGATTTTGAAATAAAAAATGAAATATGCACTGTAGAGATTGCTCAGTAATTAAGGAATTTGCAAAACCTAATGACACAGATTCTATTCTCCAGTACCCATCTAAAGCCAGATGCATAAAGTTGTGCATGCATGTGGAGTTTTCTTCCAGTGGTTGGAGGCCCTAGTGTGCAAAATCATTCTCTCTCCTTCTCTGTCTATTCTCTCTCCCTGCCTTCTCTCTTCCTTCCTCTGTCTCTCTCTGTGTGTGTATGGGAAATAAATGGCCCAGCAGTGCCTTGGTTGTACCTGGGCCCTGGGAGAGCCCCCCTGAGAATGCTGGTCAGGAGTAGGGGAACAGGCAAAGCAGAATTTTCCTTGGTTCTTAGAATGAACCATATACTTAACATGAACAAAATATAAGAGGGACAAAAAAGAGAAAAGGTAGAATTGTGTTTCCAGCACAGGAGGTAATACAGAAGCTACCACTCAAGGCATTTGTCTCCTTTCTTTTAAGGCACTTTGGAAAAGTCAGGATCTGGAGTCAGAAAAAAGGCCTTTGCATTTCCCCTAGCTCCTTTCAGTGCAGCCAGTCTTACTTTTAATGACCTTGGTAAGGCATGAGGAGCCCACAGAAAAATACTCTTTGCATAGACTGTTGCTTTTGCAGGAGGAGATAGTTTCTAACCAATACAAAAGCTCCTGGAAAAAGCAGCAAGTAGGAATCTGATATGCTCAAAGCAATTCAAATACAGGTAGGATCAGGGCCAGCCATCAGCTCAGTCTCTGCATGCAGAGCTGGTGCAAGAACTAGGGCAAGGGTGGGGTCCTGGCTTCCACAAGCAAAGGGCTGGGTTCTGGATTAGGCAGCTGAATTTAGGATCTCAGGCTGGGCCTGGCAAGTTGCTTGGTGTTCACTGCATCTCCTTTTATCTCACTCCAAGTCCCAGGCAGCTATACATCCCCAAAAGGGGCATGTTTGTGAATGACAACCCTGTGGGCTGGCCTCAAAGGGTGAGAGCACCTTCTAAAAGCCTGAGGGGGCCGGGAGAATGAGAAGATTTAGGCACCAGAATTCTCAGGAGGAATGAGTGGGTACAGCTGAATTTTCTCGATCTTTAATTAAAAGGCACAATGAATAGTCTTTTTTGATCCTGAGTGCCACAGGCCAGTTTTACAGAATGAAGCAAAGGTAGAAGGGGAAAGGGAGGCAGAACAGTAAAAGGCAGGGCCAGGCAGGAAAGAAGAAAGTGTGGGTCAGGGAGTACAGCCCAGAGGCTCTGGGAGGGAGGCCATCCCTGCCAAAACAGAGGTTACTTGCCACTCTCACCCCAACTAGGGAGGCGGGAGGCGCTAAGCGATGGTAAACAAACTGCTGTTATTTTCAACCCCACAGCTTGGGGGCCTGAGGGGTCAGTTCCAGGAGGCTGAGGTTCCTTCCTCCCAGCCCTCCTGGGAGGGGCAGAGGCTATCTCCTGGGCGCCTGACCCAGAGGTCTGGCAGGATAATGCTGAGTAGGAGGCCTTGCCCTCATCAAGGGACCCAAAGGGGATTTTGCTCTTCATGAAATCTGGCCTGCCAGCTTAATCAGAGGCCATGCTTGTGGCCATTACAGCATACATTATATTTCCCCCTAAAAAATACTCAATTCCCTCCCTATATTTAAAATACCACAATAAAAAATACATAGGAAATTCAAGTTGACATAGCATGCCCAGAAAAATAAATTGTCATGACTTAACACTAAATAACTATTCAAATTTGGATCAACACAAAAATCAAAAGCTATAGAATAATTAGAACTTGATTTGTTCTTTAAAATACTACAAACTACTTAAAAAAAATTCTTTACCTTCAGAAATCAGACAATCAACTAGAGACAGGCCCCTGGGAGGGAGAGCACCCAGGGCTTCCGCCCGGATGCTAGCTTCCCGGGGACCCACACGCTAGCGGGACAGAAAGTTCAAGGCTCAAGTTTTTAAATTCTTTTGCTACGAAAACACACACACATATACACACAGTGATTGTAACAGTTGCATACCACTGAAAGAAGGTGGGAGAGGGGTAAAACATGGTTGAATTGTTGTGTTTCTCTGTTAAAAAAAAATGACAGCAGAAGAATGTCATGCCTATTTGAATTCAGTCAGCAGCAGTCTCCAATTTTTCATGAAGTAATAACATCGCCATTTAAAGCAAAGTTCTTAACCATTTCATAATTTAGCAGATTTAACAGTGGGAACGTGCCCCACAGTCAAATTCTGAGCTGTGTATAGTTCTGACTCTTTGGGGTGACACTGAACATGTTCGAGAAGACCCCCAAAGGCTGATGGTCACTGAGAAACTCCTTGAATGCCGAGCCAAGTTGGGGGCAAATCATTCCACTCCTTCTGACCATCTTGAAGGGGTCTGAATGACGAGTGAAGGGCCCTGTGTCACTTAGACTGTACAAATGAGGGGGACCAGCCCAGACGACTGACAGAGACACACACCAGAGGTCCCTGGCCATTTTCAGGTCTCTTATTTGTACCAAAATGCTAGCTTGGTGTCCCGATGTCCACTGTGATTTTGGTATACAATGGGTATCTCTTTATGTCCAACACCTGGTAAGTAAGTGAGTTCAAACCATCAAAGCGCATAGTCTCCTTTGTGTGGGCAATCCGGTCAAATCTCTGAGGATTGGGCTCATTTTTCTTGTCTCTTGAGTGTCGGATCATGCGACACCTCCCTATCACAGCATTTGGGCAAGATATTGACATGCCTTTGTGAACTAGCCTGTTAAAAATGTCATCATCTTCTCCTCCCCAGCCCCAGTAATTATTAGGAAATCCATTGATGGCAAGAAACTGTTGTTTACTGAGAGCAGAGACTCCTCCAAAATACTGAACATATGGCAAACTAAATCCAAACTTGTCCATCGCGACAGAAATGTGCCGTGGCTGTGAAAAGCACCTGTAGGCATTGTGGTCATCCATTGGAATGAGGTCTACGTCGCTGAACACAAAGCAGTTGTAGTCATAGTCCTTCAAGGCTTCTTGAAAGCCAATGTTGAGGAGCTTAGCACGATTGAACATAGTGTCTCCAGCCGAGCAGCGGGGACTCTTCGGGGCACGCGGGCAACGACAGTGCCGTGGTGGGGGACAGGGGTACCGAGGTCAGGTTGTCGGCCGGCTCGGAGGAGACTCTGCCCAGCGGAGGCGGCGGCCCTGCGGCCCGGGGCCGGGGCTCCCCCGAGGGCTGCCCCTGCAGCGGCGGCGGCGCTCCGATGAGCTGGGGCAGGCGGCGCAGAAAAATATTTTTTAAGATATTGAAAAGGGGGCTGGAGTGATGGCTTAGTGCTTAAAGCACTTGCCAGCAAAGTCAAAGGACCAAGGTTGAATTCCTCCGGATCCATGTAAAGACAGATGCACAAGGTGACATATGCATCTGGAGTTCTTTTGTAGTGGCAAGGGACCCAGGTCCAACCATTGCCTCACTAATTCTTTCTATCTGCCTCTTTGTCTCTGAAATAAACAAATGAATAAATATTTAAAAAAGAGAAATATGCACATTTTTAGGTCAAATCAACACTTTTGCAGATGAGAGATAATTTAAGTAACATTAGTCAGTCAAACTTCCCCAAAACACCAAAGTACAAAAAAAAGGAAATAAATAAATGTACAGTGACAAATAAATGTACAGCAATACAGAAGCTGTGAGTGGCAAAGGTCACACAATGTTCACACAGCCTGGCCACTTGCCTCAATCTGGGGCTGAATTTTCAAGGTCTATCATGTGCTTAAGTGTATCAGTCCAACAAATGGCTGTCCATGAACTGTAATAAAGTTTCTCCACCTGCTGAAAGCTGTTCATGATCACCAGTTGGCATGGGGCCAATCAGGAGGTAGTTATGGAAGAGAAGGCAAATTCTGGGTGTTTCATTCTGAGCCAGGTGGGCCTACATTAAGCAAGAAGATGGTGGGCTTTGAGAAGGGAGAAGAGAGGACGATAAGAGGTGCTGACAACCACGTTGACAACTAGGGATTCAATAACTCACTCCCAACTGAGATTGTCTCTGGAGTTACCTTGGCACAATTGGCTCACGTGGGAAGATTCATACTATAGAAATTCTTCTGGGTTTGTGTCTAGACAGGAAGGTGAATAGAATGCTATGAAGCGGTGATCATGTCATGACTGAGAACATTGAAAGTGTCTCTTCAAACTCAAAGTGTGTTTTCTCACTAGTGCCTCACAGTACTTATAAGAAGGAAGCCTGATAATCTACAATTTAGAGATGAAAATGATAGTGGTGAGTGTGAGGTTGTTATGGCAATGATGACAGGTGCTCAGTATATTTCCTAGGCTAACCTGAAGGAGTTTGTGAGACTGGTTTTGGTTATTTTGCTGTTCTCTTTCTTAAAATGCCTTGAAGGTCATCATATCCTGCTCCACACTCATTCACAGCCGTGAAAACAAAAGCCCACAATGTCAGTTACTGCCAACCAGTTTTGTTTCATGGTGTAGCTGTGTTCCATTGCCCCAGGCTCCCAGGCTTCCATGTTGTTCTCAGAAAAGATGAAGAAAGATTGCTCTTAATACAGGGATCTATCAAAGAAGGCTGAGGAGATCATTATATGACATCTTTGCCTGAAATTTTCAAATTCTCATTGGTTTCTGAGGAGTTGAACTGGTGCCTTTGGGAGGAAGTTGGAGAAGTAGGACTTAGCATATGAAAAACCAACCATTGTGTTTGACCCTAAGTTGACCCATGCATTTCAAGTTTGGCTTAGCATTTTTTAAAAATATTTTTATTTTTATTTATTTATTTGAGAGAGTTAAAGGTGGACAGGGAGAGGAAGAGGGAGAGGGAGAGAGACACAGAGAGAAATTGGCATACCAGGCTTCAAGCCACTGCAAACAAACCAGATGCATGTGCCCTTTTGTGCATCTGGCTTACATGGGTTCCAGGGCCTGAGGCTCTTTGGTTATGCAGGCAAGTGCCATACCTGCCAAGCCATTTGATCAGCCCTGTGGTATAGGTTTTTACCACACATATTAAACAGGACCAATACCGGAAGTATGAACACTGATGGTTTCTGTTTCATTATCTGTACCCTTGTCATAGAGCAAAAGGTGACACTGAACCAAAACAAGTGTATAGATGTTGAGAGACAAGCTCTATCCACTTGGATATGCACCTGTCTATGTACGCACATCCCATTGGTGGAGCAGGACATTCTGAAACACTGTTAGTCTGAGTACTGCTCAATTTTAGAATTGTAAAAAATCATATTAACTATGGAATAAGATTTGCTATAGTTGGTTTTTTAACAAAAGGAACATTTATTAATCTAAATAGGGTTTATACTGGGTGTTCAGTACAAAGATTGGCTGCACTGCTGGAGTGGTACGTGTGGAGATCTTCTCTCCTTGTTTCCACGTTGCAGCCTTGGAGACATGATGCTGTTTCACACTCTAAAGCGGCTCAGCCTGGGGTCAGGATGTTCTGGTTCCCCTGGAAAATGGATGCAGAATTAATGAGAACCTTTGGAGAAACAGGAAGGCCTGGCTTTCAGGAAGTTGGACCTGAATTTAAATCTCATGTCTTGGTCTTAGTGGAGGTTCATCTCCTAGTACCCAGCAGCAGGGCTTTAGTACACAGGAGTCAAATGACATAATGACTCTGTTGAAGGAGTCATACAGAGAACTGAGTAAAATTGAGCACTGTGACATCAAGTCTATGGAAGCTGTATTATGTAATCAATGCGAAGTTATATTTCAAAATAAGCATTATGTGGAACATTAATACATGAATATATTGGCAATTGCTCATACTTTCATTGGGTTATCCTCCTTTGCTCCCTGTTGCTGGCCCTCCTAGAAGGGTTTACCAGTAATCATAGGTCACGAATGCACTGGTCATTCCATGGAGAGGACATTGCCTCAGAGTCTAACTTCCCATCCTGGGGCTCTTACATTGTTCCCTTATCTTGGAGGCCATGTTATAAGTCTTAAAGTGAAGGACAAATTTTAAGCTAATATTAAAAGAGCCCTGAGGCTTAGATGCCCCCAATGAATGTGGCTTTTTGTGTCTCCATAGACAGATAAGACCTCTGCTTGTACCGAGGGGTTCTCACACTGGGACTATGTTCCCCAAAACACCTTTATGAAGTTTCATCATAATTACCTTAGAGGGGTCCCCAACATCTGGATCTAGTGCTTTGAGCAGCGTACTTTTCTGTATGCCATCAAAACCATCTGATGCCATCATTTCCAGGTTCATAGTGACAAACAGTGCTTGCAGATCCCTTGCAACTTAGACAAATGCAGTCTTTCATCTGCAAGGCCCAGGGAGTATGTGCAAGGGATCATGGCTGGGCCAGCCACACTTGTACTTCCTGGCTTTTGTGGTGAGCTTGGGCCAAGTTGTACTGGAGGGTCAAGGATGCAGTACTTCCACATTTATACTTCAGATCCACAAGGAGGGAACTTTTTTTTACTCTAAAAATGTAAAACATGGTGTGTTAAATAGATTCTGGTTTGTAACATTATTGTGAGTTACCTAATTATATAACTTGGATACTTTCTACTTCATCAACCTTCTTACCTTCACAAACCTTGCTATTATTGAAACAAAAAAAGCCTATTATTGAACACACACTACCCAGGAATTCCTGTGTAATTTTTCACTAACATTTGTGTTTGAATTTCCATATTCATATCTACCTTATCCAGTTTTGGTAAAAAAAACAAAAAACAATGTGTTGTTCAAAAAGAATTCCCATGTACTCTACACTGATGGAGCACTTTCTGTGAGTCACCCTGCACTGGGCACACTGTAGATGTGACCTCATTACTCCTCCTAGCAACCTTGTGAGATTTATGACAAGGAAACTCAGCAATCATATGGCTCAGTAATTAATCCAAAATTCTCAAAGGAATAAGATAAAACTAGAAATCAACCCATTCAACTTTGGCTCCTTGCTCTGATCTCTTCCAACCATCTAGATTCCCTCTGGACTTGTTAATGCTTCTAAGTGATGCAGCCATGCTCATTAAAGCTCCATGTCCTGTCTAATGTCTTACCTTTACTCTGTGTCTCTGGGTTCTGAACTTGCCCCCTGAGCACATGAGATTCAGACACCTGATAGACATTGCTAAGAGGGAAATAACTTTCATTCTGTTGAGAAGCCACATTGTCAGCTTGAGGACATAGAGCAAAAGTGTTTGGTCCCTGCAAAGTGAGCTCTCTCCAGCTAGGACCAGTGTATATACAAGACAGATAGGCCAGTGACAAACTTGGTGGAGACTCAGGAAGGAAGATGTGTTGAAGTGTTTGTAAATCCTTTTTCTGTGCTCCAATTCCCATATTAAGTTACTGGAGTCCTCACATGTGTTCTAGAATCATCCCAGCCAAATAAGCCAGTCTAGGGGCATAGGACATGGCTGCTATTGGCCCTGAATCCTTCGAGACCATCAGAGAGATTTTAGAGCCTAGTATTCATTAAAGGAGATGGCCTTCTGTCTTTCCAGAGAATATGTATTGAGAATCACTAGACAGGTGAGAAATAGCCCTTGCATCCACCTTCTTGATATTTCTAGAAATCTTTTTCTTAATTTTTTGTTCATTTTTATTTATGTCTTTGAGAGTGACAGAGAGAGAAAGAGGCAGAGAGAGAGAGAGAGAGAGAAAGAATGGGCACGCCAGGGCTTCCAGCCACTGCAAACGAACTCCAGATGCGTGTGCCCCCTTGTGCATCTGGCTAACTTGGGTCCTGGAGAATTGAGCCTACAACTGGGGTCCTTAGGCTTCACAGGCAAGCGCTTAACCGCTGAGCCATCTCTCCAGCCCTATTTCTAGAAATCTTTTATTTTCTTCTCAATCAATACCAGAAGAATAGATATGCCAAACAGAAAATAAGATAAAAATGTAGTCTATCATATGTATTAGCAGTAGACTGTTGTGATGGCATCTAAGAATTAAGGTACAAATGAATGCACACATGATGTGAAAGAGGCTCTATCCTATGCTGTTGGGCCCTGAAAGGCCCTGGCATGAGGCCCCGTGGGACTTCCTGAGTCTAGCTAAATTTTGGCGACCTGTCTCTGGCCGGCTATGACTCAGTAAGACGCCTAATGGCTTCTGGCCTGCTACCTCCGCGTGGCAATTGAAATTACCATTTCAATAGTTAGAGTTTACTATTGGCCCTTACCTCTTCCCCCATCCTAAAATCCCCACCTTTGTCCCCAACATGATATAGGCAACTGCTCAGAGTAATAAAGCGAATTTTTTTCTGCGAGTTCTGCTTTGAAAAGACTCCTGACTCAGTGTGGTTTTTCTCTGGTGGCAAGGAGAGGTTTCTGAGTCGAACGACTTTCATCATCCCCTCAACCCCTAGGGAGGAACCAGCGGGACTGGTCCTTCCGTCGGCACTACCTGAGCGGGAAGGAGCCCTGCACTATGCCATTGCTGATTTGTGCATTCTCTAGGGCCACTCCATAATTGCTATAGAAAATACAACATGTTTTGAAAAATTACTTCTCGTAGCTGTAAGAAAGAATTTTAGAGACTTAGATGCTCATAGCCCTTGCAATATCTTTAAAGTTTACTGGCTTTTTTTGTTGTTGTTCTGATAATGCATGTAATATTTTTACTTTTTGTAGCTACAAGCTCCTACCGTATTCTTTTATGTAACATATAGTAATTATAGATTACTGTGTTTCATTATGCCACTTTCATATGTGTATATGATTCATCTTAAACATATTCACCTGTGTTGCGCTCTCACCCGCCTTCTGTTCTGACTGTTTCTCTTCCTATATCAGGCTAGTCCACTATATGCTTTCAATTGTTTCATGTGCGAGAGCAAGAATGAGAGCAAGCAAGAGAGAGACAGAGGAAGAAGGAGAGAGAGAACTGGCAAAGCAGGGCCTCCAGCCACTGTAATTGCACTCCAGATGTGTGCACCACCTTGTCCACATGTGCAACCTTGCACGTGGATCACCGTGTGCATATGGCTTATGTGGGATCTGAGGGGTCAAACATGGCTTCTTAGGCTTCACAGGCAAGTGCCTTAATGACTAAGCCATCTCTCCACCCATACTTTCTGTTTTTGTGGTTTCAAAAATTTCTGTTGGGACTTTGATTGCATAGAATCTTACACTTGGTATCATTTCTTTGTTGTAGGCCCCCAGATGGAAATTTATCACTTAGTCCTGCACCCAGAACTCAATGCAGCTGTCAGTGGCTCTGCCTTTGGGACATTGATAAGAACACAATGAAGGAACCTTCCCTTCTGCGAGGAGGTATTTACCAAGGATGGCAAGACTCTGAAGAGTTAAAAGGAGAGGGGAAAAATAAATCAATGAACAAGTCTAAAGTAAAACACACACTGTATGCCCATTTGTCTATAGTGGAGATGGTCCACTCTGAGTTCCCGGGTCTCCCTTTCCTGTCCTCACTTTGACTCAGGGCACACCAACCCTCTGCATTTCCCTTAAGCTTTTATCCTCCTTGCGGTGGTTCCAACGTTCCCTCCTTGTACTCAGCCCAGGTTCCATGGAGAGGACATTTCCTTAGTGAGAACTCATGCAGGCTGCTGAGCAGTTATGAGGGGAGAGAAACGGACTGGAAAAGGAAGCTGTCAGAGGCATCCTGGCATCTGAATAGGAGGATGAAGGCAGGATGAGGGAGAGCCTCAGTAGTAAGCACCAGGCTCGGGCACATAGAGGGGTCTTGGACCTCACTGAGAGGAGCTCCAGCTGTGTGACCGCTCCGTGGTCCTGCATTCCCTGTGGACCAGGCCAGGCTGCCAGGACCTGTCACAGCCTGGGCATTTCTGAGCACCGCAACCCACAGAATCACTGCCCAGGACGAGGTTGTCACTCACCTGCTGCACTTGGCGTCGGCTGGACTGCAGGTAAGCAGGGGACTATTCACGTTCCACAGGGGTATTACGAGGAGCAGGGACTGGGACAGGGGACAATTTGGGGAGGGGAGAAACACGCCCAGAGGTCCTAGGCTGAAAGGCGCAAGGAAAGGTATATTTGGGGAAGGAGACACTTTGGTTGGGGCGTCGGGAAGGGGCTGCGATGGGAGGGAAAGCAGTACGACGGGGCGCACCAGGGGGAGGACTGGGCTGGAGAGGACGCTGAGAGGTGGACCTCTGAGCAGCCAAGCTAGGAATGGAGGCTAGAGGACGAGGACCAGGACGACGACGGGACGGGGGAGGAGCAGCAGGAGGAGACGGGAATATCGGAGGAAGCTTTCGAGTCATCTTTCTCAAAGACACTCCGGACTTCTTATTTCACCAGAAGTCAGCGAGCGACTGAGCTTGTGCCAGAACTCTCCAGCATTTACCTCACAGTCACCACTCCCAACGTTCCATGACTCGGTGCCCATTATGAGCTTCCCCTGCCTTTGATGCAGTGAGGAGGTCCTCTGACCAGCAGTATGGTCCCAGTAACTAAGTCTGAAAGACTATGTGAAGCAGCAAGTAGAAGGAATGGGACTTTCACCTTAATCTCTGTTCTTGAACTATTGTGCAGTTTTACCTCTGACTAGGCAAAGTTTGGTGAAAGAGTTGGGACAGAACCAAGAGCTGAGGGCATTCCTGAGTAGAACTGGTTGAAAAGGAAGTCATTGTCCACATCTGTTGAAGTACGTTTCTGCCTCATGTATATAACTATTGAATACAGGTAATCAGAGAATAGATGTTATGTCTAGTTGACCAACTGGAGGACACTGAAGATCAGAGAGGGAATAAGAGGCAGTGGGTCACAAAGGAGGTGGGACTAGAACTTGAGCTGAGGTGGTGTCTGTAGGAAGAAGCAAGAAAGGGCAAGAACTCCAGTAGGCAGTGTTTCCCCTGACTTCTTCTGCATGACATTGTGACCATGTGCTGTTGGAAGAGAATTTTCAGATCTGGATCTTACTTATTTCTTTTTGTTTTTAAATAAAGCAAACTTGGAATATTAAATTTTAAATGAGTATATATTAATTTACACTAATGAGTTCTGTTATTTCATTTTCATCATACATGTAACTACCTTGATCATATTTACCACCCCCATTATCCTGTCTTATCCACTACCTCCTCCTGATGAACCTCTCCCTTTGCCCAGACACTTTTTAAACTTCCTTATCTTTCTATTTCATTTCACTATTTCTTGGGATGCAAGAGCTTCATTTTGACTGTTTACATGAGCATGGTTGAGGGGCTAGATGCAGGAATATGCACAACTTGCTAATGGCTACACCACTGGGAAATAAATGTCTTCTTCCACCCGGCAACCGTCACAAGAAAGAGCTCCACCTGTGAGGCCCTCACTCATCCACATGGTAGTATGTGGTGGATGCCATCTTGTGAGGTGTTGTGTATGCAATCACACCGCTGTGAGCTCAAAGTGTGATGGCCATATCCTGAAAGGAAGACAGCATTCCATCGCACTCCTCCATTTCCTGTGCTCTTATCATCTTCCTGGCCCTTCTTCTCTGAAGTTTCTGGAATCTTGGAGGTGATGATATAGATGTCCCATTTAGGGCTGAGCACTCAACAGTCTTTAAGCAACATGAATCTCTGCAATGAGTGCTGCCCACTGTAAGAGGAATCTTCTCTGAGCAAACCTGAGAGCAATAATGACCTATATAGAAGGTAGTTTGACAGGTTCAACATGTCCCCTCAAGAAAATGACAGTAGTAGCTTCCACATTGTGGCCTATGGCCTCCACATGCACAGTCTTTTGAGCAGGTCACAGCACCGGATATGACTTCCCTTCTGTACAGTAGGCCTCACATACAATAAGAAAGTATTTGGTTATATGCAGTGCTGTATGTCTCTTTTTCTAAATTTTTTTTTCAATTTTTATTAACATTTTCCATGATTATAAAAAACATCCCATGGTTATACCCTCCCTTCCCCCCACTTTCCCCTTTGAAATTCCATTCTCCATCATATACCCTCTCCATCTCAATCATTCTACTTACATATATACAATACTGAACTATTAAGTATCCTCCTCCTTTCTCTTCCCTTTATATCTCCTTTTTAATTTACTGGCCTCTGCTATTGAGTTTTTTCCTTCTCACGCAGAAACCCAATCATCTGTAGCTAGGATCCACATATGAGGCAGAACATGTGGCGCTTGGCTTTCTGGGCCTGGGTTACCTCACTTAGTATAGGCCTTTCCAGATCCACCCATTTTTCTGCAAATTTCATATCTTCATTTTTCTTTACCGTTGAGTAGAACTCCAGTGTATAAATGTGCCACATCTTCATTAACCACTTATCAGTTGAGGGACATTTAGGCTGGTTCCATATCCCAGCTATTATAAATTGAGCAGCAATAAACATGGTTGAGCACGTACTTCTAAGGAAATGAGATGAGTCTTTAGGATATATGCCTAGGAGTGCTAATAGCTGGGTCATATGGTAGATCAATCTTTAGTTGTTTTAGGAACCTCCACACTGATTTCCACAATGGCTGGACCAGATTGCATTCCCACCAACAGTGTAGAAGGGTTCCTTTTTTTCCACATCCCTGCCAACATTTATGATCATTTGTTTTCATGATGGTAGCCAATCTGACAGGAGTGAGATGGAATCTCAATGTAGTTTTAATCTGCATTTCCCTGATGACTAGGGACGTAGAACATTTTTTTAGATGCTTATATGCCATTTGTATTTCTTTCTTTGAGGACTCTCTATTTAGCTCCATAGCCCATTTTTTGATTGCCTTGTTTGATTTCTTATTATTTAACTTTTTGAGTTCTTTGTATATCCTAGATATTAATCCTCTATCAGATATATATCTGGCAAAGATTTTTTTCCCATTCTGTAGGTTGCCTCTTTGCTTTATTCACAGTGTCCTTTGCAGTGCAAAATCTTTGTAATTTCATGAGGTCCCATGGTTAATCTGTGGTTTTATTGCCTAAGCAATTGGGGTTGTATTCAGAAAGCCTTTGCCAAAACCAATATGTTGAAGGGTTTCCCCTACCTTTTTCTCTAGCAGTTTCAGAGTTTCAGGTCTGATGTTAAGGTCTTTAATCCATTTGCACTTAATTCTTGTGCATGGAGAGAGAGAGAAGACTCTATTTTCATCCTTCTACAGATATATATCCAGTTTTCCCAACAGCATTTGCTGAAGAGGCTGTCTTTTCTCCAATGAGTACTTTTGGCATTTTTATGGAATATCAGGTGGCTATAGCTACCTGGACTTACATCTGGGTCTTCTATTCTGTTCCATTGATCTACATATCTGCTTTTGTGCCAGTACCATGCTGTTTTTGTTACTATTGCTCTGTAGTGTAGATTAAAATCAGGTATGGTGATACCACCAGCCTTATTTTTGTTGCTCAGTATTATTTTAGATATTTGAGTTTTTTTGTGATTCCAAATGAATTTTTGGATTGTTTTTTTCTATTTCCATGAAGAATGCTTTTGGAATTTTGATGGGTATTGCATTAAAAGTGTAGATTGCTTTTGGTACAATTGCCATTTTCACAATATTGATTCTTCCAATCCAGGAACAAGGGATGTTTTTCCACTTCCTAGTGTCTTCTGAAATTTCTTGCTTGAGTGTTTTAAAGTTCTCATTGTAGAGAGTCTTTATTTCCTTGGTTAGGTTTATTCCAAGGTACCTTATTTTGTTTTGATGCAATTGTGAATGGGAGTGATTCTCTGATTTCATCCTCTGTGTGTTTGTTGTTAGCATATATGAAGGCTACTGATTTCTGTGTATTTATTTTGTATCCTGCTACATGGCTGTAGGTTTTGATCAGCTCTAACAGTTTGCTAGTAGGGTATTTAGGGTTCTTTAGATGTAGAATCATGTCATCTGCAAATAATGATAACTTGATCTCTTCCTTTCCAATTTGTATCCCTTTTATGTGTGTCTCTTGCCTCATTGCTATGGCTAAGACTTCTAGAACTATATTAAATAAAAGTGGGGACAGTGGACACCCTTGTCTTGTCCCTTTTTTAGTGGAAAAGCTTCCAGTTTTTCCCCATTTAGTAATATTTTTGCTGTAGGCTTGTCATAAATAGTCTTTATTATATTGAGATATGTTCCTTGTATTCCCAGTCTCTGTAGGACTTTTATCATGAAGGGATGTTGGATTTTGTCAAACGCTTTTTTAAAATACAGTAACATACTGTAATATTGCAAATGCTAATGACTCAGTTCCACTCCCCAGTACCCACATAAAGCCAGATGCACAAAGTAGTGCACGCATCTGGAATTTGTTTGCAGTTGCTGGAGGCCCAATCGCTCCCTCTCTCTCTGATTTAAAATAAATAAAAAAATACATTTTTAAAGTTAATATGATTGCCTGCACACTCTAAAGCACTTTGTTTTTAATGTTAACTGAATAAAGTTAGGTTAAATGTATGAGAAAATGAAATGAAATAGATTAAGCATTCCCTTCACACTACAAAAGCCCTATTCTTTTTTTTTTTTTAATTTTTATTAACATTTTCCATGATTATAAAATATATCCCATGGTAATTCCCTCCCTCCCCACCCCCACACTTTCCTGTTTGAAATTCCATTCTCCATCATATTACCTCCCCATTACAATCATTATAATTACATATATACAATATCAACCTATTAAGTATCCTCCTCCGTTCCTTTCTCCACCCTTTATGTCTCCTTTTCAACTTACTGGCCTCTGCTACTAAGTATTTTCATTCTCACGCAGAAGCCCAGTCATCTGTAGCTAGGATACACATATGAGAGAGAACATGTGGCGCTTGGCTTTCTGGGCCTGGGTTACCTGACTTAGTATAATACTTTCCAGGTCCATCCATTTTTCTGCAAATTTCATAACTTCATTTTTCTTTACCACTGAGTAGAACTCCAATGTATAAATGTACCACATCTTCATTATCCACTCATCTGTTGAGGGACATCTAGGCTGGTTCTATTTCCCAGCTATTATAAATTGAGCAGCAATAAACATGGTTGAGCATGTACTTCTAAGGAAATGAGATGAGTCCTTTGGATATATGCCTAGGAGCGCTATAGCTGGGTCATATGGTAGATCAATCTCTAGCTGCTTTAGGAACCTCCACACTGTTTTCCACAATGGCTGGACCAGATTGCATTCCCACCAGCAGTGCAGAAGGGTTCCTTTTTTTCCACATCCCCGCCAACATTTATGATCATTTGTTTTCATGATGGTGGCCAATCTGACAGGAGTGAGATGGAATCTCAATGTAGTTTTAATCTGCATTTCCCTGATGACTAGTGACGTAGAACATTTTTTTAGATGCTTATATGCCATTCGTATTTATTCCTTTGAGAACTCTCTATTTAGCTCCATAGCCCATTTTTTGATTGGCTTGTTTGATTCCTTATTATTTAACTTTTTGAGTTCTTTGTATATCCTAGATATTAATCCTCTATCAGATATATAGCTGGCGAAGATTTTTTCCCATTCTGTAGGTTGCCTCTTTGCTTTTTTCACTGTGTTCTTTGCGGTGCAAAATCTTTGTAATTTCATTAGGTCCCAGTGGTTAATCTGTGGTTTTATTGCCTGAGCAATTGGGGTTGTATTCCGAAAGTCTTTGCCAAGACCAATATGTTGAAGGGTTTCCCCTACTTTTTCCTCTAGCAGTTTCAAAGTTTCCGGTCTGATGTTAAGGTCTTTAATCCATTTGGACTTAATTCTTGTGCATGGCGAGAGAGAAGAATCTATTTTCATCCTTCTGCAGATATTTATCCAGTTTTCAAAACACCATTTGCTGAAGAGGCTGTCTCTTCTCCAATGAGTATTTTAGGCATTTTTATCGAATATCAGGTGGCTATAGCTACTTGGGCTTACATCTGGGTCCTCTATTCTGTTCCACTGATCTACATGTCTGTTTTTGTGCCAGTACCATGCTGTTTTTGTTACTATGGCTCTGTAGTATAGGTTAAAATCAGGTATGGTGATACCACCAGCCTCTTTTTTGTTGCTCAGTATTATTTTAGATATTCGAGGTTTTTTGTGATTCTAAATGAATTTTTGGATTGTTTTTTCTATTTCCATGAAGAAAGCCTTTGGAATTTTGATAGGGATTGCATTAAATGTGTAGATTGCTTTAGGTAAGATTGCCATTTTCACGATATTGATTCTTCCAATCCAGGAAGAAGGGATGTTTCTCCACTTTCTAGTGTCTTCTGCAATTTCTCGCTTGAGTGTTTTAAAGTTCTCATTGTATAGATTCTTTACTTCCTTGGTTAGGTATATTCCATGGTATTTTATTTTTTTTTGATGCAATTGCGAATGGGAGTGATTCTCTGATTTCATCCTCTGTGTGTTTGTTGTTAGCATATATGAAGGCTACTGATTTCTGTGTATTTATTTTGTATCCTGCTACATTGCTGTAGGTTTTGATTAGCTCTAACAGCTTGCTAGTAGAGTCTTTAGGGTCCTTTATGTATAGAATCATGTCATCTGCAAATAATGATAACTTGATTTCTTCCTTTCCAATTTGTATCCCTTTTATGTGTGTCTCTTGCCTTATTGCTATGGCTAAGCCTTCCAAAACTATATTAAATAGAAGTGGGGACAGTGGACACCCTTGTCTTGTTCCTGATTTTAGTGGAAAAGCTTCCAGTTTTTCCCCATTTAGTAATATGTTGGCTGTAGGCTTGTCATAAATAGCCTTTATTATATTGAGATATGTTCCTTTTATTCCCAGTCTCTGTAGGACTTTTATCATGAAGGGATGTTCGATTTTGTCAAATGCTTTCTCTGCATCTAATGAGATGATCATGTGATTTTTGTCCTTCAACCCGTTTATGTAATGTATTACATTTATAGATTTGCGTATGTTGAACCATCCCTGCATCTCTGGATAAAGCCTACTTGGTCAGGGTGAATGATCTTTTTGATATACTCTTGTATTCTGTTTGCCAATATTTTGTTGAGAATTTTT
Source organism: Jaculus jaculus (assembly GCF_020740685.1). Classification (NCBI taxonomy): domain Eukaryota; kingdom Metazoa; phylum Chordata; class Mammalia; order Rodentia; family Dipodidae; genus Jaculus; species Jaculus jaculus. The sequence goes on from NC_059106.1 coordinate 76,135,825, forward strand.
GCATCTATGTTCATGAGGGAGATTGGTCTGTAATTTTCTTTTTTTGGTCTATCTTTGCCTGGTTTTGGTATCAGGGTGATGCTGGCCTCATAGAAGGAGTTTGGTAGAATTCCTTCTTTTTCTATTTCCTGGAAAAGCTTAAGAAGCAATGGTGTTAGCTCTTCCTTAAAAGTCTGGTAAAATTCAGCAGTGAATCTATCCGGGCCTGGGCTTTTTTTAGTTGGGTGATTATTGATAACTGTTCGGATCTCCATGTTTGTTATAGGTCTATTTAAGTGATTAATCTCATTTTGATTTAATTTAGGTAGGTCATATAGATCAAGGAAATCATCCATTTCTTTCAGATTTTCATACTTTGTGGAGTATATGCTTTTATAGTATGTCCCTATGATTTTTTGAATTTCTCTGGAATCTGTTGTAATGTTACCTTGTTCATCTCTGATTTTATTAATTTGTGTCTCTTCTCTCTTTCTTTTGGTCAGATTTGCTAAGGGTTTATCAATCTTGTTTATCCTTTCAAAGAACCAACTCTTTGTTTCATTAATTCTTTGGATTGTTCTTTTTGTTTCTATTTCATTAATTTCTGCCCTAATCTTTATTATTTCTTCCCGTCTACTAATTTTTGGTTTGCCTTGTTCTTCTTTTTCCAAGGCTTTAAGGCGAAGCATTAGGTCTTTTACTTGCGACCTTTCTAATTTCTTAATATAGGCACTTAAGGCTATAAATTTACCTCTTAGAACTGCCTTCATTGTGTCCCAGAGATTTTGGTATGTTGTGTTCTCATTATCATTTGACTCTATAAATTTTTTGATTTCCTTTTTGATTTCTTCATTGACCCACTCATCATTTAGTAGTGTATTGTTTAGTTTCCATGATTTTGTGTATGCTCTATAGCCTTTCTTGCTACTGATTTGTAGTTTAATTCCATTGTGGTCAGATAGAATGCAAGGAATTATTTCAATTTTCCTGAATTTGTTAAGATTTGCTTTGTGTCCTAATATATGGTCTATTTTAGAGAATGTTCCATGTGCTGCTGAAAAGAATGTATATTCTGCAGCCTTTGGATGAAATGTCCTGTATATATCTGTTAGGTCCATTCCTTCTATGACCTCATTTAGTCCAGATGCCTCTCTGTTTATTCTTTCCCTGGATGACCTGTCAATTGATGAGAATGGGGTGTTAAAGTCACCCACCAGCACTGTGTTTGGTGTTATCTGTGACCTTAGTTCTAATAGTGCTTGTTTGACGAATTTGGGAGCCCCCATGTTAGGTGCATATATGTTTAGGATTGTAATGTCCTCCTGTTGGAGTGTGCCCTTAATCAATATAAAGTGACCTTCCTTATCTTTCTTGACTAACGTCGGACTAAAGTCTACCCTGTCTGATATTAGGATAGCAACCCCTGCTTGTTTTCTAGGCCCATTTGCTTGAAACACCGTCTTCCAACCTTTCACCCTCAGATAATGTCTATCCTTTGTAGAAAGGTGAGTTTCTTGGAGACAACAAATTGTAGGATCCTGCTTTTTAACCCAGTCTGCAAATCTATGTCTTTTCGTTGGGGCATTGAGACCGTTGATATTAAGAGATATTATTGAAAGGTGTGTATTTATGTTTGCCATTTTTTTTTGTGTGTGTGTGTTACTGGTTCTACCTTTGCTCTCTTCTGTTAACTGGTATTTGAGTATAGCTTGTTTTTTCTAGGTTCCTTATATGTGTGCTTTTCCTTTTGTTCAGCATGGAGGATTCTATCAAGTATTTTCTGTAGAGCTGGTTTTGTCTTCAAATACTCCTTTAACCTGCTTTTGTCATGGAATGTCTTTATTTCTCCATCTATTTGAATGGATAACTTTGCAGGATAAAGTAACCTTGGTTGACAGTTTTTATCTTTCAGAACTTGGAATATATCACTCCAAGCCCTTCTGGCTTTAAAAGTTTGTGTTGAATAATCTGCTGTAATCCTGATGGGCTTGCTTTTGTAGGTAACTTGATTTTTCTCTCTAACTGCTTTCAATATTTTTTCTTTGGTGTGTGTGTTTGGAAGTTTGATTATAATATGGCGAGGAGAGGTTCTTTCTGGGTTTTGTCTGGCTGGGGTTCTAAAGGCTTCCTGTAACTGTATTGGCACCTCTTTCCCAATTTGGGGGAAATTTTCCTCTATGATTTTGTTGAAGATGCCTACTATGCCTCTGGAGTGGAGTTCTTCTCCTTCTACTATGCCCTGAATTCTTATATTGGATCTTTTCATAGTGTCCCGAATATCTTGAAATTCCCACTCATACTTTTCTATAAGTTTGTCTTTCTCTTTGTTGGACTGCATTAGGTCTGCCACCTGGTCTTCTAGCTTAGATATTCTGTCCTCTCCCTCATCCATCCTACTGGTGAGATTTTCTACAGACTCTTTTATTTCATTAACTGTGTTCTTCATTGCTAGTAATTCTGACTGGTTTTTCTTTATTATTTCTATTTCCTTATTTATGTCTTGTATTGCCTTCTTTATTTCATTAAATTGGTGTCCTGCCTCTTCTTTGATTCCTTTGATTTCCTCTTTGATTTCTTCTTTGATTGTTTTCATGTGTTCTTTGACCTCTTTGAACATATTTATAATTATTCTTTTGAACTCTTTCTCAGGCATTTCCTCTAACTCTTTCTCACTGGAGGACATTTCTGATGCATTAGTACTTTTAGGTGGATTTATATCGTCTTGCTTTTTAGTGTTTCTTGTGTTATAATGTATATATTTTTGCATCTTGGATTAAGTTAATGCTTGGATTTTCTAGCTAGCTGTGTATTCTTAGCTGTATCAATTGATTTGATGTAATATATTTTCAGGGTAGGACCTTAAGGTATTAGGTGTGGCTCTTAAGACTCTCAGAGTATCTACAAAGATGTTCTTAGGGGTTGAGTTTCCCTGCTATAGGAGTATTCAAGCAGGCTGAGTGGAATAAAATACAGGTAGATTCTAAAATTTAACTAAACACTGTACACATTCAATCAAAAACAGCCCCGAATATGTATGCAAGAGTAGTTATTATAATGACCAGATCCTCTATCAACAAAGAGGTTTAGATTTCTGGTCTGTTGAGGGATCCAAGTCAGCTTGTGACCAAGTGAGACCCTTCCCTGTTGCAATCCCAGTTACCTTGGGTGATTTTGGTCTCAGTCAAGTTGCTGCCTGGGTCGTCGGGCTGCTGTTCTGATTTCTGGAGCTGGGCACTTGCTTTTCCTACGGGGCAAACCGAGCCGCTGCTGCTGCCTCTGCTGCTGCCGTAGCTGCCACCACCGGAGCCACTACCGCTGCTGAAGCTGTTGCTGCCGTGTCCACCGCCGCTGCTCCCCCCGAAGCCTCTGCTGTGGGATCTGCCGCCACTGCCGCTCCTGGGTCCGCTGCTGCTGGGGCCGCTGGTACTGGTGCTGGGGCCGCAGAAATTGCTGCCGAACTCTGCTCCTGCTTGGGTCCCGCTGTCAGCCCAAGTTGGCGTGGCCGGTCCCGGGCCGCTGCTGTGTTCGCTGGAGCTGGGTTCAGGCGGTGGGGGAGGGGAGGGAGCCGCAGCTGCTCTGGTTGTCTCGCTGCTCTACGTGTTCTTCTACTTCGTGGTCTTCTCCTCCGCTGCTCGCTGCCGCTCTCCCCTCACGTTTCCCGAGTTGCGGAGAGCGCGGTGTGAGGGGAAAATCCCGCACCTGGCTTTTCCTGCGGCTCGAGCGAGCCGAGAGTCTGGCGGCTTTCTGCTGCGCTGCGACTGCGGCGGTTGGCCGAGCTGCCGGAGCTGCTTTTCCCGCCTGTGCAGGCTCTGGACGCTCTATAACTCTTCTACTTCTCCGCTGCCGCCTCAATTTCCTATACACCTCACTTTTTAGTAAAAGTGTGTATTTTGCTGAGTTTTTTTGGTCTTTTTCCCCCCTAGGCTGCTTTGGCGTGGTACCTACGCCGCCATCTTAACCGGAAGTCCACAGAAATAAAAAAAGCCCTTTTCTTAACGTGGGCCTTGAATAACACTTACACTCTTATAAAATTTACCCATCTGTCTTCTTAAGTTCTGTGCCTTTTACAGCATGTAAACTGTGTCTTACCAAAAGAGGATGGTGGAACTAGAAAAAGAAGTGGAAAAAGGAAAACAGGAAAGTAGAGAGAGAGGGAGGAAGGGTCTTCCAATACGCATCATGAGGAATATGCTATTATTGGCTTCTTAAAGATGAGGAACCTTCAGTGTGGATGGATGTGTCCAGTGTTACTGAGGGCATAGGTGAAGCTAAAACCCAGGCATGCAGACCTCCAAGGTCTGTGTTCTGTCCATTAGAGCTCCAGCCTCAAGGATATAGGTGATTTCTATATTTTTATAATGTAGGCTTTTAGAACTATAACCTTACCTCTTTTTATTGCCTTGATTGTGTCCTATAGGTTTTGGTATGTTGTCTTTTTATTTTCATTCAGGTCTAGACATTTTTTGACTTCCTTCTTGATTTATTCAATGACTCATTCTTTATTCAGTGGTGTGGTATTCAGTCTGGAGGAATTTGTATATTTTATGTTGTTACCTTTTTGGTTTCTAGCTTTATTACACTGTGGTGGAATAAGTACAAGGAATTATTTTGACTTCCCTGAATTTGTGGAGACTTGCTTTGTATGCTACTATGTGACCAATCTTAGAGAAGGTCCCATGAGCTGCTGAGTAGAATGTGTATTCTATAATTTGTAGAACATTAAGGTCACTGGATTCATCGTGTCATTTAACTCCATTTTTCCCCATTTTCTCTTTAGGTCATCTGTCTATTGATGATAGTGAGTTATTGAAGTCACCAGCTATTATTGCATTGGGATTTATGTCTGACTTTGTCTAGTAGATGGTGTTTTATAGAATTCAGTGCACCTGTGTTTTGTGTGTATCTGTCTGTGATTTAATATCCTCCTGCTGAGTCATTCCTCTTATAAGTGACCTTCTTTATCTCTTTTGATTACTTTGGTTTAAAGTCTACTTTGGCAGGTATTAGCATAGCCACTCCTGTTTGTTTTCTCTTTAGAATATCTTTTTCCATACTTAAAGGTAGTGTCTGTCTTTCTTCTTAAAAATGCATTATTGTATTTGCTAGAGAGAATGAGAGGGAATGGGATCTGCAGGGTTGCTTATTGGTATAAACTCCAGACATGAGCACCAAATGGTGTGTCTGGCTTTATGTGGGAGCTGAAGGACCAAACCTGGGCCAGCAGGCATTGCAAGGTAGCACTTTAACTGCTAGGCCATCTCTACAGTCCCAAAATGAGTTTCTTTATTTTTTAAATGTTTTTTAATATTTGAATTTTTAAATGTTTTTATATCTTTATTTTTATTTATTTATTTGACAGAGAAAATGGGCACATCAGGACCTCCACCTGCTGCAAACAAACTCCAAACTCAGGTTCCAACTTGTGCATCTGCCTTATATGAGTCCTGGGAATCGAACCTGGGTCCTTTAGCTTTGTAGGCAAATGCCCTAACCATTAAACCATCTCTGCAGCCCCCAAGGTGAGTTTTTTGAAGATAATAAATGGATGGATTCTGTTTCCTGATCTAGCCTGTTCACCTGTGTCATTTTGTTGGGGCTGTTGAGTGCATTGATACTCAGACTTATTACTGAAAGGTGTGAGTTAATCACCATTTTGGTGGTGATTTTGTGTAGTTCTGTGTTTTCTTGATCTTCATTTGCTTTAACTAGTTCTCCTTTTCATTAATGTTTTAGCCTCTTGATTATGTTTATTCTTTTCGTCAGTGTGAAGTATCCCATCCACTAGTCTCTGCAGGGCTGGTTCAGTGGTTATATACTAAAATAGCCATCTTTTATCACTGAAATCTTTTTTCCCTTCAATTATGAAAGATAATTTTGCTGGATGTATTAATTTGAGTTGGGAACCCCGTTCATTCAATATTTGAGATACTACATTCAAAGCAGCCCTCCTACCTCCTTGCTTTAGAGTTTCCAATGAAAAATCAAATAGAATTTTTCTAAAATTTAATTTATTAGTTTTCTTTTCAGCAAATAGAGGCAGTTTGGTACCATTGTTTAGGCTCATCCATGATCTACCCCCTCCCATTGGACCCTCCTTGTTGATGTAATGGGTCGTGCATTGTGGAGTTAGCCCACAGTTATTGGTAAATAAAATTTTTATTGGTACATTTTTGTAAGTGACGAGTTGTTTATGTCTTAAAGCTGTTAGTACTTGATCTTTGTTTTCTGCATTTAGTGTCTTTACAATAATGTGATGTAGAGTATTGCTCCTCTAGTACTGGGTATTTGGTGATCGGTGTGCCTCTGGATGATCCTTTTTTTGGGGGGATAGGATTCAGAAAACTCTTTTCTATAATTTTATTAAAGATATTCTCTATGACTGTGGCCTGTATTTCTTCCCCTTCAACTATGCCCATGATTTAAATGTTTAGTTTTGTAATGTGGCTTCCATTTCCTTCACAATATTTTTGCATGATTTTTTGAACTTGTCATTGACTTTGGCCTCCTGATATATTTTCTCTGTCTTGTCCTCAAGCCTCCTGATAGTCTATCCTCCACATGTCCCATTCTGTTGGTGATGCTTTCTTGGGAGCTTTTAAAAAATATTTATTTGTAGGGCTGGAGAGATGACTTAATGGTTAAGCACTTGACTGTGAAGCCTAAAGACACCGGTTCAAGGCTCAATTCCCCAGGACCCATGTAAGCCAGATGCACAAGGTGGAGTATGCATCTGGAATTCATTTGCAGTGAGCGGAGGCCTTGGTGCACCTATTATCTCTGCCTCTTTCTCTCTCTGTCTGTTGTTCTCAAATAAATAAATATTTATGTGTAAGCAGAGAAGAGATAAAGGAGAAACAAATGGAAATAATAGGCACAATTTCTCCATGCATGTGCCACTTTGTACATCTGGCTTTACATAGGTATCAGGTAAACCAAACCCAGGTGTTAGGCTTTATAGGCAAGTACATTAACTGCTGAGTCAAACCTGTAGGAATCTTTTAAAATATTTTTTTAATTCAGTTTCTTTTAATGATTAATAATTTGCTATAAATTTTCCTTTTTGTGTTTTTTAATTCTTTTTTAATTGACAACTTCCATAATTATAAAAAAAATCCCATAGTAATTCCCTCTCACTCCCCACTTTCCTCTTTGAAACTCCACTCTCCATCATATCCCCTCCCCCCTCAATCAGTCTCTATTTTATTTTGATGTCATGATCTTTTCCTCCTATTATGATGGTCTCGTGTAGGTAGTATTAGGCACTGTGAGGTCATGGATATTCAGGTCATTTTGTATCTGGAGGAGAACATTGTAAGGAGCCTAATCCTTCCTTTTGCTCTTACATTCTTTCTGCCACCTCTTCCGCAATGAACCCTGAGCCTTGGAATGTATGAGGAGATATTTCAATGCTGAGCATTCCTCTGTCACTTCTCAACACCAAGTTCCTTCTGAGTCATCCCAAGATCACTGCCATCTGAAAAGAGAAGCTTCTCTAACCAAAAGTGAGAGTAGCAATAATATATAGGTATGAACATTAAGAGAGTGTTTATTGGGTGGTTTAGTTAGCATAGTATATACATTTAGTCAGACAGCAGCAGACATTACACCCCTAGGGCTCATGACTACCCCTGTTGTAGGTTTTTAGTTTCAGGGATATATTTCCTCCCATGGAGAAGGACTTCAGTCTAATTAGAAGGTGGTTGGTTTCCCCCATAACAGACGTGCCACTATTGCACCCATTGGCTCATTTGGCCTGGCTGGCCAAATATAAGGCATGCAGTATCTGCTGTTGAGTATTTTCGCTGGTGATTTCTCTTCCTCCCACTGAATTCATGCAGCATGGTTTTTTTCCAGCTTTCTGTCAGCTGTTCTATAAGGAGGAGGTTTCAGCTCAGTTCCAGCAGGATTTCTCAGTGACTGTGCAGCCAAGTATGTGGAGTCTTTAGCAACAGGGTCTTACCATGTATTCCTGGTGGGAAACCAAGGGCCTCAGCAATGGCCTATAATGTTTTGGGGGTACCAGGGATCTCCCTGGCCAACAACTCACTGGAAGGTATCCCATCCCTGGCACTGAAAATTTTCTAGTAACAGTCTATGGCTCCTGTGTGTTTCATTTTCCAAAAAAAGTAGGTTTCCATATGACTTATTTATATCCTCTTAGATTTTGATTAGCCCTCCCTCTACCTTTCCTTTAGTCAATCTCTTCTCTTGATATTATGTAGGCCTTTTCACCCCCATTAATCTGTTCTTTTACTCACATATATACTTTTTATTTCATTTATTTATGCAAGAGACAGACAACAAGCAGTAGGGTGTCTTGCTCCTGCAAACAAAACTCCAGACACATGTGCCACATTGTATGTGTGGCTTTATGTGGATACTGGGGAATCTAAGCCAGGATGACACACTTTTGCAAGGAAACGCATTTAACAGCTGGGCCATCTCTCTAGTCCTCTTGCAAGTTTCATTATATATATAATTTATTAATTTATTAGAGACAGAGAAAAGGAGAGAGAGGGAGAGAGAGAGAATGGACCCACTAGGTCCTCCAGCCACTGCAAACAAGCTCCAGATGCATGTGCCACCATGTGCATCTGGCTTATATAGGACCTGGAGAATCCAACTGGGGTCCTTAGGCTTCACAGGCATGCACCTTAACTATTAAGCCATCTCTCCAGCCCTCTTTCAAGTTTCTTGAATTATTTCATTTCTAATTTTCATTAGGATTTTTTTTTAAAACAGTGTTTCTCTCTATTGAGTTCCATTTACATTTCTTGGTTTGAACTCAATGCATTTAGTTGATTCTCTCTTTCTGCCTATAAATCAATGAATAAAAAAAATAGCAGGGGCTGGAGGGACTGCTTAGCGATTAAGGCATTTGCCTGCAAAGCCAAACAAACACCCAGGTTCAGTTCCCCAACACCACATTAGCCAGATGCACAAGGAGGCGCACACATCTGGAGTTTGTTTGCAGTGGCTGAAGGCCCTGGTATGCCCATTCTCCCTCCCTTTCTTACCTCCCTTCCTCTCTTCCCTCCTCCCCTCCCTCCCTCCCTCCCTCTCTCCCTCTTTCTCTATCAAATAAATAAATAAAAATATTTTTAAAAATAATTGTAGAGGTATTTTTAAAATCTGGAGTGAGGACAGTCCAACAATATTTTGGCTTTCGATCCTCTTATTCAAAAGCTTCTGAGTATTAGGACTTAAGGTTAACCAAAAAGACCACTAACCTCTCAATAAATAATTTTTGAGGACCCCCAAACCACAAACTTACTGAAATCTCCAGTTAAGGTGGTAAGTGTGGTATAATGGTGTAGGATTGGGCACGACTGGGTGGAGGTTCTCCAAAGACTTCCATAAAGCAATACTTCAGGAAAGGAGTCAACAGAGGTTGAATACCTCACCTAACACATTCCTGTCATGGGTACTGGCTCAAATTTGGAATTTTCTATTTGGCAGGAATTTTAATATGTGTAGGTTCTGCTGTCTCTGACTATCCCAGCCTCCCAACCACACTTACATCTTGTCTTACCTATCTTTGTTTTATGTCATAGACTCACTGTGTATCTCAGGCTCTTTTGAACTTATAATTCTTGGGACTCAGGAGAAGGGTCAGCAGTTAAAGACACTTACTTGAACTTTAAAACTGTGCTTCAGCCTTCTGAGCGCTGGGATTACAGGCTGCAAACCTCCATGCCCAGCTGGTTTTATATTTTGTAAGAGTTCTGAAATCTCTGCTGGAGCTTCCTGTGTTTGTTTCAGTAACATCACCTGGAGAGTGCAAGCCTGTTCAGGTGGTACCTGATGTCCTTTTGTCCAGTTACAAATGTCATTTAATTTTGCTACTTTTTAAAATGTTTTATTTATTATTTACTGACAACTTCCATAATTGTAGACAATATCTCATGGTAATTCCCTTCCTCCCCCACTGTCCCCTTTGAAACTCCACTCTCATGATCTTTTCTTACTATTATGATGATTTTTTGTAGGTCGTGTCAGGCATGTGAGGTCATGGATATCCAGGCCATTTTGTGTCTGGGGGGAGCATGTTGTAAGGAGTCTTACACTACCTCTGGCTTTTATATTCTTTCTGCCACCTCTTCCGCAATGGACCTTGAGCCATGGAATGTGTGAGAGAGATATTTCAGTGCTGAGCACTCCTCTGTCACTTCTCAGCACTGTGATGCCTTCTGAGTCATCCCAAGGTCATTTCCATCTGAAAAGAGAATTCTCTAACCAAATTCAAAGTAGCATTAATATATGGGTATGAACATTAAGAGAAGTGCTTACTGGGCAGTTTGGTGAGCATAGTATATACATTTAGCCAGACAACAGCAGACGTTACACTCCTAGGGCTCATGACTACCCCTGTTGTAGATTTTCGGTATCAGGGATGTATTCCCTCTCATGGAACATAATTTGGCTACTTTTAAAATAACTATTTATTTAATTATTTGCAAGCAGGAGGTGAGGGTAGGACATGGACATACCAGGCCCTCTTGCCATGGCAAACAGACTCTAGATACATGTGGCACTTTGTGCATCTGGCTTTGTGTCGGTACTGGGGAATCAAACTTGGCTTGTCAAGATTTGCAAGCAACCATCTTGAAAAGCTGAGCTATTTCTCCTCTTGCAAATTTGGCTAATAAATCTCATCCTAACAGTGGAATGGGATATCCAGACACAAGAAGATAATTATGCTTTCAGAATTTCTTTCCCATTTGACAGTGTAAGTGCTGGAGAAATATCTTTTCAAAGGTTTTTCCTAATCTCTGGCTATTAACATAGTCTTTTTTATTTTTATTTTACATATATATGAGAGAGAGAGAATGGGAAGGGGCACACCAGGCCCTCTGGCCTCTGTAAATGAACTGCAGGTATATGTGCCATCTGGCTTATGTGGGTACTGGGAATTGAATCCACATCCTTAGGATCTGCAAGCCATCAGCTTGACTGCTAAGCCATCTGCCCCAACATTGTCTTTTTAAGAGTTTAGAAAACTGAATGCTCTAGTTTTACTAGATATATAATCTCCATATCTAGTAGAGAGTTCAAAAATCTATTTACAGGTAGGAGGGATGGCTTAGCTGTTAAGCGTTTGCCTGCAACACTGAAGGACTCAGGTTTGATTCCCCAGAACCCAGGTTAACCAGATGCAAATTGTGGGGCATGTGTCTGGAGTTCATTTGCAGTGGCTGGAGGCCCTGGCATGAACATTCTTTCTCTCTCTCTCCTTCTGTCAAATAGACAAATAAAAATAAAATATTTATTTTTAAAATTCTATTTTCTATCAGGGTCATCACCCCAAGATCTGTGTGGAAAATGCTGACAGAAGTAATTATGATTGAGGGAGCCCCTGAACTTGGCCATGTGTGGCCATTATCAATAATATTGGACATTTGGTTCACTGCCTGCTGTCCCTTCTCCTCAGAAAGCCCATGTTCTGAGGCCGTCATTCTTCTACAGGCCATCCTGCTCACAGGGCACATTGGGAGGGTCCAACACTACAGTGATTCTTACTCTTTTGGGCTTGGAGATGAGGGTCACCTGTCTAGGTTGTATTCCTCCTTATGGTAGGACGTGAGATGGTCCTCCAGTCAATGCAGCTGCCAATACTTTCTCATTCTTCATCTCTTTAATCTTGTTGTTATTGAAAACTTTATAAGCAATTCCAACCAACTGAAAGATTGGCATCTCTAGCGCTCCTTCTCTCTTTTGCAATCTGTTTTGTTTATCTGAGGTACTCTGACTAATGCTTAGTGGTTAAAGGTGCTTGCATGAAAAAACTACAGGCTCAGTTAATTCCCAAGTCACCCATGTAAGCCTGAAGTAAAAAGTGGCCCAAGCCTCTGGTATTCATTTGCAGCAACAAGAGGCCCTGAAACCCCCCCCCCCCCAACAGTACAATTTAAAAATAAAGAAGTAATTAGCACAAGAACAAGAGGAAAGAACAAATTCATTCAGGAGAATGGAGAAGAGGACACTTTTTGAACACTTGGTTTGCACAGGATCATCTGTGCAAGTGTTCCTCTGAGTCCACTTGTCCATGCTTAACTCAACGGCTGCTGCACACATGTGAAAGTGGTCTGGCTACTGCCTGACTTTAGTGTCCTCCACACAATTGTAGATTTGCAGACATAAACAGCACAAGAATTAGAGGGTCAGTGTGTGGCAAGCTCAGAACCCCTGCAGGCAGCTCTTAAGAGGACCATGTGCGAAGACAGGAAAGTGAAGTCAAACGTACGAGGAACCTGGAATGTCTTCCAAGCAGAGCTGCGGGCAGTGAGCAGAATGTGGTGGAGACATCTGAATCCATGAGACAAATTATCTTTCTTCTATTGCTGTTTATGTCAGAGCTATACAATATGTAGGAACATCCTGAGACACAGTACTCCATGAAGAAGGAGGCCTTCATGACCCCACAGTAAATATCTACAGCCCCACAAAGGAGGGCTCTTATCGTAAGGGAGGTGGGGGTACATGGGGTGAGGAGATTTGGGGTTTAAATATTTTTTACAAAGAATATTTTATTTTTATTTATTTATCAGAGATAGAGAATGGGAATGTCATGAGCTCTAGCCACTGCAAATGAACTCTAGACACATGTGCCAACTTGTGCATCTGGCTTACATGGGTACTGAAGAATTGAGACTGGGTCCTTAGGTTTTGCATGTAGGCATCTTAACCACTAAGCCATGTTTCCCACCTCCTAGAATTTAAACTTTTATAAAATAAAAGTAAAAATTTTAACAAGTGTGTGGTGGGAGGATCAGACACTTGAGTGCCATTGCATGCACACATAGGTCAGAAGACAACTTTTTGGGGTCTGTCCTCACCTTTGCACCTTGTTGGAGGCAGGGGGTCTATCTCTGGATCTCACTCTGCTGTGCTGATCTCATTGTGATATTGTTCTTTGCTGTATTACTACAAGCTTCATGGAAATTCTCCTGCCTCCACCTTGCTGTCAGTGTGTTGAGATTACAGATGTCCATGATGGAACCTGGCTTCCAGCCTCTTACACTGGTTCAGGAATGACTGACTCTGGTACTGAGACTTGGGCAGCTAGCACTTTATTCAGTGAGCCATTTCCTCAACCCCAAAAAGAACACTTTTTATGGAAGCCCATAAGCTAGAAAAAGGCTATAAGGACGGGAGGAGAGGAAAGGTGTTAGGAGGATGGTATTGTATTTATCTAAGTAGAAGAACAGATTACAGGGAGGGGAAAGGCCTAAGTGAGGTCTGTTGGGCCTTGAAAGGCCTGGGCGTAAGGCCTAGTGGAACATCCTGATCCTAGCCAAAGTTTGGCATCTGCCTCTGGCCAGCTATGACTCAGCAAGACGCCTAATGGCTTCTGGCCTGCTACTTCCGCGTAGGAGTTGGGATTCCCATGCGCGCTTGGGATCAATCATTTCAAAAGTCGTGGTTTACTATTGGCCCTTACCTCTCTCCCCATTCTAAAATTTCCACCCTCATTTTCAACATTATATAAGTAACTGTAACAATAAAGCGAGTTCCTGCTTTGACAAGACTCCTGGCTTGGTGGTGTGTTCCTGGCTGTCAACACTCCTCCTCCTCCTCAACCACTTGGGAGGAACCAGTGGGCCTGGTCCTTCCTTAGCACTGCCTGCTGGGGGAGCCCGGCAGAGGTATGAAAGACAGGTGGGGCGGGGAAGGGTCAATCAAAATTCAAGATATTCTGAATAAGACATATGAAAATCTACTTTATTGGGCTGGAGAGATGGCTTAGCGGTTAAGCGCTTGCCTGTGAAGCCTAAGAACCCCAGTTCAAGGCTCAATTCCCCAGGACCCACATTAGCCACAAGGGGGCACATGCATTTGGAGTTCGTTTGCAGGGCTGGAAGCCCTGGTGCGCCCATTCTCTCTCTCTCTCTCTCTCTCTCTCTCTCTCTCTCTCTTTCTCTCGGCCTCTTTCACACTCTGTCACTCACAAATAAATGAAAGTAACAAAAATTTTTTTTTTTATAAAAGAAAATCTACTTTCTTGAATAATGGCACATCCAGAAGCCATAGGTTGTTGCTAGCAAATTTTCAGAGCCAGGGATGGGGTACCTGCCAGTGAGTTTTTGACCAGGGACATCTCTGTTACCTGCAAAATATTGTAGGCTATTGCCCAGGTCCTTGGTTTCCCATGAAAAAGGGATAGTAATACCCTATTGCTGAACACTTCACATGCCTGAGCAGTAGAGTCACTGAGAAAACAAACTGATGTTGAACAGAAAACCTCCCTGTAGTCCAGCCAACTGAAAGCTGGAAAAAGCTGCACTGTATGTAGCCCTATGGGAGACAGAAGTCATCAACGGTGAAAACAGTGGATACTGGAAGCCTCAAGTTTGGCCAGACAGGCTAAGTGACTGAATTAATGCAATAGTGCCATGTCTGCTCTGGGGGAAACCAATTGCTTTCTAATTCGATTAAAGGCCTGCTCTATGGGAGGAAATCCATGCCTGGTACTTAAAAACTACTCAAAAGCCTGTGTCAGGAGAGGTCATGAGCCTTAGGGGTATAAAGCCTGCTCTTGTCTGGATAAGTGCAAATAATACTCTCACAAAATTGCCCTGAAAGCACTACACTTAATGTTCATACTCATATATTAATGCTACTCTCACTTCTGGTTAGTGAAGTTTCTCTTTTCAGATGGTGATGACCACTGGGATGACCCAAAAGGCAACGTAGTGCTGAGAAGAAGGGACAAAGGTGTGGCCAGCTCTGAAACTTCAGTGAAACATCTTACAACCTCCAAGGTTCAAGGTCCACTGTGGAAGAGGTGGAAGAAAAATGTAAGAGCCAAAGGAAGGGTAGCACTCCTGACATATGACTGTCTAGACAGAATTTGGCCTCAATATCCAAGACTTTATAGTGCTTAGCAATACTTACACAAGACCCCCATAATAGGAGAAAAAGATTTTGTGTGTACTAGTTTTGTACTCAGTGAATACAGTCAAGTTGCTGCCATTGTTAGCCTCCTTTGTGTCCTCTCTTCATCAACAGGGTCCTTTCTTGTTGGGGTATATGGGTTGTGCATTGTGGGGTTAGCCAGCAGTTATGGGTAGGAGGAAATGTCTCTGTCTATCATGACCCAATGTGTGGCTCTAACATTCTTGCCATATCCTCTTCCTCAAATTTCCCTGAGCCATGTTGGGATCATTTTATGTCTTGGGAGCCTCCATTTCTATGGATATCTGGTTTGGTAGGAATTGATTGTTCTCTGTGTCTGTCTCCTACACCCTTCACCAGGTTCATAAATAAAACAGCACACTTGCTTGTTTCCCCAGTTATTCTCTAAGGACTGTGAGGTTAAGATTTTGATGGTGATAAAATAAATCAAGGATGGTAGAGAGGGAGCCAGAAGACAGAGTGGCTGACACTAGGTACTGGACACTTTGAAGTCCAAGAGGAGCAGGATTCCATCTATGAGGAAGGTATGATCTTGTTCCTGCCTGCCTATGGCTCTTGCTGGCCTCATTAGTGACCCAGGGTCTGAGACACTTGACTATCATTGCTCAGCTAAGGGTCTGGAGGATTTTTGTCTTCTCCAGACCCAACCAGTGGGCTGAACCCAAGGCATTGTTCTATCTGGGGTGAGAGAAGAGCAGGTATTTAACGCACCAGAGCAAGAGCTCTCTGGGGCTGCAGGCACCAGAATAAAGCTGGAACCATTTGGGAATATGCATGAATTTGGGAAAAACTGGGGCTTCTGCATGGTAGAGAAACTCAGACCAAAGAAGAGAAGATGAGACCATGGTTGTTTAGCCAACGAATTTTGTCTTAAGTGATCTCCATGTACCCACCCTCATCTAGTTATTCATCTGATGCTGGAATGGGTGAACGAGGCCCCCTCGTCAAGCAGCCTCAGCACAGCTGCACATGACCTAATTCTGTGCATCACTTGTGCTAGCAGAGAGGTCTCTGTGATGAGTATGTGTGATGCTTCTCCATTCTTCCTCAGGGATTCCTGCAATATGGAGACAGGAGAAGGGAATGCTGGGGCTGGAGGGGTGGGGATCAAAGAAGCAGAGACATTCTGGTAGTTCTGTCCATGTTCTAAGCTCCATTTTTGTGCCCCAGTCCTTGAATCACAGTCAGGACTCAGAAAGTTCTGTGGACGAACAGGCCCCTCCCCACCTGGGTGAAGAGTGGCTTCAGAAAGGAAAGCAGTGTAGGAGCAGAGTCTTTTAGGCTCATGGTTTTCTCAGGTGGCTTTTGTTCTGGCCCTTTCCTTACATGGTAATTAGAAAAGCAGACCAAGTCAGAGGAGCTCTTGCCTGTTCCTAGACAAGAAGACTGGGGAAGGGAGGGTCTCATTAACTCTGTCAGAAGAAGCCTGTTCTGTGGTGATGGGATCAAGATTGGCAACTGACCCCCTTGCTGATTCCACCGTCCACCTGTTTGTCCTATCTATAGTGACAGGGTTAAATGAATAGAGTAGAAAGTTTGGTGGCTCCTGATCTCCAGTCTTATAGTAAATATCTATTTCCTGGGCACACTCTTCTGCACACTATCTTCTCTGGTGTGTATGCCACCATCACTTATCAAGGAGACTTGAGAAACATAATATATATTTTTATATTGTTAGATTTATTTTTCTAAATTTCTTACCTAATTATTTTTTAATTTAAAATTTCAACCAAAAAAAAAAAAAGCAGCAAATGCAGCTGGAAAATATGTTCCAAAACAGAAGAAATTTCGAAACTAAAATCCATGAAGCAAACCACAAAATTTTACATCATTTGGTAAAGATATTTTGAAGCTTTTACATCATTACATAATACTAGAGACGATGGATCTTCTTGAACATTGTTTCATTTTAAAATACATTTTTCATATTAAAATAGGAAGCAAAAAAAAAAAAGAAAAAAGAAAGAAGGGTAGGTGAAGAGGGTTGTGCATGAGGCAAAAGAGAGGACAGGTGTAGGAACTCCCTTGATTATCTACATGGAGATCAGCATCTCAGGATGTGAGACAGCACACATGTATTTGTAAGGTTCTCAGGATGGGGTAGTAATCCTACCAGCTTGCCCCTATGTTTCTTTTTGTTGTTATTGTTGGGTTTCTCATTCTAGCACAGGCTGACCTGGAACTCACGATGTAGAACCATGCTGGCCTTGAATTCACAGCTATTCTCCTACCTCTGCTTCACAAGTGCTGAGAATCAAGGTGTGCACAACCACAATCCAGTTTACCCCTATGTTTCTACTTGTAGTTAAGAGATAGACAGTGCTGCATATAACCAAATACTTTCTGATTGGATGTGAGGCCTACTGTACAGAAGGGAATTCATATCGGGTGCTGTAACCTGCTCAAAAGACTGTGCATGTGGAGGCCATGGGCCATAATGTGGAAGCTACTACTGTCATTTTGTTAAGGGGACATGTTGAACCCACCTTCTAAATAGGTCACTATTGCTCTCAGCTTTGCTCTGAGAAGGTTCCTCTTACAGTGGGCAGCACTCAATGCAGAGATTCATGTTGCTTAAAGACTATTGAGTGCTCAGGCCTAAATGGGACATCTATATCATCACCTCCAAGATTCCAGAAACCTCCGAGAAGGGACAGGAAGAAGGTAAGAACACAGGAAGTGGAGGGTGCGATTGAATGCTGTTTTCCACTCAGGACATGGCTGTCACACTTTGAGCTCACAGTGGTGTGATTGCATACACAACACCTCACAAGATTGCATCCACCACATTCTGCCATGTGGATGAGGGAGGGACTCATAGGAGAAGCTCTTTGCTGTGAAGGTTGCCGGGGTGGAAGAAGACATTTTTTTGTCCAGTGGTGTAGCCACTAGTAAGTTGTTCATATTCCTGTATCTAACCCCTCAACCGTGCCCATGTGAACAATCCAAATGAAGCTCTTGCATCACAATAAATAATAAAAAGAAATGGAAAGTTAAGGAAGTATAAAAAGTGGTTGGAAAAAGGGAGAGGCTCATCAGGAGGAGGTGGTGGATAAGACAGGATAATGGGGGTGGTAAATATGACCAAGGTAATTACATGTATGATGAAAATGAAATAACAGAACTCATTAGTGTATATTAATATGTACTCATTTAAAATTTAATATTCCAAGTTTGTTTTATTTAAAAACAAAAAGAAATAAGTAAGATCCAGAACAGAAAATACTCTTCCAACAGCACATGGTCACAATCTCATGCAGAAGCAGGCAGGGGACACACTGCCCACTGGAGCTCTTGACCTTTCTTGCTTCTTCCTACAGACCCCCCCTCAGCTCAAGTTCTAGTCCCACCTCCTTTGTGACCCACTGCCTGTTATTCTCTCTCTGATATTCAGTGTCCTCCAGTTGGTCAACTAGACATAACATCTATTCTCTGATTACCTGTATTCAACAGTTATATACATGAGGTAGAAACATGCTTCAACAGATCTGGACAATGACTTCCTTTTCAACCAGTTCTACTCAGGAATGCCCTCAGCTCTTGGTTCTGTCCCAACTCTTTCATCAAACTTTGCCTATTCAGAAGTAAAACTGCACAATAAATAGTTCAAGAACAGAGAGGAAGGGGGCAGTCCCATTCCTTCTCCTTACTGCTTCACATAGTCTTTCAGACTTAGTTACTGGGACCATACTGCTGGTCAGAGGACCTCCTCACTGCATCAAAGGCAGGGGAAGCTCATAATGGGCACCGAGTCATGGAACGTTGGGAGTGGTGACTGTGAGGTAAATGCTGGAGAGTTCTGGCACAGGCTCAGTCGCTCGCTGACTTCTGGTGAAGTAGGAAGTCCGGAGTGTCTTTTAGAAGAATGACTCGAAAGCTTCCTCCGATATTCCCGTCTCCTCCTGCTGCTCCTCCCCCGTCCCGTCGTCGTCCTGGTCCTCGTCCTCTAGCCTCCATTCCTAACTTGGCTGCTCAGAGGTCCACCTCTCAGCGTCCTCTCCAGCCCAGTCCTCCCCCTGGTGCGCCCCGTCGTACTGCTTTCCCTCCCATCGCAGCCCCTTCCCGACGCCCCAACCAAAGTGTCTCCTTCCCCAAATATACCTTTCCTTGCGCCTTTCAGCCTAGGACCTCGGGTCGTGTTTCTCCCCTCCCCAAATTGTCCCCTGTCCCAGTCCCTGCTCCTCGTAATACCCCTGTGGGACGTGAATAGTCCCCTGCTTACCTGCAGTCCAGCCGACGCCAGGTACAGCAGGTGAGTGACAACCTCGTCCTGGGCAGTGATTCTGTGGGTTGCGGTGCTCAGAACTGCCCGGGCTGGGACAGGTCCTGGCAGCCTGGCCTTGTCCACAGGGAATGCAGGACCACGGAGCGGGCACACAGCCGGAGCTCCTCTCAGTGATGTCCAAGACCCCTCTATGTGCCCGAGCCTGGTGATTACTACTGAGGCTCTCCGTCATCCTGCCTTCATCCTCCTCTTCAGATGCCAGGATGCCTCTGACAGCTTCCTTTTCCAGTCTGTTCCTCTCCCCTCATCACTGCTCAGCAGCCTGCATTAGTTCTCACTGAGGAAATGGCCTTCTCCATGGAATGTGCGCTGAGTACACGGAGGGAACTGTGGGACCACGGTAAGGAGGATAAAAGCTTGAGGGAAATGCAGAGGGTTTTTGTGCCCTGAGTTCAAGTGAGGACAGGAAAGGGAGACCCGGGAACTCAGAGTGGACCATCTCCACTATAGACAAATGGGCATCAGGTGTGTGTTTTACTTGAGACTTGTTCATTGATTTTTTTTTTCCCCTCTCCTTGTAAAACTTCAGAGTCTTGCCATCCTTGGTAAATACCTCCTTCCAGAAGGGAAGGGGCCTTCATTGTGTTCTTATCAATGTCCCAAAGGCAGAGCCACTGACAGCTGCATGAGTTCTGGGTGCAGGATTAAGTGGGAAATTTCCTTCCGGTGGCCTAAAAAAAAAAGAAATGATACCAAGTGTAAGATTCAACACAATAAAAGTCCCCACAGAAAATTTTGAAAACTTAAAAACTGAATGTATGGTAGAGAGATAGGTTAGTTATTAAGGCACTTGCCTGTGAAGCCTAAGAACCCATGTTTGACCCCTCAGATCCCACATAAGCCATATGCACACGGTGATCCATGTGCAAGTCTGCACATGTGGACAAGGTGGTGCACACATCTGGAGTGCAATTACAGTGGCTGGAGGCCCTGCTTTGCCAGTTCTCTCTCTCCTTCTTCCTCTGTCTCTCTCTTGCTTGCTCTCTTGCTCTCGCACATGAAACAACTGAAAGTGTATAGTGGACTAGCTGGATATAGGAAGAGAAACAGTCAGAACAGAAGGCACATGAGAGGGCAACACAGGTGAATATTTTTAAGATGAATCATATACACATATGAAAGTGGCATAATGAAACGCAGTAATCTATAATTACTATATGTTACAAAAAAGAATATGGTAGGAGCTTGTAGCTACAAAAAGTAAAAATATTACATGCATTATCAGAAGAACAACAAAAAAGCCAGTAAAATTTAGAGGCATTCCAAGGGCTAAGAGCATCTAAGTCTCTAAAGTTCTTTCTTAAAGCTATGAGATCTAATTTTTCAAAACATATTCCATAATCTGTAACAATTATGGAGTGGCCCTGGTGAAGGCACACATCAGCAATGACATAGAACAGAGCCTAGAGGGAGGCTCTCTTATTTGGTGTGTAAATTCATTTGTACCTTAATCCTTAGATGCCATAGCAACAGTATACTGCTAATGCATATGATAGATTACATTTTTATCTTATCTTCTGTTTGGCATATCTATTCTTCTGGTATTGATTGAAAAGAAAACAAAAGATTTCTAGAGATATCAAGAAGGACATGGTGTTTCTCACCTGTCTAGTGATTCTCAATACATATTCTCTGGGGAGATAGAAGGCCTTCTTCTTTAATGAATATTAGGTTCTAAAATCTCACTGATGGTCTGGAAGGACTCAGGGTCAATAGCAGCCATGTGCTGTGTCCCTAGACTGGCTTAGTTGGCTGTGAGGCTTCTAGAACTAATGTTAGAACTCCAACAACATAATATGGGGATTGTAGCACAGAAAAAGGATTTACAAACACTTCAACACATCTTTCTTTCTGAGTCTTCACCCAGTTTGTCATTGGCCTGTCTGTCTTGTATATACACTGGTTCTAGCTGGAGAGAGCTCACTTTGCAGGGACCAAACACTTTTGCTCTATGTCCTCCATTGACAATGTCGCTTCTCAACAGAATGAAAGTTATTTCCCTCTTAGCAATGTCTATCTAGGTGTCTGAATCTCATGTACATTGCTGCTCAGGGGTCAAGTTGAGAACCCAGAGACACAGTGTTAAGGTAAGACATTAGACAGGGCATGGAGCTTTAATGAGCATGGCTGCATCACTTAGAAGCATTAACAAGTCCAGAGAGAATCTAGGTGGTTGGAAGGGATCAGGGCAAGGAGCCAAAGTTGAATGGGTTGAATTCTAGTTTTATCTTATTCCTTTGGGAATTTTGGATTAATTACTGAGCCACGTGATGGCTGAGTTTCCTTGTCATAAATCTCACAAGGTTGCTAGGAGGAGTAATGAGGTCACATCTACAGTATGCCCAGTGCAGGGTGTCACACAGAAAGTGCTCCATCAGTGTAGAGTACATGGGGATTCTTCTTTGAACAACACATTTTTTTTTTTTACAGAAACTGGATAAGGTAGACATGAATATTGAAATTCAAATTCAGACGTTAGTGAAAAAGTACACAGGATTTCCTGGGTAGTGTGCATTCAATAATAGGCTTTTTGTTTAAATAATGAAAGGTTTGTGAAGGTAAGAAGGTTGATGGAGTAGAAAGTATCCAAGTTATATAATTAGGTAACTCAAAATACTGTTACAAACCAGAACCTATTTAACACACTATGTTTTACATTTTTAGAGTAAAAGAAGTCTCTTCCTTGTGGATATAAAGTATAAATGTGGAAGTACTGCATCCTTGACCCTCTACTACATCTTGGCACAAGCTCACCATAAGAGCCAGGTCGTACAAGTGTGGCTGGTACAGCCATGATCCCTTGCACCAACTCTCTGGGACTTGCAGATGAAAGATTGCATTTGTCTATGTTGCAAGGGATCTGCAAGTACTGTTTGTCACTAGGAACCTGGAAACGATGGCATCAGATGGTTTTGATGGCAGTACAGAAAAGTATGCTGCTCAAAGCACTAGATCCAGATGTTGGGGACCCCTCTAAGGTAATTATGATGAAACTTCATAATGGTGTTTAGGGGATATAGTCCCAGTGTGAGGACCCCTCGGTACAGGCAGAGATCTTATCTGTCCATGGAAACACAAAAAGCCACATTCAATGGGGGCATCTAAGCCTCATGGCCCTTATAACATTAGCTTAAAATATATCCTTTACTTTAAGACTTACAACATGCCCTCCAACATAAGGGAACATTGCTGAAGATGGGTACAAAAACATAAGAGCCCTAAGATGGGAAGTTATACTCTGAGGTAATGTCCTCTCCATGGACTGACAGGTGCATTCCTGACCCATGATTACTGGTAACCCCTGCGAGGAGGGCCAGCAGTGGAATGGACATGACGTAGAGGGAGCAAAGGAGGATAACCCGATGAAAGTATGAGCAATCGCCAATATGTTCATGTATTAATGTTCCACGTAATGTGTATTTTGAACTATAACTTTGCATTGATTACATAGTATAGCTTCCATAGAATTGGTGTCACAGTGCTCAATTTTACTCAGTTCTCTATATGACTCCTTCAACAGAGTCATTATTTCATTTGACACCTGTGTACTGAAGCCCTAGTGCTGGGTACTAGGAGGTGAAACTCCACTAAGACCAAGATATGAGGTTTATTTCATGTCTGGCTTCCTGAAAGCCAGGCCTTCCTGTTTCTCCAAAGGTTCTTATTAATTTTGCATCTATTTTCCAGGGGAACCAGAACATTCTGATCCCAGGCTGAGTCGCTTTAGAGTGTGAAACAGCATCATGTCTCCAAGGCTGCAATGTGGAGACAAGGAGTAAAGATCTCCACACGTAGCAGCCAGCGGTGCAGCCAATCTTTGTACTGAACACCCAATATAAGCCCTATTTAGATTAATAAATGTTCCTTTTTTTAAAAAACCAACTGTAACAAATCTTATTCCATACTTAATATAATTTGTTACAATTGTAGAATTGAGCATTACTCAGACAAACAGTGTTTCAGAATGTCCTGCTCCTCCAATGGGATGTGCATACATAGACAGGTGCATATCCATTCGTTAGAGCTTGTGTCTCAACATCTAGACATTGTGTTGGTTCAGTGTCACCATTTGCTCTAAGACAAGGGTACAGATAATGAAACAGAAACCAACAGTGTTCATACTTCTGGTGTTGGTCCTGTTTACTATATGTGGTAAAAACCTATACGACAGCGCTGATCAAATGGCTTGGTGGATACGGCACTTGCCTGTGTAACCAATGAGTCTCAGCCCCTAGTACCCATGTAAGCCTGATGCACAAAGGGGTGCATGCATCTAGTTTTTTTGCAGTGGCTGGAAGCCTGGTGAGCCCATTTCTCTCTCTGTCTCTCTCCCTCTCACTCTTCCTCTCCCTGTCCCTCTTTAACTCTCTGAAATAAATGAATAAATAAAAATAAAAATATTAAAAAAACCTATAAGCCAAACTTGAGATGCATGGGTCAAGTTGGGGTCATACTTAATGGTTGGTTTTTCATATGCTAAATATCATTTCTCTTACTTCCTCCCAAAAGCACTGGTTCTACTCCTCAGAAACCAATTTTAGAATTTGAAAATTTCAGGCAAAGATGGCATATAATGATCTCCTCATAAACTGATAAACATACATGATTTTAAATGCCATACATTCAGTCCAACTTTAAAAGTCCCCATACAGTTCGCGCGGGCCGAGGCCGAGGGCGCGGGTGGCGGGGACGGTCCTGCCTCGCCCGACGCTCCCGCGACCCTGAGGTTGCCACAGTCGCCTGGGTCGGATGAGGGGCCGGCGGAGAGGGGCGGCCCTGGCCAGGACAGGGGGCCTGGCAGACAGCGAGGCAGGCCACGTGGAGCCGCTCCAGGCGACGCCCAGGCTCGGCATCACCATCAAGATTCATTCAACCATGGGAGGAAGGAGAAAGGGAAGGAGGACTCAGAATCCATGCAGACCCAGGGATGGCTGTGCTCTGTTCTCCAGCGAAGGATATGGATCAATGTGTGAAGTGCCCAATCACTCAGTATGCCAGCATAGAGAAAAATCACTGTCTCCAAAAAACTGAGTTTCTGAATTATGAAGATGCCTTGGGGATGGCTCTGCTTTTATAGCCCTGTGCTTCTCTACATTTACTGCTCTTGTACTTGGGACTTTCGTGAAGCACCAAGACACACTGACTGTGAAGGCCAATAATCAAACAGCTACCTCCTGCTCATCTCCCTCAAGTTCTGCTTTCTCTGTCCATTACTCTTCATTGGACATCACAACACAGCCAAGTGTATCCTGCAACAGATCATACTTGCAGTACTGTTCACTGTGGCTGTGCCCACTGTTTTGACCAAAACCATTAATGTGGTCCTGGCATTCATGGTAAATTCTCCAGGATAAAAGATGATGGGGCTGCTGGTATCAAGAGCATCTAACCTCATCATTCCCATCTGTACCATGATCCAACTTGTTCTTTGTGGAATCTGGCTGGGAACATACACTCCCTTTGTAAAAGTAAACAATGCACCACATGCTTCTGTACAATAGGTATGCAATATTATATTATTCTTCTATTATTAGCTAACTACACACCATAAGTCTTGTCATCTTGTCAAGGATTCCATGCACATTTCAGAGGCCTTACTTACATTCATTACTGTCCAGAAATGTTTCATTTTTCACAATTTGGGCTCTTCTCACTCAAAGCAATTAAACTGCCTGACCTTTCCTCCCAAAACAGGGATATGATTATTTCAGGACAACAAATCAAGACACTAATATTATACTGTAAATCATTGTGTGTGTGTGACTTTAACTCTTTCAACTGTGGTTTGTATTTGATTACATAACTATGAAAATGATGTACTTTATTGATGGCAGCAACTTGCAACTATTCGTGTAAATATTGTAATGGGCCAAAAAGTAGGTCATTTCAGCTTTGTGGTCACATGGTCTCTGTGGCTGCTGTGAGACTCCACTGATAGAGTGTGAAAACAGACTTAGGTGATGCAGACTAGATGGAGGTGAAGTGTTTGGAACAAATCTTAAGGTAGCATAGTATAACTAAGATTTAAATAGAAATCACATGCTATGAATTTGAATTTCAGAACTTTTTGACATATGAATACTGATAATCCTACATTAATGATTGAAAGCTGGAGTTCAAAACCTGTTAGTTATTTTATGAATAACTATAATTGGAACATATAGCCTTTCAAAATAACAAAAATGTGAAAAAATTGACTATTGGGAACATAAATTTATACAAAATTTGAAATATAACACTGCAAAATATGGTTTATATGTAACTGTTAATCTTACATTTTTAAATATTATACATAGGATGATTGTGAATTTGTTTTTCAGTTTTTCACTTAAATATGAATAAACTAATCACTCACAAAAAAAAAGTCCCCATAGTTTTTATCAATCCCAATGATGTTCATACATACCTATAGTCCAAGATCCCTGTATTAAGACAGATCTTTCTTCCTCTTTTTCCGAGAACAACATGGAAGAGGGAGCCTGGGGCAATGGAACACAGCTACAACCATGAAGCAAAACCTGAAGGGTTAGGTTCCTACAGTCGGCCACCTGGTTGGGAGTAACTAACATTGTAGGCTTTTGTTTTCACGGCTGTGAATGAGTGTGGAGCAGGATATGATGACCTTCAAGGCATTTTAAGACAGAGAATAGCAAAATAACCCAAACCAGTCTCACAAACTCCTTCAGGTTAGCCTAGGAAATATACTGAGCACCTGTCATCATTGCCATAACAACCTCACACTCACCACTATCATTTTATCTGTAAATTGGAGATTATCAGGCTTCCTTCTTATAAGTGCTGTGAGGAACTAGTGAGAAAACACACTTTAGGGTTTGAAGACACCCTTTCAACATTCTCAGTCATGACATCATCACCACCTCATAGCATTCTATTCACCTCCCTGTCTAGACACAAACCCAGAAGAGTTTCTATAGTATGAATCTTCCCACGTGAGCCAATTCTGCCAAGGTAACTCCAGAGACAATCTCTGTTGGGAGTGAGTTATTGAATCCCTGGTTGTCTCCCTGGTTTCCAGAACCTCTTATGTACCTCCCTTCTCCCTTCTCAAAGCCCACCATCTTCTTGTTGGCTATGGGCCCACCTGGCTCAGAATGAAACACCCAGAATGTGCCTTATATTCCATAACTACTTCCTGATTGGCTCCATGTTAACTGGTGATCATGAACAGCTTTCAGCAGGTGGAGAAACTATAGTTACAGTTCATGGATAGCCATTTGTTGGCTGACACACTTAAGCACATGATAGACCTTGAAAATTCAGCCCCAGGCTAAGGCAAGTGGCCAGGCTTTGTGTACATTGTGTGACCTTTTCCAGTCACAGCTTCTGTGTCACTGTACATTTATTTGTCACTGTACATTTATTTATTTCCTTTTTATTTGTACTTTGGTGTTTTGGGGAGGTTTGACTGACTACCGCTATTTAAATTATCTCTCATCTGCAAAAGTGTTGATTTGACCTTAAAATGTGCATATTTATCTTTTAAAAGATATTTATTCATTTGTTTATTTCAGAGAGAAAGAGGCAGATAGAAAGAATTAGAGAGGTAATGGTTGGACCAGGGCCCCTTACCCCTACAAAAGAACTCCAGATACATGTGCCATCTTGTGAATCAGGCTTATGTTTGTCCTGTCAATCTGAACCCTGGTCCTTTGAGTTTGCAGGCAAGTGCCTTAACTGCTAAGCCATTTCTCTAGCCCCCACACCTGTGAATTCTAAAGAGCTAGTGTTCAAAGTGCCAGCGAAGCAAGGGGATGTCAAGGAGAGAGGACTCAAGTTAGGAAATGACTGTCTTAGTGACAGAACTAGAGAATGGTTCATGTGGTCACTATAGAACGTTCATGAGAGGTAGTGATAAATTTTAGAGTGGGGCAGGGGTAGTCTTGAAAGGCCAGTAAAAGTGCTTACTTTAATGTCAGCACAATGGGGGTGGTGAGATCCTGGCAGGAGAACTGGTGCAGTTTGAGGAATGATCATCTCTGTTGTATGGGTGACCTCATGAAGGGCTGAGAGGGAAGAGAGCAGGACAAGAAGGTGAGAGTGTCAGGGGACCTAGGCCAGGCCAGGGAATCAAGGGCCTCCCCTTTAGAGAGCTCTAAGACATGTGCTTAGGGAGGATTCAAGTTGGGGGCACTGGGCAGGGGGCTGTGCTTGGTTATGCTTCTTGGAGTTTAGATGTCAAACTAATGATGTAGGGAAGAGAACGGTGGGGAGTTGTGCACAAGAGATGAACAAGGTGCCTATGAGCAGTGAACACCTGGCTTATATATGCATGACTAGACTATGTTTGTGTGTACATGGCTTAGAATGTAGTTTAAATTGCATCCATGGCTTCTTTTGTTGTTTATTTTTATTTATTTATTTGAGAGTGACAGACAGAAAGAGAAAGAGTGAGAGTAAGAGTGAGAGGGAGAGGGAGAGAGAGAAAGAGAAAGAGAGAGAGAGAGAATGGGTGTGCCAGAGTCTCTTGCCACTGCAAATGAACTCCAGATGCATGTGCCAACTCATGCATCTGGCTTACATGGGTCCTGTGGAATTGAGGCTCGAACCAGTGTCCTTAGACTTCACTATCAAGTGCTTAACTGCTAAGCCATCTTGCCACCACCCCCACCACGGTATTAAAAAATGTCTTTTATTATTATTTTATCAGAGGGCGAGAGAGAGAGAATTTACACATCAGAGCCTCCAGCCACTGCAATCGACCTCTAGACACATGTGCCATCTTGTAGGCATGTTAAAGCTTGCACTTGCCTCAGCTTTGTGGGTCTGGCTTAAGTGGGATCTGGTGAGTTTAACATGGGTCCTTAGCTTCACAGGCAAGTGCCTTAACCACTAAGTCATCTCTCTAGCCCTGGAACCACAGGTTTTAATATGTAGACCAGAGCTTCCTATAGGCAGCCACCCGCTGGACTCCCTCAGGAAGTCTTAGAGCATCCTTGTACAACTCTCTGTGAAAATCATTCAGTAAGGACCTGTATGTTCCCTGAAAACAAGCATATACCTGTATCTGTGTGTGCAAGTTTCATTGACTATGAAGTTCTTCTGTTCTGTAGGTTCCAGGATTTGACAGCATGTTCTTACCTTACTCTTTATACCGTCACTGCTCTCTTACCTATGCTTTAGATGTGGGCATAAATCTTCCACTCACCTCCAGAGGTATAGCCTGGTTTATCAGCAAATCACTGTGTAATTCAGAGCTTGAACCATACCCTCACTAACACAGCCTGAGTCCTTCTTTATGGCCCTTCAGCCTCTACTTCTTGGTAGTTGGGCTTCATTTCTTCATAGGTAATACTCCTTATTTTGGTTTGCTTCATATTTTTTTCCAATATGATCTTGTGCTATCCAGGCTGTCCTCAAATTTTCTATGCATCCAAAGCTGGGCTTTAATAGTGGTCCCCTGACTCTGGCTTCCTAGTGCTGGGATGAGGGGGTGTATGTCACCAAACTCAGCTGAATTTGCACTTTCATGATTTCTGTCTTTCTATTCTCTCTCTCTTTTCTAGGTAGGATCTCACTCTAGCCCAAGTTGATCTGGAATTCACTATGTAGTCTCAGGCTGGCTTTCAACTCAGAGTGATCCTCCTACCTTAGCCTCCCAAATGCTGGGATTAAAGGTGTGTGCCACCACATCCAGCAATAGGATCCTTTTTTTAGCACAATATGTTTTTAACTTTGATAACGTACATTTATCTTATTTTTTTTTTTTTGTCTTGTTATTTTTAGAGCAGATGTAAGACAATACTGCCTGATCCAAGGTCATGGAAATTTACTTCTGTGTCTTCTAAGTTTGACTTAACCTTTTAAAAAATTGAGGCAATTATTTATATGATATGATTAGAGATATGATTTTATTCCTTTACATTTGTCTCACTGCCATTTTTTCTTTTTTCTCCATTTAATTATCTTTTTAATTTAATTTAATTTTTTTATTAATTAGTTTTGTATTCAGCAAATACAGTCAGTTTGGTACCATTATTAGGGTCATCCATGACCTACCCCCTCTCCATTGGCTCCTCCTTGTTGAGGTTTATGGGTCATGCATTGTGGAGTTAGCCCACAGTTATGGGTAAGATAAATGTCTCTGCATATCATGACCCAACATGTTGCTCTGACATTCTTTCCGCCCCCTCTTCTGCAAAATTTCCCTGAGCCATGTTGGGTTCATTTTTGGTCTGTTTCAGTGATAAATCATCTTGATGTTCTTGATTAAACTCAGTTGACATTAGGTTTTAGGACTATGGATTGTCAAAGTTGTCTGTTAAGATACATGCCAATTCTTATGCCAGGACCACACTGTTCTGGTTGCTATAGTTTTGTAATGCAGTTTCAAATTGGAAGTAGAAGTCACCCAACTTTGCTTTTCTTGGTCAAGATTGTTTGGTCTCCTCTGAGTTCTTTGGACTTTCCATTGAAATTTAGATTCCCCTAGTGAATTTCTTGAAAAATGTCAAGTAGGATTATGATAGAGATGTATTAACTCTATAAATCATGTATTTTAACTTTTATTAATTAAATTTAAAGAGGAAGAGGCAGAGAGAAAGGGAGAATGAGAGAACACACATGTGCCCCCTTGTGTATCTGCCTTATGTGGGTTGGGGGATCACACCAGGGTCCTAGGCTTCACCAGCAAATGCCTTAACCACTAAGCCATTTCCCCAGCCCTGTAAATCAGTTTAAGCTGTATTGTTATCTTAACCAAATAAAGATTTCTGATAAGCTGCCAAATTACCTTTTAATCAGGCACCATCCTAAACAGGTTATTACTTGACTCACCAGGACACAATTGGCAGCATTGAGGCATTCTGTCATCTAACGGCAGTGCTGCATACAAAGTCAGGCAGGCACAAGCAGGCTGCATGAGGAAGTGGCTGGAGTGATCCACTACTGTTATATCCCCATAACCTTCATCCACCTCCACAGGGTTTCCCTGCTGGGTGTGTAAAGGAAAGAAGAAAGGAAAACTCATGCATGGTTACAGATGGTTCTGTGGAATGTACCAGCCCCACTTGAATGTGAAGAGTGGAGAATTGTGGTCCCATCCCGGGATATTCCTGAAGAGAAGAAAGAAGGGAAATATTTCCAGGACAGCAAACTGAAGAGGGCATGTTGTCAGTTTTGTTTGAAAGAAGAAATCGCTTATATCTAATAGTCCGAATTGATATATGTACCATGGCTAATGGGTTGTCTAGAGGGTCAGGGACCTGCTTGGAATGTAATTGGAAAATTAGTGAGAATGTAAGAGCGTTATGTGGACATCCCACATTGAACTGACAGACAATGTAGATATTTGTGACGCATGTGAATGCTCACAAAGGGACTCTTCAAGAGAATTTTAACAAACAATTGATAAGGGTTAGCATCTTCCCCTGACATCCTGTAATTGCCTGTGATAGTTAAGCTTCATCATCACCACAGCAACACACCTCAGGCTATACCTATGAGTGTTGTTTGCAAAAAGATTTAACTGATGGATGAAGACCCACCATGAATGTGTCGCACAATCCCGTGGGCTGGAATCCTAGACTGAATAAAAGGAAAAACTGGGCTAAGCATGAGCTTTCATCTCTGGGTGCTGTCTGCAGACGCATTGTGACTAGCTGCCTCACACTCTTGCCTGTATACCTTTGCCAAATGTGTACTGTGTTCACAAATTGTCAGTCCAAACAAACCCTTCCCTCCTATTCTGCAATT
Organism: Jaculus jaculus; assembly: GCF_020740685.1. Classification (NCBI taxonomy): domain Eukaryota; kingdom Metazoa; phylum Chordata; class Mammalia; order Rodentia; family Dipodidae; genus Jaculus; species Jaculus jaculus. Next base: position 76,166,717 of record NC_059106.1, read on the forward strand.
GTCAGGTACTTTGTGAATGCAACATCAAGCACAATGAATATCCTGCCCAACGGGTTCATGGAGAAACCAGCTAAGGTGTCAGGGATAGAGATTGTGCACTGGCTCAGTAATATAAGGATAAAAAGGAAACCTAATTATATTTCCTTTGCCTCCATTCTTTCAGATGCCTTGATTAACAAACAGTTATCATTATATCACTGCTTATTAAATCCTAGAGTCACTATGTAGTATCAGCTGGCTACAAACACATAGTGATCCTCCAGCTTCTGCCTCCCGAGTGCTGAGGTTAAAGGTGTGTGCCACCACGTCTGACCCAGACCCTCCATCTCTCACAATGGACTTCCCTCAGGGTAGAACAGTGCTGGAAGTGAGGGTGGCAAGAAGGCCTCAGGGTCACCTGAGGGGAGTTTCATTCTGTGGGAAGGAACTGCGAGGAAGGCAGAGAAGGGGACCAAAAGAGAAGTCTTCAGAATTTTCCACAGGCACATCCACCCACTAATCAGGCATGAATTCATAGTCCATGTACTTGTCACTTGTAATTACTCCTCCATAACTAGTCTTAGAAGGAGCTGTCACAGGAAGTGGCCATGATATCGTGTCTCTGATGATTGCACTTGAGGATTCTGATGTCCATTTGCAAGGCCTGGCTCCGACTCTTCCTTCTTCATATCATTTGAGGTTAAGGAGAGCCTGCACTGGTTTCTCTACAGGTCCTAAGCTCTTGGTTGTATTTTAATTCTTTGATCAATCTTTGCCTATTCACAATGAATCTGCACAATAATTCAAGAACAGAGACGAAGGGGGCAGTCCCATTCCTTCTCCTTACTGCTTCACATAGTCTTTCAGACTTAGTTACTGGGACCATACTGCTGGTCAGAGGACCTCCTCACTGCATCAAAGGCAGGGCAAGCTCATAATGGGCACCGAGTCATGGAACGTTGGGAGTGGTGACTGTGAGGTAAATGCTGGAGAGTTCTGGCACAGGCTCAGTCGCTCGCTGACTTCTGGTGAAGTAAGAAGTCCGGAGTGTCTTTTAGAAGAATGACTCGAAAGCTTCCTCCGATATTCCCGTCTCCTCCTGCTGCTCCTCCCCCGTCCCGTCGTCGTCCTGGTCCTCGTCCTCTAGCCTCCATTCCTAACTTGGCTGCTCAGAGGTCCACCTCTCAGCGTCCTCTCCAGCCCAGTCCTCCCCCTGGTGCGCCCCGTCGTACTGCTTTCCCTCCCATCGCAGCCCCTTCCCGACGCCCCAACCAAAGTGTCTCCTTCCCCAAATATACCTTTCCTTGCGCCTTTCAGCCTAGGACCTCTGGTCGTGTTTCTCCCCTCCCCAAATTGTCCCCTGTCCCAGTCCCTGCTCCTCGTAATACCCCTGTGCAACGTGAATAGTCCCCTGCTTACCTGCAGTCCAGCTGACGCCAACACAGCAGGTGAGTGACAACCGCGTCCTGGGCAGTGATTCTGTGGGTTGCGGTGCTCAGAACTGCCCGGGCTGGGACAGGCTCCTGGCAGCTTGTCCAGGTCCACAGGGAATGCAGGACCACGAAGTGGGCATGCAGCTAGAGCTCCTGTTAGTGTGGCACAAGACTCGTCTATGTGCCGGAGCCTGGTGGTTACTACTGAGGCTCCCCTTCATCCCACCTTCATCATCCTCCTCTTCAGATGCCAGGATGCCTCTGGCAGCTTCCTTTTCCAGTCTGTTTCCCTCGCCTCCTGACTGCTCAGCAGCCTGCATGAGTGACTACATTGAAAACTGGCTTCTCCATGGAACCTGGGCGATACATGGAGGGAACTGTGCGACCATGGTAAGGAGAGTAGAAGCATGAGGGAAATGCAGAGGGTTTTTGTGCCCTGAGTTCAAGTGAGGACAGGAAAGGGAGACCCTGGAACTCAGATTAGTCCATCTCACAGAATAGGAAGACAGGTTTAAAGTGTGTGTTTTACCCTAGCCTTGTTCCTTGTTTTTTTCCTCTCCTCTTAGGATTTCAGAGACTTTGTGTCCTTGTTAAATACCTCCTTCCAGAAGGGTAGGGGGCTTCATTCTGTTCTTATCAATGTTCCCCCCCCCAAAAAAGAGCCTCTGACATCTGCCTGAATTCTGGGTGCAGGACTAAGTGAGAAATTGCCATCTGAGGACCTAAAACAAACAAATGATACCAAGTGTAAGATTCAACCCAGTGAAAATCCCATCTCAAATTTTTGAAACCTTAAAAACTTAAAGTATGGCAAGTATGGGTAGAGAGATGGCTTAGTCATTAAGGCACTTGCCTGTTAAGCCTAAGAACCCATGTTTGACCCCTCAGATCCCACATAAGTCATATGCACAGGGTGATCTATGTGCAAGTTTGCACATGTGAACAAGTTGGTTCACACATCTGGAGTGCAATTACAGTGGATGGTGCCCCTGGTGTGCCAATTCTCTCTCTCTCTCTCTCACACACACACATGCTCTCATACATGAAACAACTGAAAGCATATAGTGGACTAGTTGAATATAGGAAGAGAAACAGTAAGAACAGAAGGGACATGAGAGGGCAACACAGGTGAATATGTTTAAAATGAATCATATACACATATGAAAGTGGCATAATGATACACATAATAATCTATAATTACTATACATTACAAAAAGAATATGGTAGAAGTTTGTAGCTACTAAAAATAAAAATAGTATATACATTTTCATAGCAATAACTAAATAGCAAGTAACATTTAGAGACATTCCAAGGGCTAAGAGCATCTAACACTCCAAAGTTCTTTCTTACACCTATGAGAAGTAGTTCTCCAAAACATAATCTACGTGCTATAACAATTGTGCAGTGGTCCTGGTGAAGGCACAAATCAGCAATTACATAGGACAGAGCTTAGAGGGAGATTCTCTCACTTGGTGTGTGCATTCATTTGTACCTTAATTCCTCGATGCCACAGCAACAGTCTACTGCTAATGCATATGATAGATTACATTTTTTATCTTATTTTCTGTTTGGCATATCTATTGTTCTGGTATTGATTGAGAAGAAAACAAAACATTTCTAGAGATAGCAAGAAGGTGGATGCAGGGACCATTGTGTTTCTCACCTGTCTATCGAAGCTCAATACATATATTATGGGAAGACAGAATGGCAACTCCTTTAATGAATATTAGTCTTTAAAAACTCACTGATCATCTGCAAGGACTTGGGAAGTAGCAGCCAGGTGCCATGTCCCCAGACTGGCTTAGTTGGCTGGGATGCTTCTGGAACTCATGTTATGACTCCAGAAACGTTAAGTTGGACTTGGAGCACAGAAAAAGAATTTACAAACACTTCAGCACATCTTTCTTTCTGAGTCTCCACCCAGTTTTGACTGGCCTAACTGTCATGTTGTGGATACACTGGTCCTATCTGGGGAGAACACACTTGGTAGGAACAAACACTATTGTTCCTTGTCCTCAGCTAACAAGGTAGCTTCTCAACAGAATGAAAGGTATTTCCCTCTTAGCAATGTCTTTCAGGTCAGAATGTCATGTACATTGCTGCTCATGGGGCAAGTTCAGAACCCAGAGTCACATAGTAAATGTAAGAGATTAGGATATAGAGCTTTAATGAGCATGGCTGCATCACTTAGAAGCAGTGACAAGTCCAGAGGTAATTGAGGTGGTGGGAAGGTGTCAGGGCAAGGAGCCAAACTTGAATGGGTTTTATTCTAGTTCTATTTTATCACCTTGGGAACTTTGGATTAATTACTAATCCGTTTGATGGCTGAGTGTCCTTGTCATGTATCTCACGAGGTTGCTAGGAGGAATAATGAGGTCATATCTACAATGTGCCCACTGCAAGGTGGCTCACAGTCAGTGCTCCATCAGTGTAGAGCACATGGGGATTCTTCTTTGAAACACATTTTTTTTTTTTACAAAAACTATATAAGGTGGACAAGAATATGGAAATTCAAACGCAGATATTAGTGAAAAAGCATGCAGGATTGCCTGGGTTGTGGGTGTTCAATAATAGAATTTTTGTTTCAATAACAAGAAGGTTTGTTAAAGAAACAAGGTTGAGGGAGTAGAAAACATCCAAATTATATAATTATGTAACTCACAATAATGTTATAAAGCAGAACCTATTTAACTCATCATTTTTTATGTTTTTAGAGCAAAAAAAGTCTGTTCTTGGAGGATGTAAAGTATAAATGTGGAAGTATTGCATCCTTGACCTTCTAGTACATCTTGGGACAAGCTCACCACAAGAGCCAGGAAGTACCAGTGTGGCTGGTCCAGCCATGATCCCTTGCACAGACTCCCTGGGCCTTGCAGATGAAAGACTGCATTTGTCTAAGTTGCAAGGGATCTGCAAGCACTGTTTGTCACTAGGAACCTGGAAACAATGGCATCAGATGGATTTGATGGCAGTCCAGGAAAGTATGCTGCTCAAAGCACTAAGGCCAGATGTTGGGGACCCCTCTAAGGTAATTATGATGAAACTTCATAATGGTGTTTTGGGGAACATAGTCCCAGTGTGAGGACCCCTCTGTACAGGCAGAGATTTTATCTGTCTATGGAGACACAAAAAGCCACATTCAATGTGTGCATCTAAGCCTCAGGGTTTCTTATAACATTAGCTTAAAATATATCCTTTACTTTATGACTTATAACATGACCTCCAAGATAAGGGAACATTGCTGAAGATGGGCACAAAGAATGTAAGAGCCCCAAGATGGGAAGTTATACTCTGAGGCAATGTCCTATCCATGGACTGACAGGTGCATTCCTGACCCATGATTACTTATAATCCCTCCGAGGAGGGCCTGCAGTGGAATGGATATAGGGTTGAGGGAGCAAGGGAGGATAACTCAATGAAAGTGTGAGCAATTGCCAATATGTTCATGTATTAATGTTCCACATAATGCTTATTTTTAAGATATAAACTTGCATTTACTACATAGCATAGCTTCCATAGACTTGATGTCACAGTGCTCAATTTTACTCAGTTCTTTGTATGACTCCTTCAACAGAATAATTATTTCATTTGATCCTGTATACTGAACCCCTGGTGCTGGATAGTAGGTGATGAGCCTCCAGTAAGAGCAAGTTGTAAGGTTTAAATTTAGGTCCAACTTCCTGAAAGCCAGGCATTCCTGCTTCTCCACAGGTTCTGATTAATTCTGCATCCATTTTCCAGGGAAACCAGAACATCCTGATCCCAGGCTGAGCCGCTTTAGAGTGTGAAACAGCATCATGTCTCTAAGACTGCAATGTGGAGATAAGGAGTAGAAGATCTCCACACGTAGCTTTCTAGCAGTGCAGCCAACCTTTGTACTGAACACCCAGGATATGTTCTATTTACATTAATAAATGTTCCTTTTGTTAAAAATCAAACTACAGCAAATCTTATTCCATACTTAATATAATTTGTTACAATTGTAGAATTGAGCAGTACTCAGACAAACATTGTTTCAGAATGTCCTGCTCCACCAATGGGCTGTGCGTACACAGACAGGTGCATATCTAAGTGGTTAGAGCTTATGTCTCAACAACTGGACATGTGTGTTGGTTCAATGTCTCCTTTTGCTGTAAGATAAGGTTACAAGTAATTAAACAGGAACCAACAGTGTTCATACTTCAGGTGTTGGTTCTGTTCACTATATGTGGTAAAAACCTATAAGCCAGGGCTGGAGAAATGGCTTGATGGTTAACTCATTTGTCTGCAAAACCGAAGAACCTCAGTTCAAATCCCCAGTACCCAAGCAAGTCAGATGCACAAGGTGGCACATGCAACTGAAGTTCATTTGCAGTGGCTGGAAGCCTGGAGTGCCCATTATCTCTCTCTCTCTTTCTCCCCTTTACCCTCTCTCAAGTAAATAAATTAACATTAAAATATTTTAAAACTACCTATAAGCCAAACTTGAAATGCATGGGTCAACTTAGAGTAAAACTCAATGGTTGGTTTTTCATGTGCTAAGTCTCACTTCCTTTTAAAAGTACTTGTTCAATTCCTCTGAATCCAATTTGAAAATTTCAGGCAAAGATGGAATATAATGATCTCCTTAGCATTCTCTGATAGATCCCTTTATTAAGACAGATCTTTCATCATCTTTTATGAGAACAACATGGAAGAGGGAGCCTGGGGCAATGGAACACAGCCACACCTGTGAAGCAAGACATCAAGGTTTAGTCTCCTATAGTTGGCCACCTGCTTGGGAGTAACTTTGTCATTGTAGGCTTTCGTTTTCATAGCTGTGAATGAGTGTGGAGCAGGATATGATGACCTTCAAGGCATTTAAGAGGGAGAATAGCAAAATGACCAAAACCAGCCTCACAAACTCCTTCAGGTTTAGCTCAGGAAATATACTGAGCACCTATCATCATTGACATAACAACCTTACCCTCACCACAACTATCTTCACCTGTAAAATGGAGATTAACAGACCTCCTTCTTATAAGTGCGGTGAGGAAGTAGTGAGACAACTCACTTAAGAGTTTGAAGACACCCTTTCAATGTTCTCAATCATGACATCATCACCACCTCATAGCATTCTCTTCAGCTTTCCTCTCTAGACACAAACCATGAAGAATTTCTACAGTATGAATGTTCCCAAGGGAACCAATCCTGCCAAGTTATCTCTAGGGATAATCTTAGTTGGGAGTTAATTATTGAATTACTGGTTGTCAACGTGGTTGTCAGAACCTCTTATGCCCCGCCCTTCCCTTCTCAAAGTCCACCATCTTCTTGCTGGCTATGGGCCCACCTGGCTCAGAATGAAATCCCAGAATCTGCCTTCTCTCTCATGACAACCTCTAGGTTGGCCCCATGCCAACTGGTGATCATGAACAGCTTTCCGCAGGTGGAGAAACTTTAGTTACAGTTCATGGACAGCCACTTGTTGGACTGATACACTTAAGCACATGATAAATCTTGAAAATTCAGCCCCAGGCTGAGGCAAGTTGCCAGGCTGTGAGAACTTTGTGTGATATTTGCCAGTCATGGCTTCTGTGTCACTGTACATTTATTTGTCACTGCACATTTGCTTCATTGTTTTGTGTACTTTAGTGTTTTGGGGGCAGGGGTTGACTGACTACTGCTATTTAAATTATCTCATATTCATCTGCAAAAGTATTAATTTGACCTTAAAATGTGCATACTTCAATTTTTTAAAATATTTATTCATTTATTTATATGAGAGAGAGGAAGAGGAAGATGAAATGAATTAGAGAGGGAATTGTTGGACCAGGGTCCCTAGCCTCTGCAAAGGAACTCCAGATGCCTGTGACACCTTGTGCATCTGGCTTTATGAGGAACCTGCGGAATTGAACCTGGGTCCTTTGACTTTGCTGGCAAGTGCTTTAAGCACTAAGCCATCTCTCCAGCCCCCTATTTCAATATGTTAAAAATATATTTTTTAAAATTTTAATTAACATTTTCCATGATTATAAAATATATCCCATGGTAATTCCCTCCCTCCCCACCCCCACACTTTCCCATTAAAAATATTTTTATATATTTGCAACATACACACACACATACACACACACAGAAAGAGAGAGAGAGAGAGAGAGAGAGAGAGAGAGAGAGAGAGAGAGAGAATAGACAGAGAGACAGAGAAGGAGAGAGAATGATTGGGCACACTAGGGCCTTCAACCACTGGACGCAAACTCCACATACATGCACAACTTAATGCATCTGACTTTAGATGGGTACTGGAGAATAGAACCTGGGTCATTAGGTTTTTCAGGCAAATTACTTAACTACTAAGTGATCTCTACAGCTCATATTTCATTTTTTATTTCGAAATCATTTTGCCCTTACAAAACAATTAAAGAACTAGTACAAGGTCATATTAATGCCTCAATCGTACATGCATTATTTGTTACAACTTGGCACCTATTCTTCATCATACTTTTTCTCCATATCAATTTATTAGTGTTGTGTGAGTTTTAGAACCATTTGAGCATAATCTGTGCATATCATGTTCCTTTATCTGTCAATGCCTTGGGGAACGTTTTTAAGAAAAAAAAAGGGTGATCTCTTATATAGGGGTTTCAACTTTAGGAAACTTCACATGGAAACAATTCTATCAGGCAGCCTGATATGATGGGAGTGTAGGCAATATTGCATATAGATATTTTGCTCTCTAATATGACAAGGTGCTTATTAAATATATAGTCATAAAATCCCAGGAGATGAGTATTATTACCCACATAGCATAGATGATGAGACTGAGGCATCTAGAAGATAGGCCATTTGCTACCCATGCATTACACTGTCATCCTCTGTTGGGACCTGTGCGCATGTTTGGCAGCTGGGACTTTGACCAGTGGTTTCCTTGCTTTTGTGATCCACATATTCCACACCAGGAAGCTTCCACACTGTGAGCTGAACAAAGTCAACCATTACTTCCATGAAGGTCTCTCAGTTTGGAGCTTAGCTTGCATGGATACCCACCTCACTGAGATAACAGATATGGTTATGAGTGCTTTTAGATTAATTCATTTTTATTCTATTCTAGTCTATTTATTTATTTGAGAAAGAGGGAGATATAGCACATGCTAGAGTCTCTTGCCACTGCAAACTAACTCCAGATGCATGTGCCCCCTTGTGCATGTGGCTTACGTGGCTACTGGGGAATCAAACCTGGGTCTTTAGTCTTCACAGGCAAGCACCTTAGCCACTAAGAAATCCCTTCAACCCTGTGTGGCTCTTTAATTGCTGCCTCACTTTCTGTTATTGTGGTCTCCTACACTCATATTGCCAAGGCCATTCTGAAGAACAAGGATCTGATGCAAGACTTTCTCTATCTGAACATCCATCTGACTGTGGTCAACCTCTTTGCTCCAGCAATGTATACCTACATGAAGCCCAACTACAATACACCCCTGAGAGAAAAAGCAGGTAGTCTCTCTTTTCAATGTCTTCTCGGGCTTGTTGGACCCCATGTCTACAGTGAGAGGGACAAAGGCTTTAATGGTCATTTCTCAAGGTGATGGGCATGACAGTGTGAACTAAGTCACAGCAGAAGCCTGTGACAGAGCATGCTATGAGTAACAGTGTGACAGGATTTTTTTAAAATAAAATTTAATATTTAGAAGTAATATTGTATTTACAGAAACATTGAAAGACTAACACGGAGAATACTTGAATACCAAAAACCCAATTATCCCATTATAAACATTCAACTGCCTTTGTTTTATTCTTTCTTCCCCTTTGCTCCCCTACTTAAAGAAAGTCGCATTCATTGTGGTCCTTTCACCCTCACATATTTCAGAAGGCATTTTATAAGAATAGGGATATTCTCATATAGTTATGGTACTGCTATCAACTTTAATAGTTGCTTTACTATCATGTGACCCAATGATGTATGTAATAGCACTTTTTTAAAAAAAGTTTTTATTAGCATTTTTATTTAAAAAATCCCATGGTAATTCCCTCCCTCCCCACCCCCCACACTTTCCCCTTTGAAATTCCATTCTCCATCATATTACGTCCCCATAATAATCATTGTACTTACATATATACAATATCAACCTATTAAGTACCCTCCTCCCTTCCTTTCTCTTCCCTTTATGTCTCCCTTTTAACTCACTGGCCTCTGCTACTAAGTATTTTCATTCCCACGCAGAAGCCCAGTCATCTGTAGCTAGGATCCACATATGAGAGAGAACATGTGGCACTTGGCTTTCTGAGCCTGGGTTACCTCACTTAGCATAATCTCTTCCAGGTCCATCCATTTTTCTGCAAATTTCATAACTTCATTTTTCTTTACTGCTGAGTAGAACTCCATTGTATAAATGTGCCACATCTTCATTATCCACTCATCAGTTGAGGGACATCTAGGCTGGTTCCATTTCCCAGCTATTAGAAATTGAGCAGCAATAAACATGGTTGAGCACGTATTTCTAAGGAGATGAGATGAGTCCTTTGGATATATGCCTAGGAATGCTATAGCTGGGTCATATGGTAGATCAATCTTTAGCTGTTTTAGGAACCTCCACACTGATTTCCACAATGGCTGGACGAGATTGCATTCCCACAAGCAGTGTAGAAGGGTTCCTCTTTTTCCACATCACCACCAACATTTATGATCATTTGTTTTCATGATGGTGGCCAATCTGACAGGAGTGAGGTGGAATCTCAATGTAGTTTTAATCTGCATTTCCCTGATGGCTAGTGACATGGAACATTTTTTTAGATGCTTATATGCCATTCGTATTTCTTCCTTTGAGAATGCTCTATTGAGCTCCATAGTCCATTCTTTGATTGGCTTGTTTGATTCCTTATTATTTAACTTTTTGAGTTCTTTGTATATCCTAGATATTAATCCTCTATCAGATATATAGCTGGCGAAGATTTTTTCCCATTCTGTAGGTTGCCTCTTTGCTTTTTTCACTGTGTCCTTTGCAGAGCAAAATCTTTGTAATTTCATGAGGTCCCAGTGATTGATCTGTGGTTTTATTACCTGAGCAATAGGGGTTGTATTCAGAAAGTCTTTGCCAAGACCAATATGTTGAAGGGTTTCCCCTACTTTTTCCTCTAGCAGTTTCAGAGTTTCCAGTCTGATGTTAAGGTCTTTAATCCATTTGGACTTAATTCTTGAGCATGGTGAGAGAGAAGAATCTATTTTCATCCTTCTGCAGATATGTATCCAGTTTTCCCAACACCATTTGCTGAAGAGGCTGTCTTTTCTCCAATGAGTATTTTTGGCATTTTTATAGAATATCAGATGGCTATAGCTACTTGGGCTTACATCTGGGTCCTCTATTCTGTTCCACTGATCTACATGTCTGTTTTTGTGCCAGTACCACGCTGTTTTTGTTACTATGGCTCTGTAGTATAGGTTAAAATCAGGTATGGTGATACCACCAGCCTTATTTTTGTTGCTCAGTATTATTTTAGATATTCGAGTTTTTTTGTGATTCCAAATGAATTTTTGGATTGTTTTTTTCTATTTCCATGAAGAATGCTTTTGGAATTTTGATAGTGATTGCATTAAATGTGTAGATTGCTTTTGGTAAGATTACCATTTTCACAATATTGATTCTTCCTATCCAGGAACAGGGGATGTTTTTCCACTTTCTAGTGTCTTCTGCAATTTCTCGCTTGTGTGTTTTAAAGTTCTCATTGTAGAGATTCTTTACTTCCTTGGTTAGGTTTATTCCAAGGCACTTTATTTTTTTTTTTTTTGATGCAATTGTGAATGGGAGTGATTCTCTGATTTCATCCTCTGTGTGTTTGTTGTTAGCATATATGAAGGCTACTGATTTCTGTGTATTTATTTTGTATCCTGCTACATGGCTGTAGGTTTTGATCAGCTCTAACAGTTTGCTAGTAGAGTTTTTAGGGTCCTTTATATATAGAATCCTGTCATCTGCAAATAATGATAACTTGATCTCTTCCTTTCCAATTTGTATCCCTTTGATGTGTGTCTCTTGCCTTATTGCTATGGCTAAAACTTCCAGAACTATATTAAATAAAAGAGGGGACAGTGGACACCCTTGTCTTGTTCCTGATTTTAGTGGAAAAGCTTCCAGTTTTTCCCCGTTTAGTAATATGTTGGCTGTAGGTTTGTCATAAATAGCTTTTATTATATTGAGATATGTTCCTTCTATTCCCAGTCTCTGTAGGACTTTTATCATGAAGGGATGTTGGATTTTGTCAAATGCTTTCTCTGCATCCAAAGAGATGATCAAGTGATTTTTGTCCTTTAACCCATTTATATAATGTATTACATTTATAGATTTGCGTATATTGAACCATCCCTGCATCTCTCGGATAAAGCTTACTTGGTCAGGGTGAATGATCTTTTTGATATACTCTTGTATTCTGTTTGCCAATATTTTATTGAGAATTTTTGCATCTATGTTCATGAGGGAGATTGGTCTGTAATTTTCTTTTTTTTGTTCTATCTTTGCCTGGTTTTGGTATCAGGGTGATGCTGGCCTCATAGAAGGAGTTTGGTAGAATTCCTTCTTTTTCTATTTCCTGGAAAAGCTTAAGAAGCAATGGTGTTAACTGTTCCTTAAAGGTCTGGTAAAATTCAGCAGTGAATCCATCTGGGCCTGGGCTTTTATTAGTTGGGAGATTATTGATAACTGTTCATGTCTCCATGTTTGTTATAGGTCTATTTAGGTGATTAATCTCATTTTGATTTAATTTAGGTAGGTCATATAAATCAAGGAAATCATACATTTCTTTCAGATTTTCATAGTTTGTGGAGTATATGCTTTTATAGTATGTCCCTATGATTTTTTGAATTTCTCTGGAATCTGTTGTGATGTTACCTTGTTCATCTCTGATTTTATTAATTTGTGTCTCTTCTCTCTTTCTTTTGGTCAGATTTGCTAAGGATTTATCAATCTTGTTTATCCTTTCAAAGAACCAACTCTTTGTTTCATTAATTCTTTGGATTGTTTTTTTTTTTGTTTCTATTTCATTAATTTCTGCCCTAATCTTTATTATTTCTTCCCATCTACTGATTTTTGGTTTGCCTTGTTCTCTTTTTCCAAGGCTTTAAGGTGAAGCATTAGGTCGTTTACCTGTTAACTTTCTAATTTCTTAATATAGGCACTTAAGGCTATAAATTTACCTTTTAGAACTGCCTTCATTGTGTCCCAGAGATTTTGATATGTTGTGTTCGCATTATCTTTTGAATCTATGAATTTTTTGATTTCCTTCTTGATTTCTTCATTGACCCATTCATCATTTAGTAGTGTATTGTTTATTTTCCATTATTTTGTGTATGCTCTATAGCCTTTCTTGCTATTGATTTGTAGTTTAATTCCATTGTGGTCAGATAGAATGCAAGGAATTATTTCAATTTTCCTGAATTAGTTAAGATTTGCTTTGTGTCCCAATATATGGTCTATTTTAGAGAATGTTCCATGTGCTGCTGAAAAGAATGTATATTCTGCAGCCTTTGGATGAAATGTCCTGTATATATCTGTTAAGTCCATTCCTTCTATGACCTCATTTAGTCCAGATGCCTCTCTGTTTATTTTTTTCCGGGATGATCTGTCAATTGATGAGAGTGGGGTGTTAAAGTCACCAACTACCACTGTGTTTGGTGTTATCTGTGACCTTAGTTCTAATAGTGTTTGTTTGATGAATTTGGGAGCCCCCATGTTTGGTGCATATATGTTTAGGATTGTAATGTCCTCCTGTTGGAGTGTGCCCTTAATCAATATAAAGTGACCTTCCTTATCTTTCTTGACTAACGTTGGACTAAAGTCTACCTTGTCAGATATTAGGATAGCAACCCCTGCTTTTTTTCTAGGCCCATTTTCTTGAAACACCATCTTCCAACCTTTCACCCTAAGATAATGTCTATCCTTTGTAGAAAGGTGAGTTTCTTGGAGACAACAAATTGTAGGATCCTGCTTTTTATCCCAGTCTGCAAACATATGTCTTTTTGTTGGGGCATTGAGGCCGTTGATATTAAGAGATATTATTGAAAAGTGTGTATTTATATTTGCCATTTTTTTTTTGTGGTTCCAGTTCTACCTGTGCTCTTTTAACAAGTATTTGAGTATTGCTTGTTTTTTCTAGGTTCCTTATATGTGTGCTTTTCCTTTTCTTCAGCATGGAGGATTCTATCATGTATTTTCTGTACAGCTGGTTTTGTCTTCAAATACTCCTTTAACCTGCTTTTGTCATGGAATGTCCTTATTTCGCTGTCTATTTGAATGGATAACTTTGTAGGATAAAGTAACCTTCGTAGACATTTGTTATCTTTCAGAACTTGGAATATATCACTCCAAGCTCTTCTGGCTTTAAAAGTTTGTGTTGAATAATCTGCTGTAATCCTGATGGGCTTGCTTTTGTAGGTAACTTGATTTTTCTCTCTAACTGCTTTCAATATTTTTTCTTTGGTGTGTGTATTTGGAAGTTTGATTATAATATGGCGAGGAGAGGTTCTTTCCAGGTTTTGTCTGGCTGGGGTTCTAAACGCTTCCTGTATCTGTATTGGCACCTCTTTCCCAATTTGGGGGAAATTTTCTTCTATGATTTTGTTGAAGATGCCTACTATGCCTCTGGAGTGGAGTTCTTCTCCTTCTACTATGCCCTGAATTCTAATGTTTGATCTTTTCATAGTGTCCTGAATATCTTGAAATTCCCACTCATACTTTTCTATAAGTTTGTCTTTCTCTTTGTTGGCCTGTATTAGATCTGCCACCTGGTCTTCTAGCTTAGATATTCTATCCTGTCCTTCATCCATTCTACTGGTGAGATTTTCTACAGAGTTTTTTAGTTCATTAACTGTGTTCTTCATTGCTAGTAATTCTGACTGGTTTTTCTTTATTATTTCTATTTCCTTATTTATGTCTTGTATTACCTTCTTTATTTCATGAAATTTGTGTCCTGCATCTTCTTTGATTCCTTTGATTTCCTTTTTAAGTTCCTCTTTGACTCCTTTGATTTGTTCTCTGACTTCTTGAACATATTTACAATCATTCTTTTAAAATCTTTCGCAGGCATTTCCTCTAACTCGTTCTCACTGGAGGTCATTTCTGATGCATGAATTCTTTTAGGTGGATTTATATCATCTTGCTTTTTAGTGTTTCTTGTGTTATAATGTATATATATTTGCATCTCGGATTAAGTTAATGCTTGGATTTTCTAGCTAGCAGGGTATTCTTAGCTGTATCAATTGGTTTGATGTTACATATTTTCAGGGTAGGAGCTTGAGGTGTTAGATGTGGCTCTTAAGACTCTGAGAGTATCTACAAAGGTGCTCCTAGGGGTTGAGTTTCCCTGCTATGGGGGTATTCAAGTAGGCTGAGTGGAATAAAATACAGGTAGATTCTAAAAGTTAACTAAATACTGTACCCATTCACTCAAAATCAGCCTCAAGTATGTATGCCAGAGTAGTTATTATAACAACCAGATCCTCTATCAACATAGACATTAAGATTTCTGGTATGTTGAGGGATCCAAGTCAGCTTGTGACCAAGTGAGACCCTTCCCTGGTGCAAACCCAGTTAACTTGGATGAGTTTGGTCTCACTCAAGTTGCTGCCTGGGCCGTCAGGCTGCTGTTGTGATTTCTGGAGCTGTGCACTGGCTTTTCCTATGGGGCAAGCCAAGCCTGGCAACTGTGGCCCTGCAGCTCAGCACCCCCACTGGGTCTGTCAGCAGCTGAAGCTTCTGCTGCTGGGTCGGCTGTTGTTGCCATTCCTGAGCTGCTGCTTGGGCCGCTGTTACTGGTGCTGGAGCCACTGATGTTGCTCCTGAACTCTGCTCCTGCTTGGGTCCCGCTGTCGGCTCAGGTTGGCGTGGCCGGGTCCCGGGATGCTGCTCTGTTCGCTGGAGCTGGGCTCAGGCGGTGGGGGAGGGGAGGGAGCCGCAGCTGCTCTGGTACTCTCGCTGCTCCACGTGTTCTTCTACCTCGCGGTCTGCTCCTCCGCTGCTCACTGCCGCTCTCCCTTCACCTTTCCTGAGTTGCGGAGAGCACAGTGTGAGGGGAAGCTCCCGCACCTGGCTTTTCTTGCGGCTGGAGCCGAGCTTGGTCGCTTTCTAGTGAGCCACCACCGCCGCCGCGGTTGGCCGAGCTGCTGGAGCCGCTTTTGCCAGCCTGTGCGGACTCTGGATGTTCTGGATCTCTCCTACTTCTCCGCTGCTGCTTCAATTTCCTATACACCTCACTTTTTAGTGAAAGTGTGTATTTAGCTGAGTTTTTTTGGTCTTTTTCCCCCCCAGGCTGCTTTGGTGTGGTACCTACACTGCCATCTTAACCGAAAAAACAGGATTTTTATTGTATATAAAAAAGTTTGTGTGCATTTGAACCAACAAGTTTTTTGTTTAGTAGAAGAAATATTCCTGAGATCAAGGGGCTTTTGGGTGAACTGGCTGCACTGTGGTGCAACAACAAAGAGCTCACTAATCTCAGTGGTTCACAACAGAAGTTCATTTATTGTTCATGTTCTATGCTTGTTTTATATTGATGGTGGTCTTCTGTTAAAAATGAGTTCTGTTCACAAGAATGAGTGTACAGTTCAAAAGTATTTTATCAAGGCAACATTTTTCTTCTGCAGAAGTACATGCAGTTGAAAGGGGTTCAAGAAATCCAGTGGGAAGTCCACTGTGTTATTATCCCTAATTTGAGGGTCTTCTGCCACCCTCTGATGAGTTATCGCTCAGCCTGACATTCTTATGCAATCGGCCTCTTCATATGGTTTGGTGCAGAATCTAGGGAAATGGAGCTTTCACAGTTTCAGAATTTACTTCCTGGAACTGCTGACTCTGAAAGGACTTTTACAGAACAGCATCTTTTCTTAAGGGGGGGGAGGTTTCTACCTTACATATTCCTTTCATAGAAAGGATGCGTTATTTTCTCTTTTAAATTTCTCACATGTCTACAGTCATAGATCCATGGTGAAGGTCAAGCCCTTGGGTAGAATTTGCTTTTTGTTGACAGTCATATGGGAACAATGCTCTGAATACATAATTGTAAGGAGCCGTGCAGACGCCATTACAAGATGGCGCTGGTTTCTGGTTTCTTCTTGGTCACAGTTGAAGTAAATAAGCACAGTGCGTATGTTCATTTACGCAAGTGACCTGGTGTGGGCAGATGCTAATGAGGTATCCAGGGAGTAACCAATCACTGGCGGTCACATATCCTTTGGTAACCAATCATTAGTGGACATGCAGTCAAGAACCCTATATAACCCGTGGCCTTTCCTGGTTCGAGGTCTTCACATCTAGCAGCTTGGCAGTCCCCAATAAAGTGTGTACAGAAGAATCCTGATTGTGACGTCTTCCTTGCTGGCGAGGTGGGCACGACACATAATGACTGGCACCTCTTAGCATACACTCCAGTAGACCAAACATGTTCCATGGTGAAGCCTGACAGCAAAGGAGTAGAGAGTATTTTCTTCCTACAGAGAAGTAATACATGCCATATCACAGTGAGCTGGAATCTTTAGTCCCTCTGCAGTGAGGGAGCAAATAAGCAGAATGATGCTATCTTCCATATAACACAGAAACAAGTAGAATACATGTAACCAACATGAAACACACAAACTGTAAGAGACCAGGCAATGGAAACAGCAGGGGGACAAAATGAAATGCAAAAAAGGAAAAAATATATAATATATAATATGTATATATGATCAGTACATATACTAGTTGAAAATTAAGGCAATAGTTTATGTAACCCATACAGCCCATAAGGCTGAAATAGTCCTTGAAATCAATGTGGTTCATGGATAAATATGATGACCTCAGCATTGTGCGGTCAAAGGACAGAAAACTCAGTGATAAGGAACATTGCTTGTCATCCTTGGAGTGAAGAGGGTTCTCTTCCTTACCTCAGTAACTTTCTAAGTATTCGACCTTGGAAAGTTTACTTCTTGTTTACAGCAGGAAGTTACAGACATTGTGAGGCTGTGATGGCAACCATCACTTTGTACACTCTAGACAGCTTCCTAAAGCACTCACTCCTCCTTATATTTTGACTTGTATATCCTTATGATCATCACTGTGTAACGTTCCCAGTGCTTTGTCAGTTGTGAATAGATGTTTCATTTAGTAGTGAACATTCAATGTCAATTCCCAGGATGTTTCCAAGTTTTCAATCTCCCCAGGAATTACTGCCCAATTCCTAAATAAGCTTCTCTGACCAGGGTGAGAGCATCATCCACCTTCAGGCAGGAGCATCAAAACTTACAGGGTGATTTGATACAGACAAGACCTCCATTTAGCCAAACAACAGTAGCAGCTTTTCCTGTAGGGTCTACAATCTTCCCAGCTGTGGGCTTTTGACCAAGGTTGCAGGGCCACGTATGGATTCTCTCCCATGGAGTGGACCTCAAATCTAGTAAGAGTGAAAGTGGTTATGCCCATATCAAAAGGGGCACTATTGTGCCAGTGGGTACATCTCTCCTGGCTTGCCACTGTTCAGCTTATGGGGTCCACTGATGGTTAATACTGCTGATGCCTTATCTCTCCCAGCAGCCTGCCAGCACTTGAAGCACTATGGCAGCTAGACAGCAGGCAGGGAAATTTATTTCTTCACCCTAGATCTTACTTCATTCATCTATATCACCCACTTCTTTGTTTCTTTTTTTGGAGGAAGGGATATTTATTGAAGCTTACAGATCCAGGGGAAGTTCCATAAATGGCAGAAGAAGCTGGCCTGCCTTTCACAGGTCTAAGCAGACAGAGAAAAGCACAAGCCAAAAGCCACACAGAACTTAATTATTTCCACAGCCATTGGGGCTTGAAAATATTGTGCCAGAGTGAATGGTGGAGTGAGAACACTGTGCAAAATCCATATGCACTATTCCCAAAAGTCTGTGGTAGATGGATTGACATGAATTCCAGGTCAGACTGAACTAGACTGTAAGAACTTGCCTCAAGAAAGCTCAAAGTAATAAATTTGTGAACACTAGAGGACTCCCTCTCCCCTTTGTTGTTCTCCTCTCTCTTTCCTTCTCCCCCTCTCTCTCTGTATATCTATCTTTCTCTCTCTCTTTGCAAGAAAATGGCCATTATCAAGAATGAAGAGAGTTTTCTGTGGGACCTGCTCAGGCTACACCCTGATCTCAAGGGTGATGGTTAATCTTGACTGTCAACTTGACTGGATTGAAAGACATCCAGGAAACTGTCAAACATGATGGACATGTTGGTCAGGAAGCTGAAGAAGAGCCACCCTGAATATGAAAGCCTTTTCCAATATTTCCAATGGGCTGGGGACCCGGTTGGAATAAAGAGAAGAAGGGGAGCCCAACCCCAGGAGCTCAGTTCTCCTTGAGCAGGTGTGACTTGTGCTGCTGCAGAGCCTGCAGACATCAGTTCAGCTTCTTCGTTCTTTGATCGTGGACACATTCTGGATGTTCTCCGGGTAGTGAGCAGGCTTCAGCCCCAGACTGGGGCAGCACCACTGAGGCCTCTTGTTCTGAGCCTTCAAGCTTAGACTGAGCAGCTTCTTGGACTGCTGGTGTTCTGGGCGCTCCAGCCTGCAGATGCTCACTGGGGACTCTAATCGTGTGACTCTTGCTTCTATTCTTTTAAAGAACTCTAATATAGAATCTCAGTGTCTAGAACTAAGAAAATAAATCTCTATTGTGACATCAATCTATTCATATTATTCTGGCATAGGGGTAGTTCAGAGCAACCCTGAGTGATCATATTTCTACCAGCAACATTATGAGAGCTGGAAATTGAAACCAAGCTATCTATTTAAAATAAAGTTGGAGTCCATTGAGTAAACAGAGTACTTAGTAGGAAAGAAAAACTAGTGGCTAGAAACATACTTACAAGGAGTGAATACAGATTGAGAATCTGCTTAGTGTTTTCTGTTCAATTGACTGCTTTCTTGTTGCTGTGAGAAAATACCTGACCAAAGCCAGTCAATTAATCTGCTTATATGAATGAGTTTCTACAGAAAGTTAGAAAAATCTGGCAATAGTTATGGCATTTTATAAGTGTAAGGACAACTGAGGTCATTATTGTCCCTGCAAATAGCTATGATATCATCATGTTGGAGAGTTTTCATAAGACTTGATGAAAATTTACTGTAACTTGTTCTAAGCTTAAGGAAGCTTGGGAAAGTTAAGAAATTGCACGAAATAACTAGAAAAAAAAAACCTGACCAAGAGAAGCTTATGGAAGGAGACAGTAGAATTGCACTTACTAATGCAGACGAAGGCATGGCACACTGGAGAGAAAAGCCAGCGTCTCCCAGGCATTCAGAGGACAGAGAAATGGGATGAACAAAAATACCTTAAAGCCTGCCTCCCGTGACTCACTTCCTCTAGCAGGTCTCTACCTTCTAAAGGTTTCACATGTTCCTTGACAGCACTACCAGCTGTGGATTAAGTGTTCAAACACATGAGCTCACAAGGGACATTTGCATTGAAACTCCCACACCTGTGGATTATTATTTTTTCAATTTTTAGTTATTTATTTGAGAGAGACCGAGAGAAGCAGATAGAGATAGAATGAGAAAATGGGTGCACCAGGGCCTCCAACCACTGCAAACAAACTCCAGATGCACGTGCCATCTTGTGCCTCTGGCTTATGTGTGTCCTGGGGAATTGAACCCTGGTCCTTTGAATTTGCAGGCAAGTGACTTAACTGCTAAGTCATTTTTCTAGTGGATTCTAAGAAGCTAGTGTTCTAAATGCCAGAGAAGCAAGGGGATGTCAAGGAGAGAGGACCCAAGTTAGGAAATGACTGTCTTAATGACAGAACTAGGTCACTATAGATCGTTCATAAGAAGTAGAGGTACATTTTAGAGTGGGGCGTGGGCAGTCTTAAAAGGCCAGTAAAAGTGCTTACTTTAATGTCAGCACAATGGGGGTGGTGAGATTCTGGCAGGAGAAGTGGTGCAGGTTGAGGAATAATCATCTCTGTTGTATGGGTGATCTCATGAAAGGCTATGAGGGAAAGGAGCAGGTTAAGAAGTTGAGAGTGTCAGATGTCTAAGGTGAGGCCCGGGAATGAAGGGCCTCTCCTTTTGAGAGCTCCAAGGCATGTCCTTAGGGAGAACTCTGGGTTGGAGGTACTGGGCAGGGGGCTCTGTTGGGTTATACAGCTTGGACTTTAGATGTCAACCTAATGAACTGGGTAAGGGAAAATTGGGGAGTTGTGCAGAAGAGATGAACAGAGGCCTATAAGTAATAGACATCCTGGCATATATATGCATGACTAGATTATTTTTGTCTGTAGATAGCTGGAATGTAGTTTAAATTGCATCCATGGTTGTTTGATGTTGTTTATTTTTATTTATTTGTTTGAGAGTGACAGACAGAGAGAGAAAGAGAGAGAAAATATGTATGCCAGAGCCTCCAGCCACTGCAAAGGAACTCCAGATGCATGTACCAACTTGTGCATCTGGCTTATGTGGGTCCTGGGGAATTGAGCCTTGGACCAAGGTCCTTAGGCTTTACAGACAACTGCTTAACTGCTAAGCCATCTCTCCAGCCCCCCACAATTTACTTAAAAATATTTCTTCTTACTATTTTATGGGGGGGGGGAGAGGACAATTTACACTTCAGGGCCTCCAGCCACTGCAATCAAATTCTAGACACATGTGCCATCTTATGGTCATGTGAAACCTTGCACTTGCCTCACCTTTGTGGGTCTGGCTTATGTGGGATATGCAGAGTTAAACATGGGTCCTTAGCTTCACAGGCAAGTGCCTTACCTCTATCTAGGTCATCTCTCTAGCCCTGGAACCACAGGTTTTAATATGTAGACCAGAGCTCCCTATAGGCAGCCTCCCGCTGGACTCCCTCAGGAAGTCTTAGAGCATCCTTGTACAACTCTCTGTGAAAATCATTCAGTAAGGTCCTGTCTGTTCCCTGAAACAAGCATATACCTGTATCTGTGTGTGCAAGTTTCATTGACTGTGAAGTCCTTCTGTTCTATAGGTGCCAGGATTTGACAGCATGTTCTTACCCTCACTCTTTATACCCTCACTGCTCCCTTACCTATGCTTTAGGGGTGGGCATAAATCTTCCATTCACCTCCAGAGGTATAGCCTGGTTTATCAGCAAATCACTCTGTAATTCAGAGCTTGAACCATACCTTCGCTAACACAGCCTGAGTCCTTCTTTATGGCCCTTCAGCCTCTACATCTTGGTAGTTGGGCTTCATTACTTCATAGGTAATATTCTTTATTTTGGGTTGCTTCATATTTTTTTCCAATATGTTCTTGTGCTATACAGGCTGTCCTCAAATTCTCTATGCATCCAATGCTGGGCACTGGCTTCCTAGTGCTGGGATGAGGGGTATATGTCACCAAACTCTGCTGAATTTCATGATTTCTTTCTTCTTTGTTTCCTTCTTTGTTTCTTTGTTTCTTTGTTTCTTTCTTTCTTTCTCTCCCTCTCTCTCTTATTTAGGTAGAGTCTCACTCTAGCCCATGTTGATCTGAAATTCACTATGTAGTCTCAGGCTGGTTTTCAACTAACAGTGATCCTCCTACCTCAGCCTCCAAGTACTGGGATTAAAGATGTGTGCTACCACATCCAGCAATAGGATCCTTTCTATCACAAATGTTTTTAACTTTGATAAAGTACGTTTATCCTATTTTTTTCTCTTGTTGATTTTAGAGCAGGTGTAAGACTATTGTCTGACTGATCCAAGGTCTTGAATATTTACTTCTCTGTTGTCTTCTAAGTTTTACTTTTTAAAAAGTTGAGGAAATTATTTATATATTTAGTACAGGTATGATTTTCTTCTTTACCATTTTTCTCAGTGCCATTTTTTTCTTTTTCTTTTCCATTAAATCATCTTGATGTTTATCCATCTATCCAAAGTAGGCTGGAAAAGGAAATCCTCACAAGATAACTCCTCTCCCTCTGTGTTATCTCTTTAAGTTCTGTCTCCAAGATCCTATTTCTTGGAGTGTTCTTGTTGATCACATTTGGGGAGTTTAATCCCCACTGGGGACAGGGGTGGCTCTTCCTTAGCTCTCCTAGGAAGGCCTGTTGAGGAGCCAGGACCATAAAACCTCGTTAGTGTGTCCCCGGGGAAGAGGGTGAGATGGCTGCCTCTGACTTGGTCTCCATCCCAGGATGTTCCCGACAAGGTCTTCAGCAGCCAGTGCTGGCTTGCTCCTTGGGGATGAAGCAGAAGACTGTCACCAGAAATCTCAGAATTCTAGGGCTTTTCTGAAGACTTCCTGGATGTGCGTGCCAAGGTGGTTTACTATTCGGTCGCTTTACCGGGGAGCCAGGACAGCCACTCATTGACACATTCTGTGGATTATCGATGGGGGAGATGGCCACTAGTCCTGGGGGCATTTGTGAGGTCTTCTCTGTGGTTTTGGAGGTCAGAAGTTGTTAAACCAGTATCTTCAGTGCAATTTATAGCATCTCTGAATTCAGGAAGATGTATCATAGAATCCATTGCTTTGATCTTCTAGAAGCCACTCTAGACTCTCAGCATTTCTTCATTTTCCATTTTATTTCAAAGATTAGAAACCAGCAATTTTCTTTCTATGCAGAAGTAATGCAAGTCATATTACTGTGGGCCAGAATGTGTGGTCTCTTTACAGATCGGGCAGCAAAAACAGGGATGATTTCTTCGTCCATATTACATACATCAGTGTAGCACACAACCAATATGAAACATGGTAACAGAGACAGTAGAAGGATAAAGTGAGAGGCAAACAAAAGAGTACGTATAAACAGTATATGTGTGATACTGAATATCAGTACAATAGTACATGTAATCAATACAGCTAAGAGAGCTGACATATCGCATGAGATCAACGTGGCTCATCGGCAAGTGTGGTGACCTCAGTGTTGTGCTATCAAAGAATACAAAACTTAATGTTAAGGAACATGGACTCTCATCTGCATCTCATTAACTTGCTTAGTGTATTTGTGACCTTACTTCTTTTTTTTCTTAATTTTAATAGATGTTTTTGTTGACAATTCTCACCCATGTGCATAGTGGAATTTTATTTTATTTCTAGGGGGGGAGAGAGGCGGAGGGAGAGAGAGAATTGGTGCGCCATGATCTCAGCCACTGAAATGGAACTCCAGGGGCTAGTGCCACCTAGTGACCTTGTATGACCTTGCAGTTGCCTCACCTTTGTGCATTTGGCTAATGCCTATTATTTCCATCTGTTTCTTCTTTATCTCTTCTCTGCTTTTATATAAATATTTATTTATTTGGGAGCAACAGAAAGAGAGAGAAAGAGGCAGAGAGAATGGGCGCACCAAGGCCTCCAGTCACTGCAAGAAAAAGAAAATATATCAGGAGACCAAAGTCAATGACAAGTTCAAAAAAAAAACATACAAAAAGAATGTGAGGGAAATGGAGGCCACACAAAAACTAAACTTTTTTTTTTTCTTTTGGTTTTTCAAGGTCAGGTCTCACTCTAGCCCAGGCTGACCTGGAATTCACTATGGAGTCTCAAGGTAGTCTCAAACTCATGGTGATCCTCCTACCTCTGCCTCCCGAGTGCTGGGATTAAAGGTGTGCACCACCACATCTGGCTTAAAAAACTAAACATTTAAATCATGGGCATAGTTGAAGGGGAAGAAATACAGGCCATGGTCATAGAGAATATCTTTAATAAAATTATAGAAAAAAGTTTTCTGAATCCTATTTCCCCCCAAAAAGGTTCATCCAGAGGCACACTGATCCCCAAAAAGCCAGTACTAGAGGAGCAATACTCTATATCACATTATTGTTAAGACACTAAATGCAGAAAACAAAGATCGAGTACTAACAGCTGTAAGACATAAACAACTCATCATTTAAAAAAATGTACCAATAAAAATTTCATTTGATTTTTTCATTGGAAACTCTAAAAGCCAGGAGACAGGAGGGCTGCTTTGAATTTAGTATCTCAAATATTGAATGAACAGGGCTGCCAACTCAAATTAATACATTCAGCAAAATTATCTTTCATAATTGAAGGGAAAAAGATTTCTGTGATAAAAGATGGCTATTTTAGTACATGAACACTGAACCAGCCCTGCAAAGAATAGTGAATGGGATCTTTCACACTGACAACAAGAATAACCATAATCAAGAGGCTAAAACATTAATGAAAAGGAGAACTAGTCAAAGCAAATGAAGATCAGAACTAGCCGGGAGTGGTGGTGCACACCTTTCATCCCAGCACTCGGGAGGCAGAGGTAGGAGGATCACTATGAGTTCAAGGCCACCCTGAGACTCCATAGTGAATTCCAGGGCAGCCTGGGCTAGAGTGAGACCCTACCTCAAAAAAACAAAAAAAAAAAAAAAAAAGAAAAAAAGAAAAAAAACCACACAACTACACAAAATCACCACCACAATGGTGATTAACTCACCTTTCAGTTATAAGTCTGAGTATCAATGGACTCAACAGCCCCAACAAAATGACACAGGTGAACAGGCTAGATCAGGGAACAGAATCCATCCATTTATTGTCTCCAAAAAACTCACCTTGGGGGCTGCAGGGATGGTTTAATGGTTAAGGCATTTGCCTACAAAGCTAAAGGACCCAGGTTCGATTCCCAGGACTCATATATTTCTCTGTCAAATAAATAAATAAATAAAAATAAAGATATAAAAATTTAAAAATTCAAATATTAAAAAATATCAAAAATTAAAGAAACTCATCTTGGGACTGTAGAGATGGCCTAGCAGTTAAAGGTGCTTCCTTGCAATGCCTGCTGGCCCAGGTTTGGTTCTTCAGCTCCTATATATATATAGCCAGACACAACATTTGATGCTCATGTCTGGAGTTTGTACCAACTAGCGACCCTGCAGTTTTCATTCCCTTTCTTTCTCTCTAACAAATACAATAATGCATTTTTAAGAAGAAATCTACTTCATCATCAGAGAGACACCACCTTGAAAGTATGGAAAAAGATATTCTAAAAAGAAAACAAACAGGAGTGGCTATGCTAATACCTGACAAAGTAGACTTTAAACCAAAGTAATCTAAAGAGATAAAGAAGGTCGCTCATAAAGGGAATGACTCAGCAGGAGGATATTAAATCGTAGACAGATACACACAAAACACAGGTGCACTGAATTCTATAAAACACCATCTACTAGACAAAGTGAGACATAAATCCCAATATACTAATAGCTGGTGACTTTAAGAACTCACTATCGTCAATAGACAGATGATCTAAAGAGAAAATGGTGAAACAATGGAGTTAAATAACACGATGAATCAAGTGACCTTAATGTTCTACAAATTATAGAATACATATGCTACTCAGCAGCTCATGGGAGCTTCTCTAAGATTGGTCACATAGTAGTATACAAAGCATGCCTCCACAAATTCAGGGAAGTCAAAATAATTCCTTGTATTTTATTCAACCACAATGTAATAAAGCTAGAAACAAAAAAAGTAACAACAGAAAATATACAAACTCCTCCAGACTGAACACCACACCACTGAATAAAGAATGAGTCATTGAAGAAATCAAGAAGGAAGTCAAAAAATGTCTAGACCTGAGTGAAAATAAGTAGGACAACTTATCAAAACCTATGGGACACAATGAAGACAGTCCTAAGAGGGAAGTTTATAGGTCTAAAAGCCTACATTATCAAAATAGAGAGGTCTCAGACAAATAACTTAACAACCCATCTGAAGGCTTCAGAAAAACAATTCAGCGCCCAACAGTAAAGACAGAAATAGTCAAGAGCAAGGCAGAAATCAGTTGAATGAGAAATAGAAATGAAGAGAACAATTTCAAAGAAGTTGATGAGTTGATTCATGAAAAATATAAGGTTAATAAACCCCCGGTCAAAATAAGAGAGAGAGAATCATAATCAACAAGATTAGAGCTGGAAAAGAAGATGTCACAACAGATTCCAACAAAATTGGGAGACTCGTGAGGGCACACTTGGAAAACCTATGTTCTACCGAACTGGAAAATGCAGAAGAAACAGATCAGCTTCTCGACACATACGATCTGCCACCGTGAAAGCCGGAAGAGCGACGTAGTTTGCCGGAGCTACAACATGGAGGAGGTGGAAGAGTAATTCAACCCTCCCAGCCGCAAACAGGGCTCGGCCCTACCAGGAGGACACCCAGCGACCAGCCTGGCGTCCCTCCTCCAGGCCTGCGCCGCGCCCGCCCGCCGCCAGGCGGAGCCCTTGAGCGCCGACTTCGCAGGGGCGGGGGCGGGGCCTGCGGCGGGTCCTCTTCCGGAAGCCGCGCGCGAGCTGCGCCGCGTTTCCGGTTTCGGGCGACAGCTCCCAGGAAGGAGCCATGGAGCCAGAGCAGGCGCCGGGGCCCCTGGAAGGTGAAGGAGGCTTTCTCCGTGCTCCGACTGTGCTGCTGTGGCGTTGGAGACAGATGCTCGGTCCCTACCTGAGGCTGACACACAGACATTAGATGTGCAGCTCTCTTTCAGGATGGCGAGTATTTTTGATTCTTGTTTGTTTGAGGGAGAGGGGAGCAGATAAGGGGAAGAGAATGGATGAGCCATGACCTCCAGCTGCTGCAAACAAACTATAGACACAGTCGCCACCTTGTGCATCTGGCCTGTGTGGGTCCTGGGAAATCGGTCTTAGATCCTTCAGCTTTGCAGACAATCCCCTTAACCACTAAGGCATCTCTCCAGCGCCAAGAGGCGTTGTTTGAAGGCACCTATATCTTTGAGGCTACAGGACGGGAGAACAAAGACCTTGGTGGTCTGCCTGCCTGGGTTTTGCTTCCCCTATCCCCTCAGTAACGCTGGACACATCCATTCACACTGAAGGTTCCTCATCTTTAAGAAGCCGATAATGACATATCCCTAATGATGTATATGTAAAGACCCTTTCTATCTCTCTCCTTTCCAGAATTCCTCTTTCCATTTCTCTTTCTTGTTCCACCACCACCTTTTTCTATGACACAGTTTACATGTTATAAAAAGGCACAGAACTTAAGAAGATGGCTGGGTAAATTTTATAGGAATGTAAGTGTTGTTCAGAGTCCTGGTTAAGAAAAGGACTTTTGTAGTGTAAAAAGGATGCTTATTTATTACATACCATTTTTTCATACATTTAACCTAACTCTATTCAGTTAACATTAAAAACAAAGTGCGTAAAAGTGTGCAGGCAATCATAAATTAACTTTAAAAATGCATTCATTTATTTATTTGAAATCAGAGAGAGAATGGGCCTCCAGCCACTGCAAACAAATTCCAGATGCATGCACTGCTTTGTGCCTCTGGCTTTATGTGGGCACTGGGTAGGAGAACCTGAGTTATTAGGATTTGCAATATTACACTATATTCATATATTAAAATACTCAATTTTTAAAAATAAGGAAACATTCTTTTTTAAAAAAATATTTATTTATTTATTTATTAGAGACAGAGAGAGGGAGAGAGAGAGAGAGAGACAGAAAGAGAGAATGGGCTCACCAGAGACTCTAGCCACTGTAAACAAACTCCAGATGCATGCGCCATCATGTGCATCTGGCTTAAGTAGGATCTGGAGAATTGAACCAGGGTACTTAAAATTTGCTAGCACATGCCTTAACCACTGAGCCATCTCTCCAGCCCAAGGAAACTTACTTTAAAAAACAATTTTTTTTGTTTATTTGTATTTATTTGAGAGTGACAGGCATAGAGAGAAAGAGGCAGTTAGATAGAGAGGGAGAATGAGCGCACCAGGGCTTCTAGCCACTGCAAACAAACTCCAGATACGTGCGCCCCCTTGTGCATCTGGCTAACGTGGGTCCTGGGGAATTGAGCCTCGAACCGGGGTCCTTAGGCTTCACAGGCAAGCACTTAACCACTAAGCCATCTCTCCAGCCCAGAAACTTACTTTTTAATGAATTGTTTTATAAAGACAGTTTTGCCTTGTTTAATGTCCTTTTAAATAGTCACAAATCTTTCTCTTACCAGTTTCTAACAATGAGCAAAAGTCCTGTGCTGAGTCCATTTCCAACTTTCAAATCTTGAAGAATTTTAAGTCATATACCTTCTCCATCTCCATACTTGACTGGATCATTTTGGCTAAATATGTCAGGCCTACAAAGATCCCCGGCTCTTAGAGTAGCTTTAACTTAGGGCCTTTTTTTTTTTTTTTTTTTGGTATTTTTAGGTAGCATATCACTATAGCCCAGGCTGACTTGGACCTCGCTCTGTAGTCCCAGGCTGGCCCTGAGATGACAATGATCATTCTGCCTCTACCTACCAAGTACTGGGATTAAAGGCACATGCCACCATGATTGGCTAACTCAGTTTATTGGTTTGAGGGGTGGGATGGGGGTCAGATAGGGAAAAAGAATTGATGAGCCATGGCCTCCAGCTGCTGCAAACAAACTGTAGACACAGTCACTACCTTGTACATCTGGCCTATGTGGGTCCTGGGAAATCGATCTCAGATCCTTCGGCTTTGCAGACCAGAGACGTATCTGCTAAGACATCTCTCCAGTGCCAGGAGGCATTTTTTGAAGTCACCTATATCCTTGAGGCTGGAGCCCGACTGGATGGGAGAACAAAGACCTTGGAGGTCTGCATGCCTGGGTTTTGGCTTCACCTATCCCCTCAGTAACACTGGACACATCCATCCACACTGAAGGTTCCTCATCTTTAAGATGCTGGTAATAGGGCTGGAGAGATGGCTTAGTGGTTAAGCCTAGGATCCATGTTTGACTCCCCAGATCCCACGTAAGCCAGGCACATGAGGTGACTTGTGCACAAAGTCACACATGCGCACAAAGTGGTGCATGCATGTGGAGTTCGATTGCAGTGTCTGGAGGCCCTGTGCACCAATTCTCCCTTTCCCTCTCTCTCGTAAAAAAAAAAAAAAAAAAAGATGCCAGTAATAGCATATTCCTCATGATGCGTATTTGAAGACCCTTCCTTTCTCTCTCTCTACTTTCCTGTTTTTCTCTTTCCATTTCTCTTTCTTGTTCCACCGCCCTCTTTTTGTAAGACATAGTTTACATGCTGTAAAAGGCACAGAACTTAAGAAGACAGCTGGGTAAATTTTATAGGAGTATAAGTGTTGTTCAGAGTCCAGGTTAAGAAAAAGACTTTTGTAATGTAAAGAGGATGCTTAATTTATTTCATTTCATTTTCTCATACATTTAACCTAACTTTATTCAGTTAATGTTAAACACAAAGTGCTTTAAAAATATTTTATTTATTTATTTATTTGAGAGCGACAGACACAGAGAGAAAGACAGAGAGAGAGAGAGAAAGAGAATGGGCGTGCCAGGGCTTCCAGCCTCTGCAAACGAACTCCAGACGCGTGCGCCCCCTTGTGCATCTGGCTAACGTGGGACCTGGGGAACTGAGCCTCGAACCGGGGTCCTTAGGCTTAACCGCTAAGCCATCTCTCCAGCCCACAAAGTGCTTTAAAATGTGCAGGCAATCATATTAACTTTAAAAATGTATTTATTTATTTATTTATTTATTTATTTGAAATCAGAGACAGAGAGAGAGATTGGGCCTCCAGCCACTGCAAACAAATTCCAGATGCATGTACCACTTTGTGCATCTGGCTTTATGTGGGTACTAGGGAATAAACCTGAGTCATTAGGATTTGCAATATTACAGTATGTTCATGTATAAAAATTATTAAGTTTTTGAAAAACGAAAATATACTTAAAATTATTTATTTATTTATTAGAGACAAAGAGAGACAGAGAGACAGAAAGAGAGAATGGGCGTGTCGGAGCATCTAGCCACTGTAAACAAACCCCAGATACATGCGCCACCGTGTGCATCTGGCTTACGTAGGACCTGGAGAATTGAACCAGGGTACTTAAAATTTGCTGGCATATGTCCTAACCGCTGAGCCATCTCTCCAGCCCAAGGAAACTTACTTTTTAATGAATTGTTTTATAAAGACAGTTTTGCCTTGTTTAATGTCCTCTTAAATAGTCAAAAATCTTTCTCTTACCTGTTTCTAACAGGGAGCAAAAATCCTGTGCTGAGTCCATTTCCAACTTTCAAATCTTGAAGAATTTTAAGTCACATACCATCTCCATCTCCATACTTGACTGGATCATTTTGGCTAAATATGTCAGGCCTACAAAGTTCCCCTGCTCTTAGAGTGGCTTTAACTTAGGGCTTTCTTCTTTTTTGGTATTTTGAGGTAGCATCTCACTGTAGCCCAGACTGACTTGGACCTTACTCTGTAGTCCCAGGCTGGCCCTGAGATGACAATGATCATTCTGTCTCTGCCTACCAAGTACTGGGATTAAAGGCACATGCCACCATGACTGGCTAACTCGGTTTTTAAGCTTTCTGAAATAGAAGTGAAGACTCTGTTAAATAAACATATGAGCATCATTAAATAGAGATAAAGGCCCAATCAGTGAATGCAGAGAGGACAGAGATGCTGCGCTGGGAGCTCAGTGCAGCCCTGCTCAGCCTTGTTTACAGGGCTGGGTGGCTCAAGGACAGCCTGAGGACAGTCAGACTCCCAGTTTACCATTTGGCAGGATGGACACTGTGTGCTAGAGCATGCTAAAAGTTATAATATTTTTAAAAAAGAAAACGACATTTTGTTTATTCTTTGCTTGTGCATTAATAATTATTTAATGAATCCTTATTCTGTTCTTATCTTACAGATGAGGACACTGAATCTTAGTCCATGTCAGTGTCATAAACAGACAGGAAATAGAGTTATACCCCTCCCATCTTCACCATCATAAGAGGACTCAGACATAGTTCCCAACCATTCCTTGTCCATCTTCCATGAAAGTTCTTTCCAGGGAAATAATTGACATGAGTCTGAGGGGTGCCTACTGAGAACTCCTGCCCAGCCACCTTCTCCTTCTCTTAACTTACTCATTGTCTGCGAGAGATTTTTTTATATTTTATTTTTCTATGTATTGATTGGAGAGAGATAAAGAGAATGAGTATTCCAGGGCCTCTTAACTTCAATTGAGCTCCACATGTATGTGCTACCATGAGAACTTGGATTTCATGGGTTTTAGGGAATTGACTATAGGTCTTTAGGCTTTGCAGGCAAGAGTGTTAACTTCTAAGCCAACCCTCCAGCCCTCTGCCTGTAGAATTGATGTAAGTTGCCTCTTTCTCATTGTGGAATTTTCTGCTGCAAAAGCCTGCTTGCCACAAAATCACCTTTGACCATACGATGAGCCCTCAAAGGGAAAACATGAGCGCTACTCAACCTTGTTTCCCCAAGCCCAGGGTAGTACTTGAGTTCTCAAAAATAAATGCATGATGACAGAAGACATTATAGAAACTTCTACATTATAAAATATATTACGTGCTGGATTGTGGCTTAGCAGTTAAGGCATTTTCCTGTGAAGTATAAGGTGCCAGGGTTGATTCCCAAGTATGTACATAAGTAAAAAGCACCAGGTGTTGCATGCATCTGTAGGTCATTTGCTGTGGCTGGAGGCTGTGGCATGCCCATTCTCTCTCTGTGTTTATCTGCCTGTCTGTCTCTTCTTCCCTCCCACCCTCCCTCCCACCCCCTCAAAATATATAAATAAATAAAAAGTAAATAAAATATGTTAAATTATACATTAAATAAAATTCAAAATGTCTAAATGTAAAAAAGGGAGAATCCAGGGGACAGAAATAAGACAGTGTTTTCGAACTGGTGGCAGATACAGAAACTCCTAAGCAGCAAGACATTTTCACATGGAACGAGAGCAGTAGTGACTTAACAGCACCATAATGGGCAAGGAGAAAGTCCCAGTAATATCCTCACCCACATACATCGGGAATTCATTGACAGTGGTAAGAGTCCCTGGCATGAGTGCCCCATTCTCTTTCTTGCTCTTCTTACAAATAACAACAAAAAGACCTACGAAAAGACCTAGGGGAATAAGAGGTTATGATTTATTTGTTTTGTGTGTGTGTGTGTGTGTGTGTGTGTGTGTGTGTGTGTGTGTGTGTTAGTTTTGTACTCAGGGAATACAATCAAATTGGTGCCATTGTTAGCTTCCTCCATGTCCCACCCCCATCCACAGGGACCCCTCTTATTGGCATATATGGGTCGTGCATTATGGGGCTAGCCATAGTTTTGAGAGGAGGAAATGTCTCTGTGTATCATGGCTCAATGTGTAGCTCTAACATTCTTTCAGGACCCTCTTCCACAAATTTCTATGAGCTACATAGGGTTCATTTTAGGTCTGCTTCAGTGATGAGGTCTTGGGAGCCTCTGTGTCTCTGGATATCTGGTTTGGTAGGAATTGATTGCTCTCTGTGTCTATCTCCTTTACCCTTGTGCTGGTACCAGGTTCATAAAGAAAACAGCAATCTTTCTTGTTTCCCCAGTTATTCTCTGAGGACTGTAGTGGGCACTGTGAGGTTAAGCTTTTGATAGAATGGTAGAGAGGCAGCCAGAACACAGAGTGGCTGACACTAGGTGCTGGACACTTTGAAGTCCAAGAGGAGCAGGATTCCAAATATGAGGAAGGTATGATCTTGTCCCTGCCTGCCTATGCCTCTTGCTGGCCTCATTAGTGACCCGGGGTCTGAGACACTTGTCTAACATTGCTCAGCTAAGGGTCTGGAGGACTTTTGTCTTCTCCAGACCCATCCAGTGGACTGAACCCAAGGAATTGATCTATCTGGGGTGAGAGAAGAGCAGGTAGTCAAGGCCCAAGAGCAAGAGCTCTCTGGGGCTGCAGACAACAGAATAAAGCTGGGAACATTTGGGAATATGCATGAATTTGGGAAAAACCTGGGCTGCGGTATGGCAGAAAAACTCAGATCATAGAAGAGAGATGAGACCATGGTTGTTTAGCGAATGCATTTTGTCTTAAGTGATCTCCATGTACCCACCATCATCTAGTTATTCATCTGATGCTGGAACGGGTGAACTAGGCCCCCTTGTCAAGCAGCCTCAGCACAGCTGCACATGACCTAATTCTGTGCATCACGTGTGCTTGCAGAGAGGTCTCTGTGATGAGTATGTGTGATGCTTCTCCCTTCTTCCTCAGGGATTCCTGCAATATGGAAACAGGAAAAGGGAATGCTGGGGCTGGAGGGGGGGATGAAAGAAGCAGAAACATTCTGGTAGTTCTGTCCATGTGGTAAGCGCCAATTTTTGCCCCAGTCCTTGAATTAGAGTCAGGACTCAGAATGTTCTCTGGATGAACAGGCCCCTCCCCACTAGGGTGAAGAGTGGCTTCAGAAGGGAAAGCAGTGTAGGAGCAGAGTCTTTTAGGCTCATGGTTTTCTCAGGTGGTTTTTGTTCTGGCCCTTTCTTTACATGGTAATTAGAAAAGCAGAACAAGTCAGAGGAGCTCTTACCTGTTCCTAGACAAGGAGACTGGGGGAGGGAGGGTCTCACTAACTCTGTCAGAAGAAGCCTGTTTTGTGGTAACTGGGATTGCACCAGGGAAGGGTCTCACTTGGTCACAAGCTGACTTGGAACCCTCAACATACCAGAAATCTTAACTTCTTTGTTTATAGGGGATCTGGTTGTTATAACACCTACTCTTGCATAAATACTTGGTGCTGTTGTTGATTGAATGTGTACAGTGTTTAGTTAAATTTTAGAATCAAACTGTATTTTATTCCACTCAGCATACTTGAATACTCCCATAGCACGCAAACTCATCCCCTAGGAATACTTTTCTAGATACTCTGAGAGTGTTTAGAGCCACACCTAACATCTTAATCTTCTACCCTGAAGATATATAACATCGAATAATTGATACAGCTAAGAATACCAAGCTAGCTAGAAAATCTGAGCATTAACTTAATCCAATATGCAAAAATATATACATTATAACAAAAGAAACACCAAAAATCAAGACAATATAAATCCACCAAAAAGCATTAATGCATCAGAGATGACCTCCACTGAGAACGAGTTGGAGGAAATGCCTGAGAAAGATTTCAAAAGAATGACTGTAAATATGTTCAAAGAAGTCAAAGAACAAATCAAAGGAATCAAAGAGGAAATCAAAGGAATCAAAAAAGATGCAGGACACCAATTCTATGAAATAAAGAAGGCAATACAAAACATAAATAAGGAAATAGAAATAATGAAGAAAAACCAGTCAGAATTACTAGCAATGAAGAACACAGTGAATGAAATAAAAAACTCAATAAAAAAATCTCACCAGTAGGATGGATGAAGGAGAGGACAGAATATCTAAGGTAGAAGACCAGGTGGCAGATCAAATACAGTCCAACAAAGAAAAAGACAAACTAATAGAAAACTATGAATGGCAATTTCAAGATATTCAGGACAATATGAAAAGATCAAACATAAGAATTCAGGGCATAGTAGAGGGAGAAGAATCTCACTCCAAAGGCTTACTAGGTGTCCGCAACAAAATCATAGAAGAAAACTTCCCCCAAATTGGGAAAGAGGTGCCAATGTAGATACAGGAAGCCTTTAGAACCCTATCCAGACAAAACCTGGAAAGAACCTCTCCTCCCCATATTATATTCAAACTACCAAGCACACAATCCAAAGAAAAAATATTGAAAGCAGAGAGGAAAAATCAAGTTACCTACAAAGGCAAGCCTATCAGGGTTACAGCAGATTACTCAACACAAACTTTAAAGCCAGAAGGGCTTGGAGTGATGTATTCCAAATTCTGAAAGATAACAACTGTCAACCAAGGTTACTTTATCCTGCAAAGCTATCCATTCAAATAGAGAAATAAGGACATTCCATCACAAAAGTAGGCTAAAGGAGTATTTGAAGACAAAAACAACTCTACAGAAAATACTTGAAAGAATCCTCCATGCCGAACAGCAGGAAAAGCACACATATAAGGAACCTGAAAAAAGCAAGCAATACTCAAATGCTAATTAACACAAGAGAGCAAAGGTAGAACCAGAACCACAGAAAAAAGGCAAACATAAATATACACCTTTCAATAATATCACTTTAATATCAATGGCCTCAATGCCCCAACCAAAAGACATAGGTTTGCAGACTGGGTTAAAAAGCAGGATCGGGGCTGGAGAGATGGCTTAGTGGTGAAGCGCTTGCCTGTGAAGCCTAAGGACCCTGGTTCGAGGCTCGGTTCCCCAGGTCCCACGTTAGCAAGATGCACAAGGGGGCGCATGCATCTGGAGTTCATTTGCAGAGGCTGGAAGCCCTGGCACGCCCATTCTCTCTCTCTCCCTCTCTCTGTCTTTCTTTCTGTGTCTTTCGCTCTCAAATAAATAAATAATTAATTAAATAAAAGCAGGATCCTATAATTTGTTGTCTCCAAGAAACTCACCTTTCTACAAAGGATTATCTTAGGGTGAAAGGTTGGAAAATGGTGTTTCAAGCAAATGGGCCTAGAAGACAAGCAGGGGTTGCTATCCTAATATCTGACAAGGTAGACTTCAGTCCAACATTAGTCAAGAAAGATAAGGAAGGTCACTTTATATTGATTAAGGGCACACTCCAACAGGAGGACATTACAATCCTAAACATATATGCACCTAACATGGGGGCACCCAAATTCATCAAACAAATGCTATTAGAACTAAGTTCACAAATAACCCCAAACACAGTGGTAGTGGGTGACTTCAACACCTCACTCTTATAAATTGATAGGTCATCCTGGGAAAAAATAAACAGAGAGGCATCTGGATTAAATGAAGTCATAGAAGGAATGGACCTAACAGATATATATAGTACATTTCATCCAAATGCTGCAGAATATACATTCTTTTCAGCAGCACATGGAACATTCTCTAAAATAGACCATATATTAGGACACAAAGCAAATCTTAACAAATACAGGAAAATTGAAATAATTCCTTGCATTCTGTCTGACAACAATGGAATCAAACTACAAACAGTAGCAAGAAAGGCTATAGAGCATACACAAAATCATGGAAACTAAACAATACACTACTAAATGATGAATGGGTCAATGAAGAAATCAAAAAGGAAATCAGAAACTTTATAGAGTCAAACAATAATGAGAACACAACATACCCAAATCTCTGGGACACAATGAAGGCAGTTCTAAGAAGTAAATTTATAGCTTTAAGTGCCTATATTAAGAAATTAGAAAGGTCGCAAGTAAACAACCTAATGTTTCACCTTAAAGTCTTGGAAAGAGAAGAACAAGGCAAACCAAAATTCAGTAGATGGGAAGAAATAATAAAGATTAGGGCAGAAAATAATGAAATAGAAACACAAAAAACAACCCAATGAATCAATAAAACAACAAGTTGTTTCTTTGAAAGGATAAACAAGATTGATAAACCCTTAGCAAATCTGACAAAAGAAAGAAGAGACACAAATTAATAAAATTAGAGATGAAAACGGTAACATCACAAGAGATGCCAGAGAAATTAAAAAAATCGTAGGGACATACTATAAAAGCATATACTCCACAAAGTATGAAAATCTGAAAGAAATGGATGATTTCCTTCATTTATATGACCTACCTCAATTAAATCAAGATGATATTAGTCACTTAAGTAGACCTATAACAAGCATGGAGATCCGAACAGTTATCAAAAATCTCCCAACTAAAAAATGCCCAGGCCCAGATCGATTAACTGCTTAATTTTACCAGACCTTCAAAGAAGAGCTAACACCATTGCTTCTTAAGGTTTTCCATGAAATAGTAAAAGAAGGAATTCTACCAAACTCCTTCTGTGAAGCCAGCATCACCCTGATACCAAAACCATGCAAAAATAGAACAAAAAAGAAAATTACAGACCAATCTCCCTCATGAACATAGACGCAAAAATTCTCAACAAAATATTGGCAAACAGAATACAATAATATATCAGAAAGATCATTCTCCTTGACCAAGTAGGCTTTATCCCAGAGATGCAGGGATGGTTCAATATACACAAATCTATAAATGTAATACATCATATAAATGGATTGAAGGACAAAAATCACATGGTCATCTCATTAGATGCAGAGAAAGCATTCGACAAAATCCAACATCCCTTCATGATAAAAGTCCTACAGAGACTGGGAATAGAAGGAACATATCTTAATATAATAAAGGCTATTTATGACAAGCCTACAGCCAACATATTACTAAGTGGGGGAAAACTGGAAACTTTTCCACTAAAATAAGGAACAAGACAAGGGTGTCCACTGTCCCCTCTTTTATATAATATAGATCTGGAAGTCTTAGCCATAGCAATAAGGCAAGAGACACACATCAAAGGGATACAAATTGGAAAGGAAGAGATCAAGTTATCATTATTTGCAGATGACATGATTCTATATATAAAGGACCCTAAAGACTCTACTAGCAAACTGTTAGAGCTGATCAAAACCTACAGCCACATAGCAGGATACCAAAGAAATACACCAACATCAGTAGCCTTCATATATGCTAACAAAAAACACACAGAGGTTGAAATCAGAGAATCACTCCCATTCACAATTGCATCAAAACAAAATAAAGTACCTTGGAATAAACCTAACCAAGGAAATATAGAATCTCTACAATGAGACCTTTAAAACACTCAAGTGAGAAATTGCAGAAGACACTAGGAAGTGGAAAAACATCCCTTGTTCCGGGATTGGAAGAATCAATATTGTGAAAATGGCAATCTTACCAAAAGCAATCTATGCTTTTAATGCAATCCCCATAAAAATTCCAAAGGCATTCTTCAGGGAAATATAAAAAAACAATCCAAAAATTCATTTGGAATCACAAAAAAACCTCGAATATTTAAAATAATACTGAGCAACAACAACAACAACAACAAAAGGCTGGTGGTATCACCATACCTGATTTTAACCTACTCATACTTTTCTATAAGTTTGTCTTTCTCTTTGTTGGACTGTATTAGATCTCCCACCTGGTCTTCTAGCTTAGATATTCTGTCCTCTCCTTCATCCATTCTACTGGTGAGATTTTCTACAGTTTTTTATTTCATTACGTGTGCTCTTCATTGCTAGTAATTCTGACTGGTTTTTCTTTATCATTTCTATTGTATTGCCTTCTTTATTTCATTAAATTGGTGTCCTGCATCTTCTTTGATTTACTCTTTGATTCCTTTTATTTGTTCTTTGACTTCTTTGAACATGTTTGCAATCATTCTTTTGTAATCTTTCTCAGGCATTTCCTCCAACTCGTTCTCGCTGGAGGTCATTTCTGAACCATTAATACTTTTAGGTGGATTTATATAGTCTTGCTTTTTAGTGTTTCTTTTGTTATAATGTATATATTTTTGCATCTTGGATTAAGCTAACGGTTGGATTTTCTAGCTAGCTGGGTATTCTTAGCTGTATCAATTGATTTGATGTCATATATCTTTAGGGTAGGAGCTTAAGGTGTTAGGTTTGGCTCTTAAGGCTCTCAGAGTATCTACAAAGGTTTTCCTAGGGGTTGAGTTTCCCTGCTATGGGAGTATTCAGGTAGGCTGAGTGGAATAAAATGCAGGTAGATTCTAAAATCTAACTAAACACTGTACACATTCAATCAAAAACAGCACCAAGTATATATGCAAAAGTAGTTATTATAACAATCAGATCCTGTATCAACAAAGAGGTTAAGATTTCTGGTCTGTTGAGGGATCCAAGTCAGCTGTGACCAAGTATGAACCTTCCGTGGTGAAATCCCAGTTACCTTTTTAGATGATTTTGGTCTCAGTCAAGTTGCTGGCTGGGTCGTTGGGCTGCTGTTCTGAATTCTGGAGTTGGGCACTGGATTTTCCTGCAGGGCAAACCGAGCTTGGCAACTGTGGCCCTGCAGAATGGCACCCCTGCTGCTGGAACTGCCACTGCTGCTCCTGAAGCTGCCACTGCTGGATCTGTCGCCACTGCTGCTAAAGCTGCTGCTGCTGTGTCTGTCGCTTCTGCTGTGTCTACTGCTGCTGCTGCTGCTTGAGCTATCTCTGCTGGATCCTCCGCTGCTGCTGGATCTGTGACTGCTGCCTCTGAAGTTGCTGCCTTTGGATCTGCAGCTGCTGCCACTACTGGATCTGCCGCTGCTGGGGCCGCTGCTGCTGGTGCTGTAATCGTTGATGTTGCTTTCGGTCTCTGCTCCTGCTTGGGTGCTGCTGTCAGCTCAAGTTGGTGTGGCTGGGTCCTGTGACTGCTGCTCTGTTTGCTGGAGCTGGGCACAGGTGTGGGGGAGGGGAGGGAGCCATAGCTGTTCTAGTTCTCTTGCTGTTCCATGTGTTCTTCTACCTTGTGATCTGCTCCTCCGTTGCTTACTGTTGCTCTCCCTTCACATTTCTTCAGTTGCAGAAAGCTCCGGTGTGAGTGGAAGCTCCCCTCACCTGGCTTTTCCTGTGGCTTGTGCTGAGCCTGGCGGCTTTCTGGTGTGCTACCTACCAGGGCCACTTTTGCTGGCCTGTACGGGCTCTGGATCTCTTCTACTTCTCCACTGCCATTTTGATTTCCTATACACCTCACTTTTTATTAAAAGTGTGTTTTTTGCTGAGTTTTTTCCCCCTAGGCTGATTTGGCGTGGTACCTAAGCCACCATCTTAACTGGAAGTTTGATTTTAACCTATACTACAGAGCCATAGTAATATAAACATCATGGTACTGGCACAAAAGCAGATATGTAGATCAATGGAAAACAATAGAGGACCCAGATGTAAGTCCAGGTAGCTATAGCCACCTGATATTCAATAAATATGCCAAAAATACTCATTGGAGAAAAGACAGCCTCTTCAGCAAATGGTGTTGGGAAAACTGGATATGTATCTGTGGAAGGATGAAAATAGATTCTTCTCTCTCTCCATGCACAAGAATTAAGTCCAAATGGATTAAAGACCTTAACTGAAACTCTGAAACTGTGAGGAAAAGGTAGGGGAAACCCTTCAACATATTGGTCTTGGCAAAGACTCTGAAAACAACCCCAAATGCTCAGGCAATAAAAATACAGATTAACCACTGGGACCTCATGAAATTACAAAGATTTTGCACTGCAAAGTACACTGAGAATAAAGCAAAGAGGCAACCTATAGAATGGGAAAAAAAATCTTTGCCAGCTATATATTTGATTGAGGATTAATATCTAGGATATAACAGGAATACAAAAAGTTAAATAATAAGAAATCAAACAAGCCATACAAAACATGGGCTATGCCAAACACAAAGACCATGACTCCCCCGAACATGGAGATGAGAATGTAGCTATCCAGCATGACCACCATCACAAACGTTGTAGTGTATTGCTTCTTCATCCTGCGGAGAATGTCTTTATTGTGGGCAGCCCACACAAACGCCGGGAACACCAGCACCACCACAGTTCCACCAAGGATCATGTTGAAGGGGCTCAGGAACTTCTACGTGGTGGGCTCGGCGATCTTCAACATTCACTTGCAGGTACATATCTAGAGCCGCGATGACTACAGGTAGCCAGGCCAGGGCGGGGGTAGCGGCATTTGGCATCACTTTTCTTTTGCTGTTGATGTTTATCCATGCATCCTTGAGACTTCGAAACCTCAAGAACAAGCTAGAGAATAAAATGGAGGGGATCAGAATCAAGATAACACCCATGTGCATTGTCCTGGATGCCTTAGAACAGCAGGAAGAGACCATCACCAAATTCACTGACTATATCAGCAAAGTAAAAGAATAAACATGACTTACCTGGTGATAGAGCTGCAGCAGAAAATGAGCTTCAGCTTGTCCTTGTCTAGACCAATTTCTGTGTGTGTGTTTGAAATAGGAAGTGCACATCTTATTACCAACCTAAGGCAGCATGCATGTACAGGCCTACCTAGTAACATCTCTGATGGGACTGAAGAAAGGACTCAGAAACAAAAATAAAACCTGCCTTTTTATTGTGTCTGAAGTTTCAAGTGTGCTTCTGAAAGAGACAGTACTGTTATCTTGTAGAGAAAAAAAGTCATTGTAAAGTATGGAGGCAATATGAATACCAGAGTAGATGATGTTATGTGACAGCCTATTTCTAATACCCTCCAACAACTTCTCCAAAATTCTCTTAACATTGTAATGTGTGTGGTATGTCAATTTAGTTGTATTATTATTTTAAATATCAAAGATGATCTCTATCACTTTGCCTCCTATTGACATGCAGTTTAAAACTAAACCAGTTGTTTGTTCTTTGTTTATGACTATTAAAACAACTGTTTAGGAGGCTATTTTGTTAAAGTTTTATAAGTTTTTTTTAAATGCTAGTAATGTGCTTTTACCAGCAGGATTTTTTTCTGGGGCAAACTAAATGTCATCTTCCTTAAAGAGGTTATGGTTGTATGACCTCTATTATTCTTGACTTGTTAAAGCAACACAAAATAAAACCAATTTTGAGTTCTAAAAAAATAATGGGCTATGGAGCTAAATACAGAGTTCTTGCTGCTCAATTTATAATACTGGGAAGTGGATCCAGCCTAGATGTCCCTCAACTGATGAGTGGATAATGAAGATATGGCACATTTATACAATGGAGTTTTACACAGCGGTAAAATAAAATAAAGTTTTGAAATTTGCAGAAAAATGGATGGATCTGGAAAGGATTATATTAAGTGGGTAACCCAGGCCCAGAAAGCCAAGCGACACATGTTCTCCCTCATATGTGGGTCCTAGCTACAGATGACTGGGCTTCTGAGTGAGAAGGAAAAAACTCAGTAGCAGAGGCCAGTAAGTTAAAAAGTAGATAAGAGAAAGGAAGGGAGGAGGGTACTTAATAGGTTGGTATTGGATATATGTAAGTAGAATGATTGAGATGGGGAAAGGACATGATGGAGAATGGAATTCCAAAGGGGAAAGTGGGGGGTGAGGGAGGATATTACCATGAGATATTTTTTATAATCATGGAAAATGTTAACAAAAATTGAGAAAAAAATTAAAAAAAAGACAGACAGTACTGCATATAACCAAATACTTTTTATTGTATGTAAGGCCTACTGTATAGAAGAGAAATCATATCTGGTGGTGTGACCTGCTCAAAAGACTGTGCATGTGGAGGCCATAGGAAGCTATTATTGTCATTTTGTTAAGGAGCCATGTTGAATCTGTCAAACTACCTTCTAAATATTCACCATTGCTCTCAGCTTTGCTCAGAGAAGCTTCCTCTTACAGTGGGCAATGCTTATTGCAGAAATTCATGTGGCTTAAAGCCTGTTGAGTGCTCAGCCCTAAATGGGGCATCTATATCATCACCTCTAAGATTCCAGAAACCTCCGAGAAGAAGGGACAGGAAGAAGGTAAGAGCACAGGAAGTGGAGGAGTGCGATGGAATGCTGTCTTCCACTCAGGACATGGCCATCACACTTTGAGCTCACAGCGGTGTGACTGCATATACAACACCTCACAAGATGGCATCCACCACATTCAGCCATGTGGTTGAGTGAGGCCCTCACAGCAGGAGCTCTTTGCTGTGAAGGTTGCTGGGTGCAAGAAGACATTTTTTTTCCGGTGGTGTAGCTACTAGTAAGTTGTTCATATTCCTGTATCTAACCCCTGAACCGTGCTCATGTAAACAATCCAAATAAAGCTCTTGCATTCCAAGAAATAATGAAAAGAAATGGAAAAATAAGGAAGTTTAAAAAGTGGTTGGAAAAGGGAGAGGCTCATCAGGAGGAGGCGGTGGATAAGACAGAAAATGGGGGTGGTAAATATGAACAAGGTAATTACATGTATGATGAAAATGAAATAAAAGAACTCATTAGTGTATATTAATATGTACTCATTTAAAATTTAATATTCCAAGTTTGTTTTGTTAAAAAACATAAAGAAGTAAATAAGATCCAGAACAGAAAATTCTCTTCTGATAGCACATGGTCACAATCTCATTCAGAAGCAGGCAGGGGACACACTGCCCACTGGAGCTCTTGCCCTTCCTTGCTTCTTCCTACAGACCCACCTTAGCTCAAGTTCTAGTCCCACCTCCTTTGTGACCCACTGCCTGTTATTCCCTGTCTGATATTCAGGGTCCTGCGGTTGGTCAACTAGACATAAGATCTATCCTCTGATTACCTGTATTCAACAGTTATATACATGAGGTAGAAACGTACTTCAACAGATCTGGACAATGACTTCCTTTTCAACCAATTCTACTAAGAAATGCCTTCAGCTCTTGGATCTGTCCCAACTCTAATCAAACTTTGCCTATTCAGAGGTAAAACTGCACAATAGTTCAAGAACAGAGAGGAAGGGGGCAGTCCCATTCCTTCTCCTTACTGCTTCACATAGTCTTTCAGACTTAGTTACTGGGACCATACTGCTGGTCAGAGGACCTCCTCACTGCATCAAAGGCAGGGCAAGCTCATAATGGGCACCGAGTCATGGAACGTTGGGAGTGGTGACTGTGAGGTAAATGCTGGGGAGTTCTGGCA
This sequence comes from Jaculus jaculus, assembly GCF_020740685.1. NCBI lineage: Eukaryota > Metazoa > Chordata > Mammalia > Rodentia > Dipodidae > Jaculus > Jaculus jaculus. Next base: position 76,210,280 of record NC_059106.1, read on the forward strand.
CAAGCTCAGTCGCTCGCTGACTTCTGGTGAAGTAGGAAGTCCGGAGTGTCTTTTGGAAAGATGACTCGGAAGCTTCCTCCGATATTCCCGTCTCCTCCTGCTGCTCCTCCCCCGTCCCGTCGCCGTCCTGGTCCTCGTCCTCTAGCCTCCATTCCTAACTTGGCTGCTCAGAGGTCCACCTCTCAGCGTCCTCTCCAGCCCAGTCCTCCCCCTGGTGCGCCCCGTCGTACTGCTTTCCCTCCCATCGCAGCCCCTTCCCGACGCCCCAACCAAAGTGTCTCCTTCCCCAAATATACCTTTCCTTGCGCCTTTCAGCCTAGGACCTCCGGTCGTGTTTCTCTCCTCCCCAAATTGTCCCCTGTCCCAGTCCCTGCTCCTCGTAATACCCCTGTGGAACGTGAATAGTCCCCTGCTTACCTGCAGTCCAGCCGACGCCAAGTGCAGCAGGTGAGTGACAACCTCATCCTGGGCAGTGATTCTGTGGGTTGCGGTGCTCAGAGCTGCCCGGGCTGTGACAGGTTTTGGTAGCCTGGCCTGGTCCACAGGGAATGCACGACCACGGAGTGGGCACACAGCTGGAGCTCCTCTCAGTGAGGTCCAAGACCCCTCTATGTGCCCGAGCCTGGTCCTTACTAGTGAGGATCTCTGTCATATCGCCTTCATCCTCCTCTTCAGATGCCAGGATGCCTCTGACAGCTTCCTTTTCCAGTCCGTTTCTCTCCCCTCCTGACTGCTCAGCAGCCTGCAGAGTTCTCACTAAGGAAATGGTTTTCACCATGGAACCTGGGCTGAGTACATGGAGGGAACTTTAGGACCACGGTAAGGAGGGTAAAATCTTGAGGGAAGTGCAGAGTCTTGGTGTGCCCTGAGTTCAAATGAGGACAGGAAAGGGAGACCCGGGAACTGAGAGTGGGCCATCTCCACTATAGACAAATGGGCATCCAATGTGTGTTTTACTTTAGACTTGTTCATTGATTTTTATTTTCTCCTCTCCTTTTAAAACTTCAGAGTCTTGCCATCCTTGGTAAATACCTCCTTCTAGAAGGGAAGGGGCCTTCATTGTGTCCTTATCAGTGTCCCAAATGCAGAGCCACTGACAGCTGCATGAGTTCTGGGTGCAGGACTAAGTGAGAAATTTACATTTGGGGGCCTAAAACAAAGAAATGATAGCAAGTGTAAGATTCAACACAATCAAAGTCCCAAGAGAAATTTTTGAAATCACAAAAACTGAAAGTATAGAGAGATGGCTTAGTCATTTAGGCAATTGCCTGTGAGGCCTAAGAAGCAATGTTTGACCCCTCAGATCCCACATAAGGCACATGCATACGGTGATCCATGTGGAAAGTTGTACATTTGGTCAAGCTGGTGCACACACCTGGAGTGCAATTACAGTGGCTGGAGGCCCTGCTTTGCCAGTTCTCTCTCTCCTTCTTCCTCTGTCTCTCTCTTGCTTGCTCTCATTCTTGCTCTCGCACATGAAACAACTGAAAGCATATAGTGGACTAGCCTGATATAGGAAGAGAAACAGTCAGAACAGAAGGCGGGTGAGAGCGCAACACAGGTGAATATGTTTAAGATGAATCATATACACATATGACAGTGGCATAATGAAACACAGTAATCTTTAATTACTATAATTTACAAAAATGAATATGGTAGGAGCTTGTAGCTACAAAAAGTAAAAATATTACATGCATTATCAGAACAACAACAAAAAAGCCAGTATAAGCCAGGCGTGGTGGTGCACGCCTTTAATCCTAGCACTCGGGAGGCAGAGGTAGGAGGATCGCCGTGAGTTCGAGGCCACCCTGAGACTCCATAGTGAATTCCAGGTCAGCCTGGGCTAGAGTGAGACCCTACCTTGAAAAAGGAAAAAAAAAAAAAAAAAGCCAGTAAACTTTAAAGATATTGCAAGGGCTATGAGCATCTAAGTCTCTAAAATTCTTTCTTACAGCTACGAGAAGTAATTTTTCAAAACATATTCTATTTTCTATAACAATTATGGAGTGGCCCTGGAGAAGGCACACACAGCAATGGCATAGGACAGAGCCTAGAGGGAGACTCTCTCACATCATGTGTGCATTCATTTGTACCTTAATTCTTAGATGCCATCGCAGCAGTCTACTGCTAATGCATATGATAGATTACATTTTTATCTGATTTTTTATTTGACACATCTATTCTTCTGGCATTGATTGAGAAGAGAACAGAAGATTTCTAGAGATATCAAGAAGGTGGATGCAAGGACTATCGTGTTACTCACTTGTCTAGTGATTCTCAATACATATTCTCTGGGAAGACAGAAGGCCCTCTCCTTTAATGAATATCATGCTCTAAAATCTCACTGATGGTCTGGAAGTACTCAGGGCAAATAGCAGCCATGTGCTTTGTCCCTAGACTGGATTAGTTGGCTGAGAGGCTTCTAGAACTCATGTTAGGACTCCAATAACATAATATGGGAATTGGAGCACAGAAAAAGGATTTACAAACACTTCAACACATCTTTCTTTCTGTGTCTCCACCAAGTTTGTCACTCTCTTATCAGTCTTGTATATACACTGGTCCTAGCTGGAGAGAGTTCACTTTGCAGGGACCAAACACCTTTGCTCTGTGTCCTCAAGCTAACAATGTGGCTTCTGAACAGAATGAAATTTATTTTCCTCTTAGCAATGTCTATCCAGGTGTCTGAATCTCATGTGCATTGCTGCTCAGGGGGCAAGTTCAGAACCCAGAGACACAGAGTAAAGGTAAGACATTAGACAGGACATGGAGCTTTAATGACCCTGGCTGCATCACTTAGAAGCATTAACAAGTCCAGAGGGAATCTAGGTGGTTGGAAGGGATCAGAGCAAGGAGCCAAAGTTGAATGGGTTGAATTCTAGTTTTATCTTATTCCTTTGAGGATTTTGGATTAATTACTGAGCCATATGATTGCTGAGTTTCCTTGTCATAAATCTCACAAGGTTGCTAGGAGGAATAATGAGGTCATATCTACAATGTGCCCAGTGCAGGGTGACTCACAGAAAGTGCTCCATCAGTGTAGAGTACATGGGGATTCTTCTTTGAACAACACATTTTTTTTTATATAAAAACTGGATAAGGTAGACATGAATATGGAAATTCAAATACCGATGTTAGTGATAAAGTACACAGGATTTCCTGGGTTGTGTGTGTTCAATAATAGGCTTTTTTTTGTTTTAATAATAAGAAGGTTTGTGAAGGTAAGAAGGTTGATGGAGTAGAAAGTATCCAAGTAATATAATTAGTTAACTCACAATAATGTTACAAATCAGAACCTATTTAACTCACCATGTTTTACATTTTTAGAGTAAAAGAAGTCTCTTCCTTGTGGATCTAAAGTATAGATGTGGAAATACTGCATCCTTGACCTTCTAGGACATCTTGGCACAAGCTCACCACAAGAGGCAGGATGTACAAGTGTGGCTGGTCCAGCCATTATCCCTTGCACAGACTCCCTGGGCCTTGCAGATGAAAGACTGCATTTGTCTAAGTTGCAAGGGATCTGCAAGTACTGTTTGTCACTAGGAATCTGGAAACAATGACATAAGATTGATTTAATGGCAGTCCAGGAAAGTGTGCTGCTCAAAGCACTAGATGCAGATGTTGAGGACCCTTCTAAGGTAATTATGATGAAACTTCATAATGGTGTTTTGTGGAAGATAGTCCCAGTGTGAGGACCCCTCAGTACAGGCAGAGATCTTATCTGTCTATGGAGACACAAAAAGCCACATTCAGTGGGGTCATCTAAGCTTCATTGCCCTTATAATATTAAGTTAAAATATATCCTTCTCTTTAAGAGTTCTAACATGCCCTCCAAGTTCTGGGAACATTGCTGAAGATGGGTATAAACAATGTAAGAGCCCCAGGATGTGAAGTTATACTCTGAGGCAATGTCCTCTCCATGGAATGACCAGTGCATTCATAACCCATGATTACTTACGACCCCTTCGAGGAGGGCCAGCAGTGGAATGAATATAGGGTAGAGCGAGCAAAGGAGGATAACCCGATGAAAGTATGTTCAATCACCAATATGTTCATGTATTAATGTTCCACATAATGCTTATTTTGAAATATAATGTTGCATTGATTACATAGTATAGCTTCCATAGACTTGATGTCACAGTGCTCAATTTTACTCAGTTTTCTGTATGACTCCTTCAACAGAGTCATTATTTCATTTGACCCCTGTGTACTGAACCCCTGGTGCTGGGTACTAGGAGATGACCCTTCACTAAGACCAAGACACGAGATTTAAATTCTGGTCTAACATCCTGAAAGCCAGGCCTTCCTGTTTCTCCAAAGGTTCTGATTAATTCTGCATCCATTTTCCAGGGGAACCAGAACATCCTGATCCCAGGCTGAGCTGCTTTAGAGTGTGAAACAGCATCATGTCTCCAAGGCTGCAATGTGGAGACAAGGAGTAAAGATCTCAACACGTAGCTTTCCAGCGGTGCAGACAATCTTTGTACTGAATACCCAATACAAACCCTGTTTAGATCAATAAATGTTCCTTGTGTTAAAAAACAAACTATAACAAATATTATTCCATACTTAATATGATTTGTTACAATTCTAGAACTGAGCAGTACTCAGACTAACAGTGTTTCAGAATGTCCTGCTCCACCAATGGGATGTGCGTACATAGACAGGTGCATATCCCAGTGGGTAGAGCTTGTGTCTCAACATCTAGACATTGTGTTGGTTCAGTGTTACCTTTTGCTCTAAGACAAGGGTACGGATAATTAAAGAGAAACCAACAGTGTTCATACTTCAGGTCTTGGTCCTGTTTACTACATGTGGTAAAAACCTATACAACAGGGGTGATCAAATGGCTTGGCGGGTATGGCACTTGCCTGTATAACCAAAGAGCCTCAACCCCTGGTACCAACGTAAGCCAGATGCACAAAGGGGCGCATGCATCTGTTTTGTTTGCTGTGGGCAGAAGCCTGGTGTGCCAATTTCTCTTTCTGTCTCTCTCCCTCTCCCTCTTCCTCTCCCTGTCCATCTTTAACTCTCTCAAATAAAAAAATAAAAATAAAAATATTTATAAAAACTATAAGCCAAACTTGCAAGGCATGGGTCAACATAGGGTCAAACACAATGGTTGTTTTTTCATATGCTAAGTCGTACTTCTCCAACTTCCTCCCAAAAGCACTGGTTCTACTCCTCAGAAACCAATTTGAGAATTTGAAAATTTCAGGCAAAGATGGCATATAATGATCTCCTCAGCCTTCTCTGATAGATCCCTGTATTAAGACAGATCTTTCTTTTATTTATTTATTTATTTATTTATTTATTTATTTATTTATTTATTTATTTATTTGAGAGTGACAGACACAAAGAGAAAGACAGATAGAGGGAGAGAGAGAGAATGGGCGTGCCAGGGCTTCCAGCTGCTGCTAACGAACTCCAGACGCGTGCGCCCCCTTGTGCAAAGACAGATCTTTCTTTATGTTTTCTGAGAACAACATGAAGGGGGAGCCTGGGGCAATGGAACACAGATACATCTGTGAAGCAACACATGAAGCTTTAGTTTCCTACAGTCGACAGCCTGGTTGGGAGTAACTTTGACATTGTGGGCTTTTGTTTTCATTGCTGTGAATGTATGTGGAACAGGATATGATGACCTTCAAGGCATTTTAAGACAGAGAATAGCAAAATAACCAAAACCAGTCTCAAACTCCTTCAGGTTAGCCTAGCAAATATACTGAGCACCTGTCATCATTGCCATAACAACCTCACACTCACCACTATCATTTTCATCTGTAAATTGGAGATTGTCAGGCTTCCTTCTTATAAGTGCTATGAGGAACTAGTGGGAAAACACACTTAAGAGTTTGAAGACACCCTTTCAATGTTCTCAGTAATGACATCATCAGCACCTCACAGCATTCTATTCAGCCTCCCTATCTGGACACAAACCCAGAAGAATTTCTATAGTATGAATTTTCCCACGTGAGCCAATTCTGCCAAGGTAACTCCAGAGACAATCTCAGTTGGGAATGAATTATTGAATCCCTGGTTGTCAACTTGGTGTGAGCACCTCTTATTGTTCTCCCTTCTCCAAGCCCACCATCTTCTTGCTGGTTGTAGGCCCACCTGGCTCAGAATGAAACACTCAGAATCTGCCTTCTCTTCCAAAACTACCTCCTGATTAGCCCCATGCCAACTGGTGATCATGAAAAGCTTTCAGCAGGTGGAGAAATTTTAGTTATAGTTCATGGACAGACATTTGTTGGCTGACACACTTAAGCACATGATAGACATTGAAAATACAGCCCCAGGCTGAGGCAAGTGGCCAGGCTATGTGAACGTTGTGTGGCCTTTGCCAGTCACAGCTTCTGTGTCACTGTACATTTATTTGTCACTGTACCTTTATTTATTTCCTTTTTTTTGTACTTTGGTGTTTTGGGGAGGTTTGACTGACTACCGCTATTTGAATTATCTCTCATCTGCAAAAGTGTTGATTTCACCTTTAAATGTGCATATTTATCTTTTTAAAAAATATTTATTCATTTGTTTATATCAGAGACAAAGAGGCAGATAGAAAGAATTAGAGAGGTAATGGTTGGACCTGGGTCCCTTGCCCCTACAAATGAACTCCAGATGCATATGTCACCTTGAGCATCTGGCTTTCCATGGATCCTGAGGAATTGAACCTGGGTCCTTTGACTTTTCTGGCAAGTGCTTTAAGCACTAAGGCATCTCTCCAGTCCCCTTTTCAATATGTTAAAAAATATTTTTATTTATTTCCCATATACACACAGAGAGAGACAGAGAGAGAGGAAGAGAGAGATAGAGAGAGAGAATAGACAGAGAAGGAGATAGAATGATTGGGCACACTAGGGCCTCCAACAACTGGAAGAAAACTCCATATGCATGCACAACTTAATATATCTGCCTTTAGATGGGTACTGGAGAATAGAACCTAGGTCATTAAGTTTTGCAAGCAAATTCCTTAACTACTGAGCAATCTCTACAGTGCATATTTCATTTTTCATTTCAAAATCACTTTGCCCTTACAAAACAATTAAAGAACTAGTACAAGGTCATATTAATGCCTCAATCGTACATGCATTATTTGTTACAACTTGTCACCTGTGCTTCATCATCTTTTTCTCCATATCAATTTATTATTGTTTGAGTTTTAGACCCCTTTGAACATAATCTGCATATGTCATGTTCATTTATTCATCAATGTCTTGGGAATATTTTGAAGAAGGGATGAGCTCTTATATAGGGGTTTCAAATTTAGGAAACTCAACATGGAAACAATTCTATCATGCAACCTGATATGATGGGAGTGTTGGCTATATTGTATGTAGATATTTTGCTCTCTAATATGACAAGGTGCTTATTAAATATATAGTCATAAAATCCCAGGAGGTGAGTATTGTTACCCACATAGCATAGATGATGAGACTGAGGCATCTAGAAGATAGGCCATTTGCTACCCATGCATTACACTGTCATCCTCTGTTGGGACCTGTGCGCATGTTTGGCAGCTGGGACTTTGACCAGTGGTTTCCTTGCTTTTGTGACCCACATATTGCACGCCATGAAGCTTCCACACTGTGGGCCAAACAAAGTCAACCATTACTTCCATGAAGGTCTCTCAGTTTAGAGCTTAGCTTGCAGGGATACCTACCTCATTGAGATAACAGATATGGTTATGAGTGCCTTTTAGATTATTCTATTATATTCCATTCTATTCTATTTATTTGAGAATGAAGGTGATACACACACACACACACACACACACACACACACACACACACACATACACACACACACACAGAGAGCGAGCTCCATATTCATGTGACATCTTTTGCTTACAGGGCTACTGGGGAATCAAACCTGGGACTTTCAGCTTCACAGGCAAGTACCGTAACTGCTAAGTGATCCCTTCAGCCCCTGAGTGCCTTTTCAGTTGCTGTTTCACTTTTGGTTATTGTGGCCTCCTACATTCATATTGCCAAGGCCATTCTGAAGATCAAGGATTTGATGCAAGACTTCTCTACCTGAACATCCCATCTGACTCTGGTCAACCTCTTCTTTGCTCCAGTAATGTACACCTACATGAGTCCCAACTCCAACTACTCCCATGAGAGGGGCAAGCAGGTGTTGCTCTTTTCAAAGTCTTCTCAGTCTGGTTTAACCCCATGTCCACAGGGTGAGAGACAAAGGCTTTAATGGTCATTTGTCAAGGTGATGGGCATGACAGTGTGCCCTAAGTCGCAGCAGAAGCCTGTGACAGAGCATGCTATGTGTAACAGTGTGACAGGATTTTTATTGTACATAAAAAAGTCAGTGTGCATTTGAACCAACAAGGTTTTTGTTTAGTAGAAGAAATCTTCCTGAGACCAAGGGTCTTTGTGGTGAACTGGCTGCACTGCGGTGCAACAACAAAGAGCTCACTAACCTCAGTGCTTCACAACAGGAGTTCATTTATTGTTCATGTTCTATGCTTGATGTAGGTTGACGGTGGTCTTCTGTTAAAAATGAGTTCTGTTCACAAGAATGGGCGCACAGTCAAAAAGATTTCATCAAGGCAATGTTTTTCTTCTGCTGAAGTACATACAGTTGAAAGGGGTTCAAGAAATCCATTGGGAAGTTCACTGGCTTTTATCCTTAACTTGAGGGTCTTCTGCCACCCAGTGATGAGTCAGTGCTCAGCCTCACATTCTTAGGTGATTGGCTTCTTCACATAGTTTGGTGCAGAATCTAGGGAAAATGGAACTTTCAGAATTTTTACCAAATAAGATAATAGAGATATTACTTCCTGGAACTGCTGACCTTGAAAGGACTTTTACAAATTGGCATCTTTTCTCAAAGTGGACTTTCTCTACTTTATATAACCCTTTTGTTGAAAAGACATATTAATTTTTCTTTCAATTTTCTCACACTTCTTCACTCTCAGATCCATGGTGAAAGCCAAGCCCTTGGCTAAAATTTGCTTTTCTGTGACAGTATGTGGGAACAATGCTCAGAATTTATAATGACTGGCATCTCTTTGTATACACTCCAGTGGACCAAGCATGTTGCATGGTGAAGCCTGATAGCAAAGGAGTAGGGAGTATTTTCTTCCTTCAGAGAAGTAATACATGTCATATCACAGTGGGCTGGAATATTTAGTCCCTCTGCAGTGAAGGGAGCAAATAAGAAGAATGACGGTATCTTCCATATAACATAGAAACAAGTAGAATATATGTAACCAACATGAAACATGCAAAATGTAAGAGACTGGTTAATGGAAACAGCAGGGGGACAAAGTTCATGGATAAATATGATGACCTCAGCATTGTGCTGTCAAAGGACAGAAAACTCAGTGATAAGGAACATTGCTTGTCATCCTTGGAGTGAAGAGGTTCTCCTCCTTACCTCAGTAACTTTCTCAGTTTTGACCTTGGAAAATTTACTTTTTTAAAAAAAATTAATTTATTAGTTTTCTTTTCAGCAAATACAGGCAGTTTGGTACCATTGTTTAGGTTTGTCCAATGACCCTCCTTGTTGATGTAAATGGGTTGTGCATTGTGGAGTTAGCCCACAGTTATTTTAAAGCAGGATGTGACAGACACTGTGAGGCTGTGATGGCAACAGTCACTTTATACACTCTAGACTGCCTCCTAAAGCACTCCTCCTTATATTTTGGCTTGTATATCCTTATGATTTAGAGACCAAATATAACCATTTTAAGTGAAAAGGCCCAGGCCTGACTTAAGATTACTAGCTGGCTAATGTGCTGGCCTTTGTTTCTGTAAACTTTACTTGCTTGCTCATTTGCTGCCTTTCCCCCTAAAGTTATTGAGGGTTCTCCACTTCAAGGACACTGCAGAAACACTCCATTGCGGGAGCCTCTGGCCTCCAACCACCTGCTTAGATAAGAAACTGAGGAAACTCCACTTCAAGGACATTGCAGAAACACTACTCTGGGGCCTCTGGCCTCCAACCACCTGCTTAGGTTTTATCTATCATTTCAAAAGTCATAATGTACCACTGCTTGCTTAGCCTATCACAATGGAGATTACCTCATCTGCCTGCAGTGCCCATAGCTCCTGCCCCCAACTTTGCCCACCGAAACCCCAAGCCAATCATATCTGTTTAAATCAACCAATAATGTATCTATCCCCTACTTCTTTGTTCAAATTCCTATATAAATCCCTTCCCCCAAAAGAAAGGGGGGTCCCTCCCAGGGAAGCCAGACGTACAGTGACACAAGTGCACAAAGTGGCACATGCACACAAATGGACACATGTCTGGAGTTCAATTTCAGTGGCTGAGGCACTGGCATACCAATTCTCTCTCTCTCTCTCTCTCTCTCTTACACACACATACTTAAAAAAAGCACTTGGATGCAAAACCTGCTGACCAGGGTTCAATTCCCATGTAACACATGTGAGCCAGATGTAAAAAGTGGTCCATGTCTGGTGCATACCTCTGGAATTCATTTACAGTGGTAAGGTAAGAGTTCTTGGCATGAGTGCCCTATTCTCTTTCTTGCTCTTCTTACAAACAACAACAAAAAGACCTACTAAAAGACCTAGGGGAATAAGAGGTTATGATTATTTTGTTTTACACACACACATATGTATGTATGTGTGTGTGTGTGTGTGTGTGTGTGTGTGTGTGAGTGTTAGTTTTGTACTCAGAGAATACAGTCAAATTGGTACCATTGTTAGCTTCCTCCATGTCCCGCCCCCATCACAGGGACCCTTTTTGTTGGCATATATGGGTCGTGCATTGTGGGGTTAGCCATCAGTTTTGAGAGGAGGAAATGTCTCTGTGTATCATGACCCAACGTGTGGCTCTAACATTCTTTCAGTGCCTCCTTCCACAAATTACCGTGAACTACATAGGGTTCATTTTAGGTCTGCTTCAGTGATGAGGTCTTGGGAGCCTCTGTGTCTCTGGATATCTGGCTTGTTAGGAATCGATTGCTCTCGATGTCTATCTCCTTCACATTTGCTCTCATAGCAGGTTCATAAAGAAAACAGCACTCTTGCTTGTTTCCCCAATTATTCTCTGAGGACTGTAGTGGGCACTGTGAGGTTAAGATTTTGATGGGGATAAAATAAATCAAGAATGGTAGAGAGGGAGCCAGAACAAAGACTGTCTGACACTAGATGCTGGACACTCTGAAGTCCAAGAGGAGCAGGATTCCAAATATGAGGAAGGTATGATCTTGTTCCTGCCTGCCTATGGCTCTTGCTGGCCTCATTAAGGACTCTGGGTCTGAGACACTTTACTATCATTGCTCAGCTAAGGGTCTGGAGGATTTTTGTCTTCTCCAGACCCATCCAGTGGGCTGAACCCAAGGCATTGTTCTATCTGGGGTGAGTGAAGAGCAGGTATTCAAGGCACCAGAGCAGGAGTTCTCTGGGGCTGCTGGCCCTAGAATAAAGCTGGAACCATTTGGGAATATGCATGAATTTGGGAAAAAACTTGGCTGCTGTATGGCAGAGAAACTGAGATCAAAGACGAGAATACCAGACCATGCTTGTTTAGCCAGCACATTTTGTCTTAAATGATCTCCATGTACCCACCATCATCTACTTATTCATCTGATGCTGGAACGGGTGAACTAGGCCCCCTTGTCAAGCAGCCTCAGCACAGCTGCACATGACCGAATTCTGTGCATCACTTGTGCTTGCAGAGAGGTCTCTGTGATGAGTATGTGTGCTGCTTCTCCATTCTTCCTCAGGGATTCCTGCAGTATGGAGACAGGTAAAGGGAATGCTGGGACTGGAGGGGTGGGGATCAAAAGAAGCAGAGACATTCTGGTAGTTCTGTCCATGTTCTAAGCTCCATTTTTGTGCCCCAGTCCTTGAATCAGAGTCAGGACTCGGAAAGTTCTGTGGATGAACAGGCCCCTCCCCACCTGGGTGAAGAGTGGCTTCAGAAGGGAAAGCAGTGTAGGAGCAGAGTCTTTTAGGATCATGGTTTTCTCAGGTGGCTTTTGTTGTGGCCCTTTCCTAACATGGTAATTAGAAAAGCAGAACAAGTCAGAGGAGCTCTTGCCTGTTCCTAGACAAGAAGACTGGGGGAGGGAGGGTCTCATTAACTCTGTAAGAAAAAGCCTGTTTTGTGGTGAAGGGGTCAAGATTGGCAACTGATCCCCCTGCTGATTCCACCGTCTTCCCAGTTTATCCTACCTATAGTGACAGGGTTAAATGAATAGAGTAGAAAGTGGGTGACTCCTGATCTCAAGTCACTTATTAATATCTTTTTCCAGGGCACAATCTTTGGGACACTACCATCTCTGGTGTGTATGCCACCATCACTTATCAAGGATTGGAATGTTTGATAGTCAAAATATAGATTTTTAAATTGTTAGATTTAGTTTTTTAATTGCTTATTTACTTATTTTTTTAATTAAAAATATTTTAACCCAAAAAAGCAGAAAATGCAGAAGAAACAAATGTTCTGAAAAAATAAGAAATTTCAAAGCTAAAATCCATGAAGGAAAACCACAAAATTTTATATCTCCTCTTCATTTGGTAAAGATATTTTGAAGCTTTCACATCATCACATAATTTAGTACAGACTAAGGATTCTGCTGAAAGTTGTTTCATTTTAAAATACATTTTTCATATTAAAATAGTAAGCAAAAAAAAAAAAACCCTAAAAGAAAGAAGGGTAGGTGAAGAGGGTTGTGCATGACGCAAAAGAGAGGACAGGTGTAGGAACTCCCTTGATTATCTACATGGAGATCAGCATCTCAGGATGTGAGACAGCACACATGTATTTTTAAGGTTCTCAGGATGGGGTAGTAATCCTACCAGCCTTCCCCTATGTTTCTTTTTGTTGTTGTTGTTGGTTTTCTCATTCTAGCACAGGCTGACCTGGAAATCACGATGCAGAACCATGCTGGCCTTGAAATCACAGCTATCCTCTTACCACTGCCTCCCAAGTGCTGAGAATCAAGGTGTGCACCACCACACCCAAGTTACCCCTATGTTTATAATTGTAGTTAAGAGACAGACAATATTGCATATAACCAGCTACTTTCTGATTGGATGTGAGGCCTACTGTACAGAAGGGAATTCATATCTGGTGCTGTGACCTGCTCAAAAGACTGTGCATGTGGAGGCCATGGGCCATAATGTGGAAGCTACTACTGTCATTTTGTTAAGGAGACATGTTGAACCTGTCAAACTACATTCTAAATAGGTCACTATTGCTCTCAGCTTTGCTCAGAGAAGCTTCCTCTTACGTTGGGCAGCGCTAATTGCAGATTCATGTTTCTTAAAGCCTGTTGAGTGCTCAGCCCTAAATGGGACATCTATATCATCACCTCCAAGAGTCCAGAAACTTCAGAGAAGAAGGGCCAGGAAGATGATAAGAGCACAGGAAGTGGAGGGTGCGATGGAATGCTGTCTTCCACTCAGGACATGGCTATCACACTTTTAGCTCACAGTGGTGTGATTGCGTACACAACGCCTCACAAGATGGCATCCACCACTTTCTGCCATGTGGATGAGTGAGGGACTCACAGCAGGAGCTCTTTGCTGTGAAGGTTGCCGGGTGCAAGAAGACATTTTTTTTCCCAGTGGTGTAGCTACTAGTAAGTTGTTCATATTCCTGTATCTAACCCATGAACCGTGCTCATATAAACAATCAAAATAAAGCTCTTGCATACCAAGAAATAATGAAAAGAAATGGAAAGATAAGGAAGTTTAAAAAGTGGTTGGAAAAGGGAGAGGCTCATCAGGAGGAGGTGGTAGATAAGACAGAAAAGGGGGTGGTAAATATGATCAAGGTAATTACATGTATGATGAAAAATGAAATAACAGAACTCATTAGTGTATATTAACATATACTCATTTAAAATTTAATACACCAAGTTTGTTTAATTTAAAAACATAAAGAAGTAAATAAGATCCAGAACAGAAAATTCTCTTCCAATAGCACATGCTCACAGTCTCATACAGAAGCAGGCAGGGGACACACTGCCCACTGGAGCTCTTGCCCTTTCTTGCTTCTTCCTACAGACCCCTCCTCAGCCCAAGTTCTAGTCCCACCTCCTTTGTGACCCACTGCCTCTTATTTCCTCTCTGATCTTCAGGGTCCTCCAGTTGGTCAAGTAGACATAGCATGTATTCTCCGATTACCTGTATTCAACAGTTATATACATGAGGTAGAAACGTACTTCAACATATCTGGACAGAGACTTCCTTTTCAACCATTTCTACTCAGGAATGCCCTCAGCTCTTGGTTCTGTCCCAACACTTTCATCAAACTTTGCCTATTCAGAGGTAAAACTGCAGAATAGCTCAACAACAGAGTGGAAGGGGGCAGTCCCATTCCTTCTCCTTACGCTTCACATAGTCTTTCAGACTTAGTTCCTGGGACCATACTGCTGGTCAGAGGACCTCCTCACTGCATCAAAGGCAGGGGAAGCTCATAATGGGCACCGAGTCATGGAACGTTGGGAGTGGTGACTGTGAGGTAAATGCTGGAGAGTTCTGGCACAAGCTCAGTCGCTCGCTGACTTCTGGTGAAGTAAGAAGTCCGGAGTGTCTTTGAGAAAGAATGACTCGAAAGCTTCCTCCGATATTCCCGTCTCCTCCTGCTGCTCCTCCCCCGTCCCGTCGTCGTCCTGGTCCTCGTCCTCTAGCCTCCATTCCTAACTTGGCTGCTCAGAGGTCCACCTCTCAGCGTCCTCTCCAGCCCAGTCCTCCCCCTGGTGCGCCCCGTCGTACTGCTTTCCCTCCCATCGCAGCCCCTTCCCGACGCCCCAACCAAAGTGTCTCCTTCCCCAAATATACCTTTCCTTGCGCCTTTCAGCCTAGGACCTCGGGTCGTGTTTCTCCCCTCCCCAAATTGTCCCCTGTCCCAGTCCCTGCTCCTCGTAATACCCCTGTGCAACGTGAATAGTCCCCTGCTTACCTGCAGTCCAGCCGACACCTGGTACAGCAGGTGAGCGACAACCTCGTCCTGGGCAGTGATTCTGTGGGTTGCGGTGCTCAGAACTGCTCGGGCTGGGACAGGCTCCTGGCAGCCTGGCCTTGTCCACAGGGAATGCAGGACCACGGAGCGGGCACACAGCTGGAGCTCCTCTCATTGAGGTCCAAGACCCCTCTATGTGCCCAAGCCTGGTGCTTATCACTGAGGATCCTCGTCATCCCGCCTTCATCCTCCTCTTCAGATGCCAGGATGCCTCTGACAGCTTCCTTTTCCAGTCTGTTTCTCTCGCCTCCTGACTGCTCAGCAGCCTGCATGAGTTCTCACAGCAGAAATGGTCTTCTCCATGGAACCTGGGCTGAGTACACGGAGGGAACTTTGGGACCACGGTAAGGATAAAAGCTTCAGGGAAATCCAGAGGGTTGATGTGCTCTGAGTTCAAGTGAGGACAGGAAAGGGAGATCTTGGAATCCAGAGTGGTCCTTTTCCTAGTATCGACAGATGGGCATATAGTGTGTTTTTTACTTTAGACTTGTTTATTGATTTTTTTCCTCTCCTTTTAAAAACTTCAGAATCTTGCCATCCTTGGTAAATACCTCCTTTCAGAAGTGAAGGGGCCTTCATTGTGTTCTTATCAATGTCCCAAAGGCAGAGCCACTGACAGCTGCATGAGTTCTGGGTGCAGGATTAAGTGGGAAATTTCCTTCCGGTGGCCTAAAAAAAGAAATGATACCAAGTGTAAGATTCAACACAATCGAAGTCCCAACAGAAATTTTTGAAAACTTAAAAACTGAATGTATGGTAGAGAGATAGGTTAGTTATTAAGGCACTTGCCTGTGAAGCCTACGAACCCATGTTTTACCCCTCAGATCCCACATAAGTCATATGTACACGGTGATCTATGTGCAAGGTTGCACATGTGGACAAGGTGGTGCACACATCTGGAGTGCAATTACAGTGGCTGGAGGCCCTGCTTTGCCAGTTCTCTCTCTCTCGCTCGCTTGCTCTCTCACCTGCAGGACTAGTTGATGTAGGAAGGGAAACAGTAAGAACAGGAGGTGCATGAGAGGGTAACACAGGTGAATATGTTTAAAATGAATCATATCCACATATGTAAGTGGCATAATGAAACACATTACAATCTATAATTACTATATGTTACAAAAAAGAATATGGCAAGAGCTTTTAGCTACAAAAATAAAAATATTACATGCATTATCAGAAGAACAAAAAAGCCAGTAAAATTTAGAGACATTCCAAGGGCTAAGAGCATCTAAGTCTCTCAAGTTCTTTCTTACAGGTATGAGAACTGATCTTTCGTATCAAATTCTATTTGCTGTGACAATTGTGGACTGGCCCTGGTGAAGGCACACATCAGCAATGGCATAGGACAGAGCCTAGCGGGAGACTCTCTTGCTTGGTGTCTGCATTCATTTGTACCTTAATTCCTCGATGCCACAGCAACAGTCTACTGCTAAGGTAAATGATACATTACATTTTTATCTGATTTTCTATTTTGCATATCTATTATGGTATTGATTGGGAAGAAAACAAAAGATTTCTAGAGATATCAAGAAGTTGGATACAGGGACCATTGTGTTTCTCACCTGTCTACTGATGCTGAAACACATATTCTCTGGGAAGACCGAATGCCATCTCCTTTAATGAATATTAGACTCTAAAAGGTCAATGATGGTCTGGAAGGACTCAGGGGAAATAGCAACCATGTGCTATGATCCCTGGCTGGCTTAGTTGGCTGTGATGCTTCTAGAATACATGTTAGAACTCCAGAAACATAAGGTGGGACTTGGAGAGCAGAAAAAGAATTTAGACACTTCAACCCATCTTTCTTTCTGAGTCTGCACCCAGTTTGTCCCTGGCCTATCTGTCATCTTGTGGATACACTGGTCCTAGCTGGAGAGAGCTCACTTTGCAGGGACCAAACACTATTGCTCCATGTCCTCAAGCTGACAATGTGGCTTCTCAACAAATGAAAGTTATTTCCCTCTTAGCAGTGTCTATTCAGGTGTCTGAATCTCATGTGCATTGTTGCTCGGGGGCAAGTTCAGAACTCAGAGACACAGAGTAAAGGTAAGACATTAGACAGGACATGGAGCTTTAATGAGCATGGCTGCATCACTTAGAAGCATTAACAAGTCCAGAGGTAATCTAGGTGGTGGGAAGGGATCAGGGCAAGGAGCCAAAGTTGAATGGGTAGAATTCTACTTTTATCTTATTACTTTGGGAACTTTGGATTAATTGCTGAGCCATTTGATTGCTGAGTTTCCTTGTTATAAATCTCACAAGGTTGTTAGGAGGAATAATGAGGTCATATCTACAATGTGCCCACTGCAGGGCGGCTCACAGTAAGTGCTTCATCAGAGTAGAGTACATGGGGATTCTTCTTTGAACAATACAGTTTTTTTTTTTTTTTACAAAACCTGTATAAGGTAGATATGAATATGGAAATTAAAACTCAGATATTAGTGAAAAAGCACACAGGATTGCCTGGGTTGTGTGTGTTCAATAATAGACTTTTTTTTTTTCTTTTCATAACAAGAAGGTTTGTGAAGGAAAGAAAGTTGAGGGAGTAGAAAACATGCAAGTTATATAACTAGTTATCTCACAGTAATGTTACAAAGCAGAACCTATTTAACTCACCAGTATCATGTCTCCACGGCTGAAATGTGGAGATAAGGTGTAGAAGATCTCCACAGGTAGCACTCCAGCAGTGCAGCCAATCTTTGTACTGAACACCCAGTATAAACCCTATTTAGATTAATAAAAGCTCCTTGTGTTAAAAAACAAACTATAACAAATCTTATTCCATACTTAATATAATTTGTTACAATTCTATAATTGAGCAGTACTCAGACTAACAATGTTTCAGAATGTCCTGCTCCACCAATGGGATGTGCGTACATAGACAGGTGCAAAACCAAGTGGTTAGAGCTTGTGTCTCAACATCTAGACACTTGTGTTGGTTCAGTGTCACCTTTAGCTGTAAGACAAGGGTACAGATCATTAAACAGTAACCAACAATTTTCATACTTCAGGTGTTGGTCCTGGTCACTACATGTGGAAAAATCCTATAAGCCAGCGCTGGGCAAATGGATTGGCAGGTAAGGCACTTGCCTACATAGCCAAATAACTTTTGTTCAAATTCCCAGTATGCATGTAAGCCAGATGCACAAGATGGTGCATGCATCTGAAGTTCATTTGCAGTGGTTGGAAGGCTCGTGTGCCTATCTCTCTCTCTCTCTCTTTTTCTCCCTCTTTCACTCTCTTAAATTAATAAATAAAAATATTAAAAAACTACAAGCCAATCTTGAAATGCATGAGTCAACTTAGAGTCAAACTCAATGTTTGGTTTTTTTATATGCTAAGTTTCACTTCTCTTACTTCCTCCCAAAAGCACTGGTTCAACTCCTCAGAAACCAATTTGAGAATTTGAAAATTTCAGGCATAAATGGCATGTAATGATTTCCTCAGCCTTCTCTCATAGATTCTTTTATTAAGACAGGTCTTTCTTCATCTTTTTAGAGAACAAGGAGGAGGAGGGAGCCTGGGGCAATGGAACACAACCACAACTGTGAAACCAGACATCAAGGTTTAGTTTCCTTCAGTGGGCCACCTACTTGGGAGTAACTTTGTCATTGTGGACTTTCGTTTTCATGGCTGTGAATGAGTGTGGAGCAGGATATGATGACCTTGAAGGCATTTAAGACAGAGAATAGCAAAATGACCAAAACTAGTGTGGTGGTTTGATTCAGGTGTCCCCCATAAATTTAGGTGTTCTGAATGCTAGGTTCCCAGCTGGTGGATATTTGAGAATTAATACCTCCTGGAAGGAGTGTAGTGTTGGGGGCAGGCTTATGGGTGTTATAGCCAGTTTCCCCATGCCAGTGTTTGGCACACCCTCCTGTTGCTGTGGTCCACCTTATGTTGGCCAGGGGGTGATGGCCACCCTCTGATCATGCCATCGTTTTTCCCTGCCATCGTGGAGCTTCCCCTCGAGCCTGTAAGCCAAAATAAACCTCTTTTTCCCCAGAAGCTGCTCCTGGTTGGGAGATTTCTACCAGCAATGCGAACCAGACTACAACAACCAGCCTCACAAACTCCTCCAGGTTTAGCCTAGGAAATATACTGAGTATCTCTCATCATTGCCATAACAACCTCACACTCACCATTATTATTTTCATCTGTAAAATGGAAATTATCGGCCTTCTTCTTATAAGTGCTGTGAGGAACTAGTGAGAATTCACACTTAAGAGTTTGAAGACACCATTTCAATGTTCTCAATCATGACATCATCACCACCTCATAGCATTCTCTTCAGCATCCCTCTCTGGACACAAACGCAGGAGAATTTCTGTAGTATGAATCTTCCAAAGTGAGCCAATTCTGCCAAGGTTACTCTAGAGACAATCTCAGTTGGGAGTTAATTCTTGAACCTCTGGTTGTCTCCCTGGTTTCCAGAACCTCTTATGCACCTCCCTTCTCCCTTCTCAAAGTCCACCATCTTCTTGCTGGCTATGGTCCCACCTGGCTCAGAATGAAATCCCAGAATCTGCCTTCTCTCCCATGACAACCTCTAGGTTGGCCCCATGCTAACTGGTGATCATGAACAGCTTTCATCAGGTGGAGAAACTTTAATTAGAGTTCATGGACAGCCATTTGTTGAACTGATACACTTAAGCACATGATATGACCTTGAAAATTCAGCCTCAGGCTGAGGCAAGTGGCCAGGCTGTGTGAACATTGTGTGACCTTTGCCAGTCATGGCTTCTGTGTCACTGTACATTTATTTGTCACTGCACATTTATTTATTTCATTTTTTTGTACTTTGGTGTTTTGGGGGAGGTTTGACTGACTATTGCGATTTAAATTATCTCATATTCATCTGCAAAGGTATTGACTTGACCTTAAAATGTGCATATTTCTGTTTTTGAAAATATTTATTCACTTGTTTGTTTCAGAGAGAAAGAGGCAGATGGAAAGAATTAGAGAGGGTGTGGTTGGACCAGGGTCCCTAGCCACTGCAAGTGAACTCCAAGATGCATGTGTCACCTTCTACATCTGGCTTTACATGGATCCTAAGGAATTGAACCTGGGCCCTTTGACTTTTCTGGCAAGTGCTTTAAGTACTAAGCCATCTCTCCACCCACTCATTTCAATTTTTTAAAAGATATTTTTATTTATTTGCAAAAGAGAGAGAGAGAGAAGGAGGGAGGGAGGAAGAGGGAGGGAGAGAAGAGAAGAGAAAATAGAGAAGCAGAGAAGGAGGCACACTAGGGCCTCCAAACACGCAGGCAAACTCCACATTCATGCATCTGGCTTTAGATGGGTACTGGAGATTATAACCTGGGTAATTAGGTTTTACATGCAAATTCCTTAACTACTGAGCCATTTCTACAGCCCATATTTCATTTTTTATTTCAGAATCACTTTGCCCTCACAAAACAATTAAAGAACTAGTACAAGGACATATGAGTGACTCAATCTTACATGCATTATTTGTTACAACTTGTCACTTATGCTTGATAATTCTTTTTCTCCATATCAATTTTTATTGTTCTTTGAGTTTTAGAACCATTTGAGCATAATCTGCACATGTCATGTTCCTTTATTCATCAATATTTTGAGAATATTTTTTTTTAATTTAATTTATTAGTTTTCTTTTCAGTAAATACAGGCAGTTTGGTACCATTATTTAGGCTCATCTGTGATCTACCCCCTCCCATTAGACCCTCCTTGTTAATGAAAATGGGTCGTGCATTATGGAGTTAGCCCCCTGTTATTGGTATGATAAATGTCTCTGCAAATCATGACCCAACATGTGACTCTGACATTCTTTCCGCCCCCTCTTCCGCAAGATTTCCCTGAGCCAAGTTGGGTTCATTTTTGGTCTGCTTCAGTGCTGAGGTGTTGGGGGCCTCTGAGGCTCTGGCTCTCTGATTTGGTAGGAGTTGATTTTTCTCTGTGTTGATCTCCTTCCCCTTTGTGCTGGTATCCAGTTCACAGGAAAACATCACCCTTGCTTATTTTGCCAGTTGTCCTTAATTTCAGTGGGGCCCCTTTTGAGGTATGTTGGGGCAGCTCTCTTCTTAGGATCTGCATCTATCTGGAAAAGAGAAGCAGATTCTCCAACGGAGAGTAAGTTAGCATCTGAAAAATTGAGATAACACTTACTTTTTTGATAGACAGTATGATAGGTTTAGGCCCTCTTATACCCCGTGATTGATGGTAGCTTGATATTGTAGAGTGGGCTTGTGTTTGGGATGGTTCTGACTTGTTTCCCAGCTCCAGCTATGGGTCTAGTACCACTGAGTGGATCAGTTAGCCAAATCAAGAGCAATTGATTCCTCACCATGGCTGTGTACCACTATTGCACTTGTGTGGGCATCACATCCGGTTTTTTGTTGCTAATTAGGTTAAACAATGTGTTGCTTGGACACATCTTGGTCATTTCCCCCAGTTGCCTATGTAGCGCCTTCTGGCACTAGACACGCTGAGTGTCTGGGGACTGACTCTCTCCTGGCTTCCAGCCATGTCATTCCATTTTACGCGCCAGCTGCGTATGGAGTCTTCAGCAATAGGGTCTTACCACTGGCCTTTGGTGGGTCATCAAGCACTCTGACAGAAGTCTGTCATTGTTATGGGAAACCTTGTAGGTTCCTTTGATCAAAAGCTCATTGTGGATGGTAGGCCCAAGCTGGAAGTGGGGGTTACAGGTCAGTGTCCACTAAGAAATTGAGGAAAAAGATAACTAATATACAAGAGTTAGAGAGGAGAGAGATAGAGGGGAGAGGGGGAGAGGGAGGGAGGGAAGATGTAGGAGATTTAGGTCAGTCTTGATCCTACCCTCTCCAGTGTCTTGTGGTTCAGGTATTTCCTGTAAGCGTCTAGTGAAGGTTCAGCCATTTGGTCTGTCTTTTAGGAAGTTGAATTTTATGGTACCATTGCCGTTTGGGTCCGGATTACTGTTTTCCACCCTTTGATTCTCTCCCCGCCCTCCCATCCATCTTATTGTCTAGTCCATGAGGTGCTTGCTGGGTATGTAAGGCATCTTGGGCAGATTCAGGTTAGGTGTTGCAGATGAGTGAGACTATGTGTTGATTTTTTTCCTGTGATTGGGTAAGTTCATTGAGAATGATCTGTTCCAGGTTCAACCATTTTTCCTCAAATTTCTTTATGTCGTTTTTTTCACACTGCTGTATAGAATTCCATTGTGTAGATATACCACATCTTTGTTATCCATTCTTCTAATGATGGACATCTGGGTTGATTCCAGCTTTTAGCTATTACAAATTGAGCTGCTACAAACATGGTTGAGCAAATCTCTCTGGCTTTTGGTTTGAAGGTTTTAGGGTAGATGCCCAGTAATGGTATAACTGGGTCTGTTGGTATTTCTATAGTCAGCTTTTTCAGGAGTCTCCATATTGCTTTCCAAAGTGGTTGTACCATCCTGCATTCCCACCAACAGTGAATGAGTGTCCCTGCTTCTCCACATCCTCGCCAGCATTTATTTTCATTTGACCTTTTGATGTTGGCCATCCTTATAGGGGTAAGGTGGAATCTCATAGTTGTTTTAATTTGCATTTCTCTGATATTTAGGGATGATGAACATTTTCTTAGGTGTGTGTTTGCCATTTGTATCTCTTCCTCTGTGAATTGCCTGTTTAACTCTGTGCCCCATTTTGTGAGTGGGGTATTTGTCTTCTTATTGTTTAGACTTTTGAGTTCTTTGTAAATTCTACAGATAAGGCCTCTATCAGTTGGATAACCTGCAAATATTTTCCCCAATTCTGTGGGTTTTCTATTGGCTTTGCTTATTGTATGCTTGTCTGTAAAGAAAATCTTCAGCTTTATATGATCCCAATGGTTGAGTGACTGTTTAAGAACTTGAGCCACTGGGGTTTTATTCAGGAAGTCTTTTTCCATTCCTATATCATGGAAAGTACTTCCTAAATTTTCTTCCAGTAGTTTTCGAGTTTCTGGTCTTATGTTGAGGTCTTTGATCCATTTGGATTTGAGTGTTGTGCATGGTGAAATGTGTGGATCAAGTTTTAGTTTCCTGCATGTGGTTATCCAGTTTGTCCAGCACCATTTGTTGAAGATGCTGTCTTTTTTCCAGTCTATATTGTTTGGGCCTTTGTCGAATATCAAGTAGCTATAGTTGCTTGGCCCAAAATCTGGGTCCTCAAGTCTATTCCATTGGTCTATACTCCTGTTTTTATGCCAGTACTATGCTGTTTTTATTACTATGGCTTGGTAATATAGCTTTATATCGGGTATGGTGATGCCACCAGAGGTATTTCTTTTGCTGAGGATATGTTTGGATATGTGAGGCCTTCTGCCTTTCCATATGAAATTTGAGATCATTTTTTCTATCTCTGTGAAGAACACTGTAGGGATTTTAATTGGAATTGCGTTAAATCTATATATTGCCTTTGGTAGGATTGTCATCTTCACAATGTTAATTCTGCCTATCCAGGAGCATGGGAGGTCTTTCCATCTTTTCAAGTCCTCCTCAATTTCTTTTTTGAGAATTTTTATATTTTCGTTGTATAGATCTTTTACTTCCTTGGTTAACATTATTCCAAGGTATTTTATTTTTTTTGTTGCTATTGAAAATGGGACTATGTCCTTTATATCTTGTTCTGTGTCTTTTTCATTTGCATACAGAAATGCTACTGATTTTTGTGCATTGATTTTGTATCCTGCTACTTTACTATAGGAGTTAATCACCTTCAGGAGTTTTGGGATGGAGTCTCTCGGGTCTCTTACATATACAATCATGTCATCAGCGAATAGAGCTAACTTAACTTCTTCCTTTCCAAATTGTATCCCTTTTATTTCCTTCTCCTGCCTTATTGCTTGGGCTAGGACTTCCAGAACTATATTGAAAAGCAGAGGTGAGAGAGCACATCCCTGTCTTGTTCCTGATCTCAATGGGAATTCCTCCAGTCTCTCTCCATGAAGTATTTTTTGGGCCTTTGGAGCTTTGTATATTGCCTTTATTATGGTAAGATGTGAACCGGCCATGCCCATTCTCTCCAATGTTTTGATCATGAAGTGATGTTGTATCTTGTCAAAGGCCTTTTCTGCATCTATCGAAATGATCATGTGATTTTTATGTTTATGCTTGTTTATGTGGTGTATTACATTGACAGATTTTCATATGTTGAACCACCCTTGTGTTCCTGGGATAAATCCCACTTGGTCAAGGTGGATAATGCTTTTGATGTGTTGTTGGATTCGGTTTGCGAGTATTTTGTTGAGGATCTTTGCGTCTATGTTCATTAGGGAAATAGGCCGATAGTTTTCTTTTCTTGTGGCATCTCTGCCTGGTTTTGGGATTAGGGTGATACTAGCTTCATAGAAGGAGTTGGGTAGCTTTCCCTGTTCTTCAATTGTGTGGCACAGTTTTAGGAAGATTGGTTTGAGTTCTTCCATGAAGGTTTGATAAAATTCGGCTGGGAATCCATCTGGTCCTGGACTCTTCTTTTTTGGGAGAATATTTTTAAGAAGAAAAGAGTGAGCTCTTATATAGTGGTTTCAACTTTAGTAAATTTAACATGGAAACAATTCTATCATACAGCCTGTTATGATGGGAGTGTATGCAATATTGCACATAAATATTTTGCTCTCTAGTATGGCAAGGTGCTTATTAGACATATAGTCATAAAATCCTAGGAGATGAGTATTGTTACCCACATAGCATAGATGATGAGACTGAGGCATCTAGAAGATAGGCCATTTGCTACCCACTGCATTACACTGTCATTCTCTATTGGGACCTGTGCACATGTTTGGCAGCTGATACTTTGACCCGTGGGTTTCCTTGCTTTTGTGATCCACATATTCCACACCAGGAAGCTTCCATACTGTGAGCTGAACAAAGTCAACCATTACTTCCATGAAGGTCTCTCAGTTTGGAGCTTAGCTTGCATGGATACATACCTCACTGAGATCACAGATATTGTTATGATTGCTTTTAGACTATTCTATTTATTTGAGAACGAGGGAGGGAGGGAGAGAGAGAGGGAGGGGGAGAATGGGCATTGTAGGGCCTCTAGCCACTGCAAAAGACCTCCAAATTCATGTGACATCTTGTGCTTCTGGCTAACATGGCTGCTGGGTAAAACTGGGTCTTTAGGCTTCACAGGCAAGCACCTTAACTGCTAAGTGATCCCTTCAGGCCCTGAGTGCGTTTTCAGTTGCTGCCTCACTTTCTGTGATTGTGGCCTCCTACATTCATATTCTCAAGGCCATTCTGAAGATCAAGGATCTGATGCAAGGCTTTCTGTACCTGAATGTCCCATCTGACTGTGGTCAACTTCTTCTTTGCTCCAGCAATGTGCACCTATATGAGGCCCAATTTCAACTATTCCCCTGAGAGAGGCAAGCAGGTCTTGTTCTTTTCAGTGTCTTCATAGTGTGGTT
Organism: Jaculus jaculus; assembly: GCF_020740685.1. Lineage (NCBI taxonomy): Eukaryota > Metazoa > Chordata > Mammalia > Rodentia > Dipodidae > Jaculus > Jaculus jaculus. Next base: position 76,235,654 of record NC_059106.1, read on the forward strand.
TAGCCCCTTGTCTACAGTGAGAGGGACAAAGGCTTTAATGGACATTTCTCAAGGTGATGGGCATGACAGTGTGCCCTAAGTCGCAGCAGAAGCCTGTGACAGAGCATGCTATGCGTAACAGTATGACAGGATTTTTATTGTACATAAAAAAGTCAGTGTACATTTGAACCAACAAGGTTTTTGTTTAGTAGAAGAAATATTCCTGAGACCAAGTGGCTTCTGGAAGAACTGGCTGCACTGCGGTGCAGCAACAAAGAGCTCACTAATCTCAGGGGTTCACAACAGAAGTTTATTTATTGTTCATGTTCTATGCTTGTTGTAGGTTGACGGTGGTCGTCTGTTAAAAATGAGTCTCTGTTCACAAGAATGAGCGCACAGTCAAAAAGGATTTCATCAAGGCAATGTTTTTCTTCTGCTGAAGGACATGCAGTTGAAAGGGGTTCAAGAAATCCAGTGGGAAGTCCACTGGGTTTTTATCCTTAACTTGAGGGTCTTCTGCCACCCTCTGATGAGTCAGTGCTCAGCCTCACATTCTTATGTGATTGGCCTCTTCATATAGTTTTGTGCAGAATCTATGGAAAATGGACCTTTCAGAATTTTTATCAAATAAGAGAATGGAGATATTACTTCCTGGAACTGCTCACTATGAAAGGAATTTCACAAAATGGCATCTTTTTTTAAAAATTTAATTTATTAGTTTTCTTTTCAGCAAATATAGGCAGTTTGGTGCCATTGTTTAGGCTCATCTATGATCTACCTCCTCCCATTGGACCCTCCTTGTTGATGTAAATGGGTCGTGCATTGTGGAGTTAGCCCCCAGTTATTGGTATGATAAATGTCTCTGCAAATCATGACCCAACATGTGACTCTGACATTCTTTCCACCCCCTCTTCCGCAAAATTTCCCTGAGCCATGTTGGGTTCATTTTTGGTCTGCTTCAGTGCTGAGGTGTTGGGGGCCTCTGAGGCTCTGGCTCTCTGATTTGGTAGGAGTTGATTTTTCTCTGTGTTGGTCTCCTTCCCCTTTGTGCTGGTATCTGATTCACAGGAAAACATCACCCTTCCTTGTTTCGCCAGTTGTCCTTAGTTTCAGTCGGGCCCCTTTTGAGGTATGTTGGGGCAGCTCTCTTCTTAGGATCTGCATCTATCTGAAAAAGAGAAGCAGATTCTCCAACGGAGAGTAAGTTAGCACCTGGAAAATTGAGATAACACTTACTTTTTTGATAGAGATTTTGATAGGTGTAGGCCCTCTTGTACCCCATGATTGATGGTAGCTTGATATTGGAGAGTGGGCCTGTGTTTGGGTATGATTCTGACTTATTTCCCAGCTCCAGCTATGGGTCTCGTACCACTGAGGGGTCAGTTAGCCAAATCAAGAGCAGTTGGTTCCCCACCATGGCTGTATGCCACTATTGCACTTGTGTGGGCATCACATCAGGTTATTTGTTGCTAAGTAGGTTAGACCATGAGTTGCTTGGACAGATATTGGTCATTTCCCCCAGTTGCCCGTGTAGCACCTTCTGGCACTAGACACGCTGACTGTCTGGGGACTGACTCTCTCCTGGTTTCCAGCCATGTCATTCCATTTTACACGTCAGCCGTGTATGGAGTCTTCAGCAATAGGGTCTTACCACTGGCCTATGGTGGGTCATCAAGTACTCTGACAGAAGTCTGTCATTGTTTTGGGAAACCTTGTAGGTTTCTCTGATGAAAAGCTCATTGTGGATGGTAGCCCCAAGCTGGAAGTGGGGGTTACAGGTCAGTGTCCACTAAGAAATTGAGGAAAAAGATAACTAATATACAAGAGTTAGAGAGGAGAGAGATAGAGGGGAGAGGGGGAGAGGGAGGGAGGGAAGATGTAGAAAATTTAGGTTAGTCTTGATCCTACCCTCTCCAGTGTCTTGTGGTTCAGGGCATCTTCTCAAAGTAGAGTTTCTCCACTTTACCTAACCCTTTGGTAGAAAAGACATATTGTTTTCTATTTCAAATTTCTCACACTAGTACAGTCGCAGATCCTTGGTGAAGGTCAAGCCCTTGGCTAGAATTTGGCTTTCTGTGACAGTCTGGTGGGAAGAGTGCTCAGAATTCATAATGACTGGCATCTCTTGGCATACACTTCAGTGCCCCAAACATGTTGCATGGTGAAGCCTGACAGCAAAGGAGTAGGGAGTATTTTCTTCCTTCAGAGAAGTAATACATGTCATATCACAGTGGGCTGGAATATTTAGTCCCTCTGCAGTGAGGGGGCAAATAAGCAGAATGATGCTATCTTCCATATAACACACAAACAAGTAGAATATATGTAACTAACATGAAACATGCAAAATGTAAGAGACCATGTAATGGAAACAGCAGGGGGCCAAAGTGAAATGCTAAAAAGGAATATGTATATAAAATCAGTACATATGCTAGGTGAAAATTAAGGCAATAGTTTATGTAACCCATACAGCCCATGAGGCTGATATAGTCCTTAAAATCAATGTGGTTCATGGATAAATATGACCTCAGCATTGTGCTGTCAAAGGACAGAAAACTCAGTGATATGGAACATTGCTTGTCATCCTTCTAGTGATGAGGGTTCTCCTCCTTACCACAGTAACTTTCTCAGTACTTGACCTTGGAAAATGTATTTATTTTTTAAAGCGTGAAGTGACAGCCTTATCTAAGTTTAAGGATAACTGAGGTCATTATGGTACCTGCAAATGGCTATGATATCATCATGTTGAAGAGTATTCATAAAATGTAATTAAAATTGTACTGTAACTTGTTCTGAGCATAAGGAAGCTTGGGAAAGTTAAAAAAATGCATGAAATAAAAAAGAAAAATATACCTGACCCAAAGGAGCTTATGGAAGAAGACAGTAGAATTGTGCTTACAGATGCAGTGAAGGCATGGCAGGCTGGAGAGAGAAGCCAGTGTCATACCACCTGGGCAGTCAGGAAGCAGAGAAAGGGGCTGAACAATAAAACCAGAACGCCTGCCTCCAGTGACTCACTTCCTCTAGCAGGTTTCTCCCTTCTAAAGGTTTCACCATGTTCCTTGACAGCACTACCAGCTGTGGATTAAGTGTTCAAACACATGAGCCCACAAGGGACATTTATATTCAAACTCCTACACCTGTGGATTCTTTGTATATTTTTAGTTATTTATGAGAGAGAGGGGGGAAGGAGGGAGGGAGGGAGAGGGAGAATAGGAATGAGAGAATGGGTGTGCCAGGACCTCCAACCACTGCAAACAAACTCCAGATACATGAGCCACCTTGTGGATCTGGCTTATGTGTGTCCTGGGGAATCAAACCATGGTCCTTTGAGTTTGCAGGCAAGTGCCTTAACTGCTAAGCCATTACACCTGTGGATTCTAAAGACCTAGTGTTCAAAATGTTAGAGAAGCAAGGGGAAAGGACTCAAGTTAGGAAATTACTGTTTTAGTGACAGAACTAGAGAAAGGTTCATGTGGTCACTATAGAATGTTCATGAGAGGTAGAAATAAATTTTAGAGCAGGGCAGGGGCCAGTCTTGAAAGGGCAGTAAAAGCACTTACTTGAAGCTGAGCACAATGTCGGTGGTGAGATCATGGAAGGAGAACTGGTGCAGTTTGAGGAATTGTCATCTCTGTTGTATGGGTGACCTCATGAAGGGATGAAGGGGAAGGCAGCAGGATAACAAGAGAGTGTCAGAGGACTCGGGCCAGGCCAGGGACTCAAGTGCCTCCCCTTTAGAGAGCTCCAAGACATGTTCTTAGGGAGGATTCAGATTGGAGGTAGTGGGAAGGGGGCTCTGTTTGGTTATGCTCCTTGGAATTTAGATGTCAAACTCATGAATCGGGGAAGGGAAAAGTGGGGAGTTGTGCAGAAGAGATGAACAACATGCCTTTGAGCAATGGATGCTCTGGCTTACATATGCATCTCTAGAGCATTCTTCTCTGTACATGGCTTAGAATGTAGTTTAAATTGCATCCATGGGTTTTATTTGTTTTTTTTATTTTTATTTATTTTTTGAGAGTGACAGACAGACAGACACATACACACACACACACACACACACACACACACACAGAGAGAGAGAGAGAGAGAGAGAGAGAGAGAGAGAGAGAGAGAGAGAGAGAAGCGAAGGAGAGAGAATGGGTGCACTAGAGCATCTAGCCACTGCAGATGAACTCCAGATACATGTGCCACCTTGTGCATCTGTCTTACCTGGGTCCTGGGGAATTGAGTCTTGAACCAGGGTCCTTAGTCTTCACAGGCAAGTGCTTTACTACTAAGGCATCTCCACAGCCCCATTCCAGCATAGTATTTTAAAAATAGCTTTTATTATTATTTTTTTCAGAGGGATGGAGAAAGAGAGAGAGAGAGAAAGAGACAGAGAGGGAAAGGGAGAGGGAGAGGGAGAATTTACAAGTCAGGGCTTCCAGCCACAGTAATTGAACTCCAGACACATGTGCCATCTTGTGGGCATGTTAAACTTTGCACTTCCCTCACCTCTGTGGGTCTGGCTTATGTGGGATCTGGTGAATTGAACATGGGTTCTTAGCTTCACAGGCAAGTGCTTTAATGACTAAGTCATCTCTCTAGCCCTGGATCCACAGGTTTTAATATGTAGGCCAGAGCTCCCTATAGGTAGCCACCTGCTGGAATCCCTCAGCAAGTCTTGGAGCATCTTTGTACACCTCTCTGTGAAAATCATTCAGTAAGGACATATATGTTCCCTAAAACATGCATATACATCTCTCTGTGTGTGCAAGTTTCATTGACTGTAAAGTTCTTTTGTTCTATAGTATCCAGGATTTGACAGCATGTTCATGCCCTCACTGTTCCCTTACCTATGCTTTAGGGGTGGGCATAAATATTCCATTCACCACCAGAGGTATAGCCTGGTTTATCAGCAAATCACTCTGTAATTCAGAGCTTGAACCATACCTTCGTTAACACAGCCTGAGTCCTTCTCTATGGTCCTTCAGCCTTTACTTCTTGACAGCGAGGCTTCATTTTTTCATAGGTAATACTCCTAATTTTGTTTTATTTCATTTTTTCTCCCAATATGGTCTTGTGCCACCCAGGTGCACCTGAAGTTCCCTATGCATCCAAAGCTGGGCTTTAATAATGGTCCTCTGACTCTGCCTTCCTAGTGCTGGGATGACAGGTGCATGTCACCAAACACTGCTGAATTTGCACTTTCATGATAGCTTGCTTTCTCCTCCTTCCTTCCTTCCTTCCTTCCTTCCTTCCTTCCTTCCTTCCTTCCTTCCTTCCTTCCTTCCTTCCTTCCTTTCTCTCTTTCTTTTCTAGGTAGGGTCTCACTGTAGCCCAAGTTGATTTGGAATTCACTATGTAGTCTCAGGCTGGCTTTGAACTCACAGTGATCTTCCTACCTCAGGTTCCCAAATGCTGGGATTAAAGGTGTGTGCCACCACATCCAGCAATAGGATCCTTTTTTATCACATATGTTTTTAACTTTGATAAAGTACATTTATCTTGCTTTTTTTTGTCTTGTTACTTTGAGAGCATATGTAAGACAATACTGCCTGATCCAAGGTCATGAAAACTTACTTCTGTGTCTTCTTCTAAGTTTTACTTTATCTTTAATAAATTTGAGGCAGTTATTTATATGATATGAGTAGAGTTATGATTTTGTTCCTTTCCATTTATCTTAGTGTCATTTTTTCTTTCTTCTTCATTAAATCTTCTTGATGTTCTTGACAAAAATCAGTTGATATTAAATTTTAGGACTTATGTCTGGATTGTCAAAGTTGGTCTGTTAAAATACATGTTAATATTTATGCAAGGACCACACTGTTCTGGTTGCTATAGTTTTGAAATACAGTTTCAAATTGGAAGTAGAAGTCACCTAACTTTGCTTTTTTTGGTCAAGATTGTTTGTCTCTGAGTGCTTTGAGTTTTCTATTGAATTTTAGATTCCTGTAGTGTATTTCATGAAGAATGTCAAGTAGGATTATGTAGAGATATATTAAATATAGAAATCACATTTTTTATTTTTATTAATTAATTTAAAAGAGGAAAAGACAGAGAGAAATAGAGGATGGGTGTGCCAGGTCTTCCAGGCATTACAAACAAACTCCAGACGTGTGCACCCCCTTGTGTATTTGGCTTATGTGGGTCCTGGTGGATCACACCAGGGTCCTAGGCTTCACCGGCAAATGCCTTAACCACTAAGCCATTTCCCCAGCCCTGTAAATCAGTTTAAGCTGAATTATTATCTTAACCAAATAAAGATTTCTGATAAACTGCCAAATTACCTTGTAATCTGGCACCATCCTAAACAAGGTTATTACTTGACTCACCAGGACACAATTGGCAGCAATGAGGCATTCTGTCATCTAACGGCAGCGCTGCATACAAAGTCAGTCAGGCACAAGCAGGCTGCATGAGGAAGTGGCTGGAGTGATCCACTACTGTTATATTCCCATAACCTCCATCTGCCTCCACAGGGTTTCCCTGCTGGGTGTGTAAAGGAAGGAAGAAGAAATAAAAACTCATGCATTGTTCCAGATGGTTCTGTGGAATGTCCCAGCATCACCTGAATGTGAAGAATGGAGCACTGTGGCCCCTTCCTGGAATATTCGTGATGACAAGGATGAAGGGAAATATTTCCAGGACAGCAAACTGAACAGGGCATTTGGTTATTAATTTTGTTTGAAAGAAGACATAGCTTACAACTATTAGTCTGAATTGATTAATGTACTGTGGCTAATGGATTGTCTAGAGTGTTAGGGACCTGCTTAGAATGTAATTGGGAACTTAGTGAGAATGAATTTGGAAGAGATATGTGGGCATCCCACTTTGAACTGACAATGGAGATATTTGTGCCCCATGTGAATGCTCACAAGGGGAGTTCTCAAGAGAATTTTAATAAACACATTAATAAGGATTACTATCATCCCCTGACATCCTCCAATTGCCTGTGATAGTTAATCTTCATCATCGCCATGGCAACACATCTCAGTCTATGCCTGTGAGTGTTGTTTGCAAAAATATTTAACTGATGAATGAAGACCCACCATGAATGTATGATACCATTCCATGGGCTGGAATCCTAGACTGATTAAAAACAAAAAAGCGTGCTAAGCATGAGCATTCATCTCTGGCTGCTGTCTGCAGATGCATTGTGACTAGCAGCCTCACAGTCTTGCCTGTATACCTTTGCCAAATGATGTACTGTGTTTACAAATTTTCAGTTCAAACAAACTCTTCCCTCCTTATGCTGCATTTCAGATACTTTGTGAACTCAAAATCAAACATAATGAATAACCTGCCCAACAGGTTCATGGACAAACCAGCTGAGATGTCAGGGATAGAGATTATGCAGTGGCTCAGAAAAAGAAGGATAAAATGGAGACCTAATTATATTTTCTTTTGCCTCCTTTCTTTCAGAAGAGTTGATTATCAAGCAGTTATCATTATGTCACTGCTTATTAAATCTTTGACTCCCCAGTAGTGACTCTTAGACTCTGGTAGTTTGTTAGCTTTAAATTTCTGCTTTTCTACCAGCAATCAATGAAGAAAACATTATAGGTATCTTCTGAATATTACATGAGAGATTTTGAGTAAACCCTTGGAAAAATACAAGGTGCACAGTGAAAACACTGAATATGCTTTTACATTTACTATTTATCACTATCACATATATATACATATAGACCTCCACCACCACCACCATCCTCATCTGAAATGGCGGTCACAATGTCTCCTCCCTAGGTGCATCTTGAGGGGTGGTGAGTAAACACACACGAAAGTGCTGTGTGAACTGTGCAGTTCTGGGACAATGTTTGAAGAGACAATTTCATTTCAATGTTTTCCATTATAACATCATCACCACATCATAGTATTCCCTCCAGCTTCTCTCTCTAGATACAAATCCAGAAGAATTTCTGTAGAACACATCTTCCAAAATGAGCCAATTCCCACAAGCTCATTCCCAAAGGCATTCTCAGTTGGGAGCCAATTATTGAACCCCTAGTTTTGAGACCTTCTTATGCCCCTAGCTTCTTCCTTCTCAAAGGCAACTGTCTTTTTCTGGCTGGCTGTGGGTCCACCTGGCTCAGAGTGAAACCACTCAGAGCTGCTTTCTCCCTCGTGTCCACCTCCAGGTTGATCCCATGCCAAACAGTGATACTGAACAGCTTTCAGTAAATGAAGGAACTTCAATTATTCATGACAGGCTTTCTGGCTGAGCACATCCTATGTCCTATGTCCGTAGTGTGATTGTGGGAAATGGAGATGTAGTTGGCAGTCTTCCTTCCATTGGAGATGATAGGCAAGGGCATGCAGATGTGAGAGAGGTGGAGACATTTAGATCCTGGGAGTACTTGTATGTGGCTCAGCCTGTGGGAAGACATGCAGTAGGAGATAGTCATTGTGGCCAGGACTTTAGGAAGCAGATCATTTAGAAATGATTCTGTATATCCTGGTAAGGTGATGTGGTCTTAGGAGCCCTCTAAGGCCTTTAAAAGAAGCCAGACATGACCAATGTTGTGCTCTGGAATAACTGCTTGTAGCAGTTTCCAGAAGCCTGCATTAAAAGAGGAGAGCAGTTTATAGACAGGGACAATATGGAAGAACTTGCATTTTCATAGATTTCCTGTCATAATTAACAGGATTGAGTATGTGAAGGCAGGACAGGAGAAAAACGATTAAAATCAAGAGAAGAAGAGCAAACATTACCAAATTATGCAACAAGTGAACAGGTGAGAGGTGGGTTACAATTACTCAGTGTGGAAGATGTTTTTCTTAGTTTTATGGTTAACTTCTTGGGTTTCCCTGACACCCTCTGCACATCCTACTTGGCCTGACTTTCTTACTGTTGGAGTTTTTTTTGTTACTTGAGTGTAACTAGTCTCCTGTTTGAAAGGCGTTCTCAGTGGATAAGGGCACCAAAAGTGTCCTCCTGAGCTGCTTCCATCCTATTTTCCTTCCAGATTCTTAGTAAGCACTCAGTCCCCCTGTTGGAGAAGATGAGCAGGAGACTCCAGTGGAGAGTTTTTAGTGTAGGAGACCTGATAACTTGAGAGAAAGTAAAGGAGAGGAAAGAGCCAACACATTTTCTGAGAAATTGGTCCTTACTTTCCTTGGTTGGGAGATCAGTCCTTCTGCCTAAGTATGGTAGTCCATACAGGATTTCATCGAGTATAGTTCTAAATCTTTACAAGGAGCTTTACAAGGTCAACATTGCTGTTTGGCAGAATTTCTCCACATTGAAAAGAGTAAACAATTATTTCTAGTCTTTATCAAAACCAGCTAATACACCTTACTAGAGAAGGGAACAGGGAGGTTCATCAGACCCCACCTGAGATACAGCAGCCCCTGTGCCAGCTGTATGCATTGTTCCTCCAGGTCTTGTGGTCTCAGGGGGAGATAGACTGTACAGAGGGTCAAGGACGAGATTGGAGAGATGGCTCGGTGGAAAAGCACTTGCTTGCAAAGCCTGAAGGCCTGTGGTTCAATTTCCCAGCCCCCAAGGAAAGCCAAATGCACAAAATGGTGCATGCATCTGTGGCTTCTCTCTGTCTGCCTCTATTTCTCTGCCTCTCATAAATACATAAATAATAAAAATGTTTAATTAAAGAGCAAGGGACAATGAGCCCCACTGCTGCTTTGGGTTCTCCTTGCTCTGTAAGCAGGCAAGCCTCACCCTGCAGTTGTGGGGTTAATCCCCAAATAGGGAGCCCCACCTAGATAGCCATTGGGAGGTCACCACCCAGTATGGGATGACACTTCTCAATAGTGTAGGTCCTCTGGAGTCCTCGTTCTCTGTAAGTAAGCCCTCACCTGGAGGCTGAGGGAAGAGCATCTGATGAGTGAAACTTGAACCGGGAGCTCCTTGAGGTGGCTGTGAAGGAGGATGATCATCCAGGATGGGATGAGACTTCCTGGTAGTACTGCTGCAAACAACGCCTCTCCATACTCCATAATGACAACCAAACTGGTATTGGTGCAGTCATACTTTAGTCTTCCACATGAGCTCTATCTGGGGTGAAGATGTGTGCTCAAATTTCCCAGAAGACAAGTTTCACATGACACTTGGTGCCCAATGTGGGGACCTGGCAGAAGCAGAGATGAGTTTGGGAGGAGCAACAACATGGTCCTGTCTATGTTAATGAAGGCATGCAACCAAGACGGGTGCAGGGGGAGAAATATCTGCACGGGATATCCTGACGTGGCTCTCCCTCCCCATGTGCTGTGGGTTGGGGTGCCTACTTGTGGTGCCAGCAGTTGCATGCATCTTGCTATGGGCTGTAAGGCCTGTGAGGTTGTGTCATCAGGGGTTATTAAAGGGGCATATCACTTTAATAGGCTTGACTTCCAGCCCAGCAAACAACATAGCCGAATCTCATTATTATAACCATGATCCAGCACCCCTTATGATGACATCGTTGTTTGGAGTGTGCCTGCACACACCCTTCCTATATAAGCATCCTGTGATTAACATAAAGAGCTCTGGACCTGGCCAACCAGCTTGATTGGGCCCCACTGACCCATCAGGGGTGGGGAGATATAAGGCAGCCCCATGGAAGTGCCACAGGCTTAAGGAAGGAAGCAGGATGTTCTGTGGAAAATGTCTGTAGGTTATGGAGGACCAGATGGAGTATGACCACCATCTATACTTCTGTCCCCAGTATTGTCCTTTTGAGAAAACCACGCTAGCAATGTAATCTTTTCATGCAGTATTGGGGCCTTGCTAACATTCTCTTTTAGTAACCCATAGCTGGTGACTCCTGAGACCAATTGGTGCCTGCTTGGAAATGGTTTGCTGTGGGCCTTCAGAGATCCTGTCCACCTTTTATAAAAAGGGTTTTATAATAGATTTATATATTATCTGCTAAATGCCTGGGTACCTTACATATTTAGAAAAGTACCTGAGAAGACAACAAATACAAAGTTTAAAGAATTATATAAGATATTCTGCATGGATTACAAAGGCACTCCTGTAAGTCATGATGTTGTTGAATAAAGATGACTGTGTAAGGAATGGGCTACCTCCACAAGATCTGTTGGCCTGGGAAGCCGGTAAGTTCCCTCCCCACCACACCATAATGAAAAAGGTCCTTGCTGCTATTGGTTGCATTCAAGAAGGAATCCTAAGACCCTATTGCTAATGTTATGATGTGTTTGGTTATAGGCTATGGGGAAGCAAACTTGGATGGGGGTAGAAGCACCCTCCCTCCTGGAAGGTTCTGTGTAGGCTGCTGAGGAAGAATAGTCATCAGCAGGGTCTACTCCATTTGAACCTGTGCCACAATATCAACATGCCAGGCAAAGTGTACCTGCTGTGGGATAGTGGCACGATTGTTGTGGGTACACTCAATAAATGTTTAAAAATATTTTATTTGTTTCATTTTGAGAGAGAGGCAGAGAGAGAGAATGGGCACTCCAGGGCTCCGAGCTACTGCAAACAAACTCCATCGGCATGTGCTAACTTGTGCATATGGCTTATGGGGTTCTGGGGACAAGGAGCCCCACTAAAGTGCTGCTTTAAGGTGTCCATGCTCTGTAAGTAAACTCCCACCCCAAACCTAAGGGAAGAGCATCTCCGGGTGTTGCAGTTACTTTCTCATTGGTCCCACCAATGAAGCACCCAACTGAAACCAGCTCATGGGAGAAAAGTATTTATTTTGGCGTAAAGTCTCAGGGGAAGCTCTGTGATGGCAGGAAAAGCATAACATGAGCAGACGCTGGACATCACCTCTGCCACAGCAGGTGGAAAACAGCAGCAGGAGAGTGAGCCAAACTGGAAAGGGGGAGCTGTCTATAAACCACCCCTAAACCTGCCCCCAGGAACATACCTCCCCCACTAAGTCTCTACCTCACAAATTGCCATCAGCTGTTGACTAAGCACACATAAGACTGGTTTATTTGGGGGGGGGGGCATCTAACTCAAATTAGCACATTCCTGGCCTCCATAAAACCAAGATCATTCATGATGAAGAATGCAATGCATGCAGTCCAACTTTAAATGTCCCTGTGTTTTTTACCAATCTCAAGAGGAGGTGGATGTCTTGTGAGGGTATTTTGCAGGTGAAGAATGGAGAGGGACTTTGATTTGCCAAGGCAGTTCTCAAAGGAATAAAGATGTGACTCAAACATGGTTTGATTGATAAAGCAGACCTCAGTGCTTGGGGCAGTGTAAGAATGAGGAGGATGCGCGTCTTCCACGTGTCTGCCACGTGAGTAGGTCTCACTACACAGCCTGCCCTGCCAAGTCCTCACACCCCACTAGCAGGTTGGAGAAGGAAATTGTTCATGACTCCTCTCCCTGTGTGTTCTTTCTTCGTGCTCTGTCCCCAAGGTCCTGTTTCTTTTGGTGTTCTTGTTGACAGCATTTGGGGAACTCCATCCCACTGGGCACATGGATGGCTCTTTTCCAGATCTCTTGGGAAGGATAGGTGAGGTGGCAGGGTCATAAAATCTCCTTAGCATTTCCCTCTGGGAAGAGACTCAGAACCTCTTTGTCTCCATCCCTGATCTGCCTGGGAAGTTCTTCAGCAGCCAGTTCTGGCTTGCTCCATGGCGATGAGGCAGAAGGCTCTCAAAACGCTCAGGTTGCTTGAAGATGCTTGGAGAAAGAATTACCTGGAATCCTGAGTCCCTGGATTTACTTTCCTATGTTGCTTCCTATTTCGTTGCTTTTCTTCAGAGGAAGGGAAAGGCACAGTGACACATTCTGTGGAGACATTATGGGTGAGATGGTCACTGGTGTTGGGGTGTGGGTGGGATCCACACTTCTGTGTGGCTGGAGTTCAGAAGTCACCTGGCCAAGTACCTTCAGATCTATCGTGTGGACTTCCCAAACACTTGTACTCTCTTCCCTCTGTTTTCCTTCTTAGTTCCACCCAGTCCTCTATTTCTACTTCCTCTCCTTCTTTTCTTTCCTTGGTCTTCCTTCTTCCTTTTGTTCATTTAATAATTATTTCATGATCACTTGCTACAGCTATGTTCTAGGTACTAGAAAGAAACAAATGAAACAATGTCTTGAGCCCAAGGTGCTCAAGAGAGGCAGACAGTCATACCTACCAGATGGTCCATGCCCTGGAAGGCACCTATGCTCCCCATTATACAAGCTGTTACACTTTAGTGGATACTGTCAAACATTTCCTGAAGGAATCACCCACATTTCCTCTCCAGTTGGTTCCAGTTTCTCTTGTCAATGCTAGGAATTTTTTGTACCCATTCTGGTAAGTTTGTGGTGATGGGCTGTGGTATTGGGTCCAAAGTTATGGGGGTTACACTGTTGCTCCCTTTTGCTGTACTAAATTAGTAATGATCTTATAAACACTTGTGCACTAAATTATTGTTTATAAATCTATGTGAAATGTCTTTTTTGGTTTATCTGTATGTATGTGTGCAATGTGGTCAGTATGTATGTGTCTATGTGATACATGTGTTATATGCACATGTATGTGTCCTTGGAACACTCCATGCACTCTCATGGAGTGGGGTGCACTCTCATATGGCAAACAAGGCAGAACGTTGTGTGTCTGGATTCATTGCATTTCTTCCTGTTCTATTTGAGTGGGAGTCTTTTAGTGATCTTGGACTTGCCTTTTTAATAGTCAACAGAAACTCTATTGATTAACAGGTCTCTGTTCTACTTAAGGGTTGATTTTTCGTGTTACTGAGTATAAAAATACATCTTTAGGGTTCAGGAGATTACTCAGTGGTTAAAGGCTCTTACTTGTAAGGCCTGCTAGTCTGAGTTCCTATCTCCAGTACCTATATAAGTCTATATGCACAAATCAGTGCATGTATCCAGAGCTTATTTACAGCTACAAGAGACCTTAATAAACCCATATTTTCTTTCTATCTGTATATATATATATATATATATATATATATATATATATATATATGTATCTGCTTGCAAATACATAAATTAAGTATCTTAAAATAAAAATAGCCATGTTACCTTTCTACAAAGGATGGACATTATATTAGGCTGAAAGGTTGGAAAATGGTGTTCCAAGCACTTGGGCCAAGAAAACAAGCAGGGGTTGCTATCCTAATATCTGACAAGGTAGACTTAGTCCAACGTTAGTCAAGAAAGATAAGGAAGATCACTTTATATTGATTAAGGGCATATTCCAACAGGAGGACATTACAATGCTAAACATAACTGCACCTAACATGGGGGCTCCCAAATTCATCAAACAAACACTATTAGAACTAATGTCACAGATAACACCAAACACAGTGGTAGTGGGTGACTTCAATACCCCACTCTCATCAATTGACAGTTCATCCCAGGAAAAAATAAACAGAGAGGCATCTGGACTAAATGAGGTCATAGAAGGGATGGACCTAACAGATATCTACAGGACATTTTATCCAAATGCTGCAGAATATACATTCTTTTCAGCAGCACATGGAAAATTCTCTAAAATAGACCATATATAAGGACACAAAGCAAATCTTAACAAATTCAGGAAAATTGAAATAATTCCTTGCATTCTATCTGATCACAATGGAATCAAACTACAAATCAATAGCAAGAAAGGCTATAGAGCATACACAAAATCATGGAAACTAAACAATACACTACTAAATGATGAATGGGTCAATGAAGAAATCAAGAAGGAAATAAAAAAAATTCATAGAGTCAAACAATAATGAGAACACAACGTACCAAAATCTCTGGGACACAATGAAGGCAGTCCTAAGAAGTAAATTTATAGCTTTAAGTAGCTATATTAAGAAATTAGAATGGTCGCAAGTAAACGACCTAATGCTTGACCTTAAAGCCTTGGAAAAAGAAGAACAGGGCAAACCACAGATAAGTAGACGGGAAGAAATAATAAAGATTAGAGCAGAAATTAATGAAATAGAAACAAAAAAATCCAACGAATCAATGAAACATAGAGTTTGTTCTTTGAAAGGATAAACAAGATTGATAAACCCTTAACAAATCTGACCAAAAGAAAGAGAGAAGAGACACAAATTAATGAAATTACAGATGAAAAAGGCAACATCACAACAGACCCCAGAAATTAAAAAATCATAGGGACATACTATAAAAACAAATACTCCACTAAATATGAAAATCTGAAAGAAATGGATGATTTCTTGATTTATATGACCTACCTAACTTAAATCAAGATGATATTAATAACTGAAATCGACCTATAACAAGTATGGAGATCTGAGCAGTTATCGAAAATCTCCCAAATAAAAAAAGTCCAGGTCCAAATGGAATCACTGCTGAATTTTACCAGACCTTCAAGGAAGAGCTAATGCCATTGCTTCTTAAGTTTTTCCATAAAATAGAAAAAGAAGGAATCCTACCAAACTTCTTCTATGAAGCCAGCATTACCCTGATGCCAAAACCAGGCAAAGATAGACAAAGAAGAAAATTACAGACCAATCTCCCTCATGAACATAGATGCAAAAATTCTCAACAAAATATTGGCAAACAGAATACAAGAATATATCAGAGAGATCATTCACCCTGAACTAGTAGGTTTTATCCCAGAGATGCTGGGATAGTTCAACATATGCAAATCAATAAATGTAATACATTATATAAATGGACTGAAGGACAAAAATCATGTGATCATTTCATTAGATGTAGAAAAATCATTTGACATAGTTCAACATCTCTTAATGATAAAAGTCCTACAGAGACTAGGAATAGAAGGAACATATCTCAATATAATAAAGGCTATTTATGACAAGCCTACAGCCAATATATTACTAAATGGGGAAAAACTGGAAGTTTTCCCACGAAAATCAGGAACAGAACAAGGGTGTCCACTGTACCCACTTTTATTTAATATAGTTCTGGAAGTCTTAGCAATAGCAATAAGGCAAGAGACGCACATTAAAGGGGTAAAAATTGGAAAGAAAGAGATCAAGTTATCATTGTTTTCAGATGACATGACTCTGTACATAAAGGACCCTAAAGACTCTACCAGCAAACTTTGAGAGCTAAGAAACACCTACAGCCATGTAGCAAGATACAAAATAAATACACAGAAATCAGTAGCATTCCTATATGTTAACAACAAACACACAGAGAATGAAATCAGAGAACCACTCAAATTCACAATAGCATCAAAGAAAATAAAGTACCTTGGAATAAACCTAACCAAGGAAGTAAAGGATCTCTATCTTGAAAACTATAAAACACTCAGGTGAGAAATTGCAGAGGACACTAGGATACGGAAAAACAACCCTTGTTCCTAGATTGGAAGAATCAATACTGTGAAAATGGAAATCTTACCAAAAGCAATCTACCCATTTAATTTAAGCCCCATCAAAATTCCAATGGCATTCTTCACGGAAATAGAAAATATAATCCAAAAATTCATTTGGAATCACAAAAACCTCAAAAATCTAAAATAATTCTGAGCAACAAAAATGAGGCTGGTGGTATCACCATACCTGATTTTAACCTATACTACAGAGCCATAGTAACAAAAACAGCATGGTACTGGCACAAAAGCAGACATGTAGATCAATGGAACAGACTAGAGGACCCAGATGTAAGTCCAGGTAGCTATAGCCACCTGATATTCGATAAAAATACCAAAAATACTCATTGGAGAAAAGACAGCCTCTTCATCAAATGGTGTGGGAAAACTGGATATGTATTTCTAGAAAGATGATAGATTCTTCTCTCTCTCCATGCACAAGAATTAAGTCCAAATGGTTTCAAGACCTTAGCATCGGACCTGAAACTCTTAAAGTGCTAGAGGAAAAAGTAGGGGAAACCCTTCAACATATTGGTCTTGGCAAAGAATTCCTGAATATAAGCCCAATTTCTCAGGCAATAAAGCCACAGATTGACTGCTGGGCTGAAATTACAGATTTTGTACAGCAAAGGACACTGTGAATAAAGCAAAGAGGCATCCTACAGAATGGGAAAAAAAATCTTTGCCAGCTATACATCTGATAAGGGATTAATGTCTAGGACATACAAAGAACTCAAAAAATTAAATAATAAGAAATCAAACAAGCCAATTAAAAAATGGGCTATGGAACTAAATAGAGTTCTCAAAAGAAGAAATATGAATGGCATATAAGCATCTAAAAAAATTTTCTACATCTCTAGTCATCAGGGAAATGCAGATTAAATGTACGTTGAGATTCCATCTCCTATCAGATTGGCTACCATCATGAAAACAAATGACCATAAATGCTGGTGAGGATGTGGAAAACTTGGAACCCTTATACACTGTTGGTGGGAATGCAATCTGGTACAGTCATTGTGGAAATCATGTGGAGGTTCCCAAGACAGCTAAAAATTGCTCTACCATATGACCCAGCTATAGTAATCCTAGCATATATCCTAAGGACTCATCTCATTTCCTTGGAAGTACATGCTCTACCATGTTTATTGCTGCTCAATTCACAATAGCTAGGGAATGGAACCAGCCTAGATGTCCCTCAACTGATGAGTGGATAATGAAGATATGGCACATTTATACACTTCAGGTTTACTCAGCAGTAAAGAAAAATGAAGTTACGAAAATTTCAGGAAAATGGATGGATCTGGAAAGGATTATACTAAGTGAGGTAACCCAGGCCCAGAAAGCCAACTGCCACATGTTCTCTCTCATATGTGGATCCCAGCTACAGATGACTGTACAGAGGCCAGTAAGTTAAAAAGGAGATATAAAGAGAAGAGAAAGGAAGTGAGGAGGGTACTTAATAGGTTGGTATTGTATATATGTAAGTACAATGATTGAGATGGGGAGGGGATATGATGGAGAATGGAATTTCAAAGAGGAAAGTGGGGGGGGGAGGAAGGGTATTACCATGGGATATTTTTTGTAATCATATGTGGATCCTAGCTATAGATGACTGGGCTTCTGTGTGAGAAGGATAAAACTCAGTAGCCGAGGCCAGTAAGCTAGAAAAGGGGTAGAAAGGGAAAAGAAAGGGAGGGCGGTACTTAATAGGATGGTATTGTATATATGCAAGTAGAAGAATAGATTTATGGGGGTGAAAAGGCCCAAAATGAGGTCTGGGGAAGAGATTGAATAACGGAAAGATGGAGGAACAACTAATCAAAATCTGAGAAGATATAAACAAAATATATGCAATCCTACTTTTTTGGGCAATGGAACACTGAGGAGCCATAGATTGTTGCTAGAAAATTTTCAGTGCCAGGGATGGGATATCTTCTAGTGAGTTGTTTGCCAGGGAGGTCCCTGATGCCCTCAAAGCACTTGTAAGCCATTGCCAAGGCCCTGGTTTCCCACTAAGAATAGATGGCAAGACCCTATTGCTGAAGTCTCCATATACTTGGGCTGCAAGGACACTGAGAAATCTTGCTGGATCTGAGTTGATAACCTCCTTCATGTAGACCAGCTGACAGAAAGCTGGAAGAAGCCAGTCTGCATGCAGTTCAATGGGAGAAAGAGAAATCACCAGTGAAGATACTCAACAGTGGACACTGCAAGCCTTATAATTGGCCAGCCAGGACAAATGAGCCAGCAGGTGCAATAGTGGCAAATCTGTCATGGTGGAAACCAACTGCTCTCTAACTGGACTGGAGGCCCGCTCCATGGGAAATGAATACATCCCTGATACTGAAAACTTAAAACAGGGGTAGTCATGAGCCTTGGGGGTGTAGTGTTTGCTGTTGTCTGGCCAAATGTATATACTATGCTTATCAAACTGCCCAGTAAGCACTTCTGTTAATGTTCACACCCTTATATTAATGCTACTCTCACTTTTGGTTGAGAATCTTCTCTTTTCAGATGGCAGTGACATTGGGACAACTCAGGAGGTATCATGGTGATGGAAAGAAATGACCACATGCTCAGTACTGCAACATCTGTATCACACCTTCCAAGGCACAGGGTCTAATGCTGAAGAGGTGGCAGAAAGAATGTAAAAGCCAAAGGAAGGGCAAGACTCCATACAACATCATCCCTCCGGACACAAAATGGCCTGGAAATCCATGGCCTCACAGTGCCTCACACTATCTGCATAAGACCATCATAAGAGGAGGACAAGATTAAGACATCAAGAGTAAAAGAAAGACTGATTGAGACGGGGTCAGGGTATAATGGAGAGTGGAGTTTCAAAGGGGTAAGTGGGGGGGGAGGCTATTATTATGGGGTATTTTTATAATCATGGAAGTTGTTAATAAAAAAATTTTAAAAAGTTTGTTGGGGATGGAGAAATGGCTTGCTGGTTAAGGTGCTCACCTGCAAAGCCTAAAGACCCAGGTTCAATTCCCCAATGCCCACTTAAGCAAGGTGTACAAGGTGGCACATGCGTCTGGAGTTCCTTCACAGTAGTCAAAGGCCCTGGTGTGCCCATTCTCTGTTTCTGCCTCTTTCTGTCTCTTAAATAAATAATTAAAATTAAAGTTGGCCAAAGAAAAATACTTTCATGTAACCTGATATGATGCAGCTAATGTGTCAATGTTATCAACTACAGCAGTGTAATTTATAGCATCAGTCTCTTTTTGGGTGTTATATTACATTAATCATATATATAATATATAATTATATTGTATACTGCTTTGCCTTTTTATGATTTACACATTTGGCTCAAATACAATGCAGATGGCATATTCTTAGGGTTTCACACCCTGAGGTGCATCCTCCTTTCTCTTTACGGAAAGTAGTAACTATGACACTCTGGGCAAGATGTTGTCCACTATCCTACTCTTTATTCACTATTTTTTTTGTAATTTATAAATACAGTGTAGATATATATTTGTGGACTGTGTGTTTGACTCATTACTAGATTAATTCTCAGTATACATAGCATTTATATCAGTCAGCAGTCACTGAGAAATACAAGTTAAGCAGAAATACTTCATCATAAAAATTTGTCATTTGGATATGAAAAGCAAAGAGAGAATATGATAAGATATCCAGAAGTACCAAGAAGAAAATATAAACAGAAAAAAGCAACAACCCAGCCACCATTCGTAGGCTGAAGTGAGCACACAGTGATGCACTGAAGATCCAAGAGATGTCTCCCTCCCCACCATTGATCCTGGTGAACAAATAAAAACCAAGGTGAGGGGGGTGGGGAAAGGAAGAAAAATTCCTGAGATTCAGACTTCTTTATATTTTTTAAGACAGGCTCTTGTTTACCCCAGATGACCTTCAAATTCATTATATAGCTAAGGGTGCCCTTGAACTACAAAGTCTGGCATTATAGGCATGTGCAACTCTGCCTAGCAGAGATTAAGATTTTTACAAAGAGGCTTGGACTCCAGGAGTTCACAGCCTACCTGTGGGCACAGCCAGAGTTTGCATTGAAGAGACCCCCCATGCAGAGAAAGCATTGCTTAGGATGCAGGTTTGTAGACAAAGCATTAACTTAGTGGAACAGTTTCCTAGAGTTTCACTGTGAATGTAGCACACTAGAGTGTCCAAAAGAATAGCTTCTAGGAGGGGAAGTGTGGCTGAATTGCATCTCAGGTGTTTGTGAATTATTGAGGTCCTCCTAGTTGGTTGTTTTTGTTTTTTGAGGTAATGTCTCACTTTCTAGCCCAGGCTGATCTGGAATTCATTATATAGTCTGAGGGTGGCCTTGAAGTCACAGCAACCCACCTACTTCTGCTTCCAGTGTACTAGAATTAAAGGAGTGTAGTACCACACAAGGCTTTATAAATACCATCAAGTTTTACCATCAGTATTCTTTTTTAAAATTTTTTAAATTTATTTGCAAGCACACACATACACACACACACACAGAGAGAGAGAGAGGGAGAGAGGGAGAGAGGGATATGGGGGGGGGGTTAGAATTGGCATGTCAGAGCCTCCAGCCACTGCAAACAAACTCCAGACACATGCACCACCTTGTGCATCTGGCTTTATGTGGGCACTGGGAATCAAACACAGGCTGATATACTTGGCTAGCAATTGCCTTAACTGCTAAGCCCTCTCCTCAGTCCTGAACTGAGGTCCTTGTGGATTCCACCTCTGTGGCTTTCAAGCCCAGTGAGGAGGAGGCCTGAAGCCAGCTCCAGACATACTTTCCTACAGCTTGCTGCAGTTCTGAGCTCTCTATTATCTTGAATGGATGAATCCTCATATTGCACCAGCTGGCTGAGCTGAATGGATTGCATGGTGTCAGGAGATGGGGCCTATAACACACCAGGTAAATGTTGTGTAAGGTGGAGGGGAACTCGTACTGTAAGAGCTTCACTACCTGGGCCGCACGTGCTGTAAACTGGATGCTGCTAGACATGTGAATTTCTAGTTGCGTACCTTATGCTGAGGACTGAGATTGCATATGGCTACTTTGACCTCTTGTGCTTCAAGGCATTGTATTAGGCGTATACTCAAAATAATCCAATAATATAAGTATTATTAGCCATAGTTTATAGATAATGATACCAAGGCACTTGTGGAAGGTTATGCAGGAACTGATAGAGGGTCCAGAGCTGAAATTATGGCCTTTCTTCCCCCTAATCTGGCATTCTTGTCAGGCTACCATGTTTGGAAGACTTCTAGAAGAATGTGACCCCACCATGCTGATGCTTCCAGGGCAGAACCAGACTTGGGTTTCTGAATTCATCCTACTTGGCTTCTCCAGTGACCCCACGACCAGCAGGATCCTCTTCACTGCGTTCCTCATCCTCTACCTGAGCTCAGTCCTGGGCAATGGACTCATCATCACCCTCATCTGCCTGGACACATGTTTCCGCACTCCCATGTACTTCTTCCTCTGCATCCTCTCCCTGATGGACATGGGCTACGTGACCACCACCATGCCTCACATGTTGGTGCATCTTCTCTCTCACTCTCAGACCATCTCCTTTGCTGGGTGCTGGCTGCAGATGTATGTGTTTGGTGCCCTTGGTGGAACTGAGTGTGTCTTGTTTGTGGTCATGGCTTATGACTGGTATGTGGCCATTTGCTACCCACTGCACTACACTGTCATCCTCAGTTGGAACCTGTGCATACGGTTGGCAGCTGGGACATTGACGTGTGGTTTCCTTGCTTCTCTGATCCATACCATACATACAATGTGGATGCCATATTGTGGGCCCAACAAGGTCAACCACTACTTTTGTGAAGGCCCCTCAGTTCGAAACTTAGCTTGCATGGATACCCACCTCATTGAGATTGTGGATCAGGTCCTGAGTGCCATTTTTGTTTTTGCCCCACTTTCTCTCATTGTGGCCTCCTATGTTCATATTGCCACGGCCATTCTCAAGATCAAGTCCACCAGGAGCCACTGCAAGGCTTTCTCTACTTGTACCTCCCACCTAACAGTGGTCACCCTCTTCTATGCTCCAGCCACTTACATCTACATGAGACCCAAGTCCAGCTACTGCCCAGAGAGAGACAAG
Organism: Jaculus jaculus; assembly: GCF_020740685.1. Taxonomy (NCBI): domain Eukaryota; kingdom Metazoa; phylum Chordata; class Mammalia; order Rodentia; family Dipodidae; genus Jaculus; species Jaculus jaculus. The sequence goes on from NC_059106.1 coordinate 76,257,930, forward strand.
CAGGTCTCACTCTTTTACAATGTCTTCACATCCTTGCTCAACCCTGTGGTCTACAGTATGAGGAACAAGGACATTAAGCAGGCTTTGGTCAAGGTGATGGGACATGATAGGGTGAACTAAGATCCAAGAGAAACCTGGTCTGGATCATGCCATTATTGAGAATGAGATAGAATCTTTATTGTATAAAACAACATTGAACAAATACTGGTTTTGATTTGTGGGAGCAATGTTCCTGAAATCAACTGGCTGTGCTGTGGTGCAACAACACAACAAGGAGCTCAGTAACCATGGTTGTTCATATGGCAGGTCATTACTGCTAATATTCTATGCCATTGTAGATTGACGGTGGTCTTCTCTTGTAAGTGTCAGGTCTCAGCAATGCACACACGATCTAAAGAATTCCTGCAAGGCAATGTTTTCAGGAGAACAAGCAGACATAAGTTGTTCAGGCAACAAGCATATCAGGTGGGTAGTCAATGGGGTTTTATCCCTAACTCAAGGGTCCTGTCCTTCCTTCTGATTAATCAGAGCTTGGCCTCAGACTCTTACGTGATTGAGTATTTTTTATAGATAGGCACAGTATGTATGGGAAAATGAAACTTCAAATGTTTTCCATATAAGGGAATAGAAATTTTGGTTCCTGGAACAGCTGGCTCGGTGGGGACTTTTACTAACTGGAGTCTTTTCACAAAATGAATGTCTCTTTGTTAGGAGAGATAGTGTATCTTTCACATTTGTTTTAATTTTCTCTTCTTTTTGCAACATAGTCTCATTCTTTCCTTCAAATTTATTTAATCTCATTTGACTTTCATATCATGAAGTCTCCAAAAATAGTAGAATTTCTTGATAAGACACTGAGATTTGTTTACTTACAGCTGTTTTTATCTGATGTTGGATTAAACTCCCAGACACATTGGATAATAGTGTATCCAACCATGGTCATAATTCCTAGGACTATAACACGGGAAGTCAGAGCCGAGGTCATTATCCCTTTCCATTTTCCAAAACATTGCTACATGAGGTTAGGAAAGGTCATCTATTCTTGAGTTACTGGCCAATTCGCTAGCTATACTAGTTACCCATGGAGAGCTTTGATAATGGTACCATATTGTTGGGAATAAAAGTGCATCATAGTCCTTTTCACTTGCCCTGTTGCAAGAAACAATTCTTAAAGTGGATTTTGTTCTTGAACAGTGTCCCAGTAGATTTGATGACATTTGTTGGCCTGAGGTTTGATTTCTTTTTCTCCCCTCCCTCCAATAGGATTAAGAATTCTGATGTTGAAAACTCACACAAATTTATGTGTAACAAAGCCTAAAAAAAATGAGAAATGTAGATCAAATAGCAATCTAAATGTGATAGAGGAGGGAAAATTTTGGTGCCATAATTTGTCTCTTAATTGGTGTTGGACTTTAATTAGTTGAAATGTATTTCTGTACCACAATATAAGCTTCAATAAATGTTTGCTTAATTAATTATCTAGTAACATTCAAAAAAAAAGTGCATCATAGGCCACCTGTCATCACTCAGGTCACCACCTCTTGGCTAACGTCATGTTCAGAGAAAGTCTTCCTTATGCCATTCTGCTGGTGTCATCTAACTGGTCAGCTATGCCCTTAGTACCATCTCGATTGTAATTGAGAAATTTTTGCTCATTGTAATATACATAGTTTAATCAATCTACATTTTCCCTTATTAAAGACACCAACAGTGCACTGATTTGAATCTTGCTGTTATTTGATTTCTGGCCTTGAATTCTCTGGGCTCTCCTCAGAGCCCCATGTATATAGAGATGGTGGTCAAATGACCCTCCTGGGACTAGGAGCTACCTTCTTTGACAGGACGACTGGGGTTGATCCTGGGTATGTTGGCAGTATGCCATAGTGAAAGGGATAACCAGGCGGAACAAAGTCAGGTTCCATTTCAACTGGCCAAGAAGGTCTCAAACAACAGTGTACCACAGCACCAGACACCTGCCCTGGCAATGCTCAGATAGAGTGGTTTTGCATCTCCTCAGGTACAGTGGCTCTGACTGAATGTAAACATGTTTCCCATAAAACTCTGATCTTTTTCCCCAGCTTTCTTTTTTATTTTTAATTATTTTATTTATTTAAGAGAAAGAAGACAGAAAGAGAGTATGGGAACATCACGGCCTGCTGCCACTGCAAATGAATTCCAGACTTATGTACCACATTGTGTATCTGGCTGTGTGTGGGCGCAGGGGAATAAAATCCAGGCCATCAGGCTTTGTAAGCAAGCATCTGCAACTGCTGATAACCTCTGAATCTCCTCCACCTTTCTAAGCAGGAAAGGTAATTGTTTGAGGGGATCTTTGCCTCAGTCTCTTGGTGGCTGGGAACAGAAGAAACAAGTACTTACTAGACTGGTTTCCACAGGCCATCTGATCCTGAAAGAGGAGAATCACACATGCCTTCTGTCATTGTCAGCTTCATATTGCTGGGATGAACCTCCAAACTAGACAGAGTTTACAGAAGGAACAGAATTTGTTTTAGCCTTACAGATCCAGGGGGAGTTCCATAATGGTGACAGGGAGAAAACCCACCACCAAAAGCAAGAGCAAAAACTGGCAGCCAAACAGAAGGGAACCCAAGCAGAACTCCCACTGCTCAGACCCCACCCAAATCTAGGAAATGGAGCACTGGGGCCTTTCTCTGGAATATCCCTGGAGATAATGGTGAGGAGAAAAACTACCAAGGAAAACTAAATCAGGCAATTGGTTGTTCAGTTTTTTTTTTTTTTTGAAAGAGAAATGGCTGAGTACAAATCTATATTGATTAATGCACTATGGCTAATGCATTACCCAGATGGCCAGGGACATTCATGGAAAATAATTAGAAAATGACTAAGAATGGATGTGGTGAGTGATATGTGAAATGTTCTCTTTATATGGGAAAACAAAGGTATTTATCTCCCAAGTGGATGCTAACATGTGTCTTCAATAGAATGTAGTTTTATTTATATATTTTTGTGTGTGAGAGAGAGAGAAAGAAAGAGAGAGACAGAGCAGAGAGAGAGGGGGGGAGATGGAGGGAGAGAATAGGTATACCAGAGCCTCCAGATGCTACAAATAAGCTCCAGACACATATGCCACCATGTGCATCTAGCTTACATGGATACTTGGAAATTGAACCTGGGTCTTTAGACTTTTCAGGCAAGTGCCTTAACCACCAAACTATCTCTCCATCACTAACAGAATGTAATTTTAATAAACCATTGAGTACTGGTCACCACTGAATATCCTTTAATTGCCTGTGATAGATAAACAGCATCACCAAGGCATAAGGAAAGTGTAAGAGAAAACAAAAGAGAACACAGGACTGGATATCTACAAACATACTCTCTTTTTGTTAGAGAAAACAGTGAGAGGCAACAGATGGGATAGAGGCTGAAGCACTGAGTCAGACTAGGGTGCAAGTTTTTAAGGAGGATCCTAAGAAAAACAGACTGTACCAGGTGTTGTTGATAAGAAAGTTGTAGTGGGTTGTGTCCTTGTTCAGAATAGGCTTCTTCATCTAGGAATGTCTAAGGGAGGATACTGTGATAGTCTCCGGTCCTTCAAGGTAATCTAGGCTAAGAGGAGTACATCAATCAGGGAAAGGTGCCAAGCCAAATGCTTCTGTTGTTTCTTTGATTGCCCATGAGCTTTAGGGATACTTATTAAATCTTTAGTTCCATTTAGTTTTCAGGGAAGGCTATTAACCCTGCAGTCCAGGCTCTGGAAGGATAAAAGAAATTTGGGGAAACTGGAGATGATTGGGACATTTGGGGAGGACTGCATGGACAAGAACTGGGGATGAGGACTCAGCTCCAACTACTTCAAGCTGAGCGGAGGCAGTAGATCTCTTGGGGTGTCTCAAGCAGTCCTGTGTAAGTTGGATGTTTGGGGGCTAATATTCAGTGGCCAGGAATAATTCAGTGACTCACTGTGAGGCATGTACTTTGTCTAAGAGGAATTCATTCTTGCATATGAATATTTAAGGACCAAAAGAGAGGGTGAACATAAAAAGAATCAGGGGAATAAAGTACATGTCAGAGACAGGATAGATTTAACTTGAAGGGAGTAGAGCTGTGAGTTTTTTTTTTTTTTTTAAATTTATAGCAATAGATATCTTAGTTGTACACAGAAAGATGTCAGGTCACATTAGAGAAATGATATCATTGGCCATTAAAAAGGCTAATATAGCCCAAAATATTATTGGCTCTGCTTTGGTAACATTTGCCACTCCATTAATCATTGCAGTCCATGATTGAAGTTTTAGTCACACAGGGATGACTTTTGGGAGTTCTAGCTTTTAGTTTTTCATTTGCCAAACTTCATTTTGCAGTTGTGTACATAGTAGGCTATTATCCCATGTTGATCATATGAACAGGCAAGGAGACAGTTCTTCAGGGCAGTGATAATTATCAGAGCCATTAGGAAAGAGAGGCCTAGATCATGTCAAATTTGCTAGCCATTATGATCTGGTTATTATCCGTGTATGAGTTTTCTTGTATGTGACATGACATTTACAGGTGATATGAACATTATATTTAAAGTTGGAAATTAATAATAATAAAGGTGATAAAAAATGAAGAAGGAATTTTTAACTTGGATGGGAAGTTAATTGGAATTTGTGGAAGTATAAAGACTTAGTTTAGGTAAGCTAGGAAGTACAAGAGTTTAGTATTGAAGCATATCATTCCCATTCCCTTTTAAGTTATTAAAATATACATTACAATAATCTTTTATCTTATAAAGTCTTTTCTGATCCAAAAACATATTTCTTTCTGTAGAATCAAGATTATAATTTGGTATAGAAATATGTTTATTATTGTAGTAAGCATGAACAAGCATGTTGTCAAAAACATAGAGGTTCTATTTTAAATATATTGTAAACCTGGTTTTAATAATTTAACATCATCTTAAAATATATGAGTATCAGAACATTTAATGACCATAAGCATTGGAACAATTAATAACCATAAATTTAGTCATACATAAGAACAGACTATATAATACACAGAATATATAACATAACATGGCTGTCCAACATTAGACTTGACAAGATGAAACATGGGGAGATATCCTTTTAAGATTTTATTTATGTTTAAAATTTGTGAGGATGTAATCTTACCAGGGCAACAGCCAGTTGTGTGAATTTAAAGTTAACATTTTTTTTTTTTGGTAGCTTCTATTGAAAAAAAGGAGGTAAGGAAAAAGAAAGGAAAAAATTCTGGAAGCCGTTTAGTGATTTTAACTTTTAACTAGGAGAGAAAATTTAGGTATCCATATGAAGACGAAGTTAAAGAGGCCCAGTAAAGACAGGAGTTTCTTTAAGAGGGTAGAGTTTGTCTTTGATTTAGTGAGATGGCTTGAATTTGGAATGAGGAGAAATCCTGCAAGTCATTGCCAAATGGCAGAACTGTGTGAGAGAGTTTTAGGAGGGACAGGATTTTAGAGGGTTTTTGGTGACAGAGGAGAATTTGATTGATAGACCAAGGAGTACAAAGAGAAGGAGGATGGGAACGAAGGGCAAATAAGCTCTGAAGGTCAGGAAACTTGGACCATGTGCCATGTCTTCTGAGGAAGTTATCAAGATCAATAAGAATATTAAAATCAAAAGTACCAAATTTAGGTCAGTGGTGGCCATTATCTAAGCCATATTGTAGCCAGATTTGAACAGAGGGCCAGTGTAATGTGACAGGCAGGAGCTCAGGAAGTTCAAGTACCTTTAAATTAGCCTTGAGGCATGTCAACGGAGTGTTTTTTGGAACAGATAATTTAGAGTCTATTTAGGAGGAAAGGACTAGAGTGGCCAATCCTACCACAAGGGATGTCTTCAGGCTTAGGGAGGGCAACGAAAACCCCTGAGTTAGGAAGGGATGTCCCCATAGTCATAATGCTTGGGGTGTCTGGTGGAATGACACACTGGAGGCTCCTCAAGTCTCCAGTCATCCATGGACTGAAAAGTGGTACTCTCCTGTAGTTTCTGAGGTCTTGGGTTTCAGGCCTCAGCCACAGGCTAAGAAAGAATACCTTGTCTTGAAGTAATTTGATGAGGGTGTGGATGCAGAGAGAGGCCTGTAGACTGGAGGTCAAAAGTCCAGTGGGAGAGGGTGAAAGGAAGAAAGAAAAGAAGAAGCCCCAGGTACCACGAAGGAAAGGTTGGCGCTTTCAAGTCACAGGTGGCTGTTTTGGTTCAGAGTAGTGAGTAAAGTGAGTTTGTGCCCCTGAGGGGGCGAAATGGCAGGGAGATAGAGAGTAGAGAGAGAGAGAAATATTACCAGGTAGATTACCCAAAGGACTGTCGGAGACTTGACTGAGCTCAGAGAGGGATTTTGGACATTCATTGGGGAGTATCCCTGGCCAGAATTTCTCAGTCTCCACAAAGGAGCCGCTGAGCTCAGGCAATCCAATGGTAAGAGTGAGAGGGAGAAGAGAAGGACAAAGCTGCCAGGTGTCAAGCTGGATTTATATAAAGCACCAATAAAGTTCACTGAGCTGCTAGGCCAAAGGGAACTTGCATGGCTCAAATAAACAAAAGCCACAGAAGACCAGAGTTCTGAGGTCAGACTGGTGACTATTTAGTCCAAATTGTGAGCTCGGTGAGTGCCAATGCTCCCGAGGGAGGGAATGATACACTAGCGGGGATGTGGGGAGAAGGAGAGAGGAAAAGGGGTGGGCATGGACCTCAAAAGCCCTAGAGGGGATCCAAGTCAAGGCACCAGAAGAGTAAGGAAAGTGTAAGAGAAAACAGAAGAAAACACCAGGCTTGATCTCTACAGACTGTTTTTTATTAGAGAAAAACTGTGTGTGTGTGTGGGCGGGGGGCAACAGCTTTCCCAGGGGATAGAGGTTGAAGCACTGAGTCAGGCTAAGGTGCAAGTTTATAAGGAGGATCCTAAGAAAAACAGACTGTACCAGGTGTAATTGATAAAATTGTAGCTGTTTGTGTCCTTGTTCAAAATAGGCTTGTTTAGCCAGAAATGTCTAAAGGAGGTTATTCAAATGGTTTCCTGTCCTTCAAGGCCATCTAGTCTAAGGGGAATACATCAATCAGGGAAAGGTGCCAAGCAAAATGCCTCTGTTGTTTCTTTTATTTTCTGTGAGCTTTAGGGCTACTTATTAACTCCTCAGTTCCCTTTAGTTTTCAGGGAAGGCTGTTAACCCTACACACGGCAACATACACCTCAGAGTATGTCTTGAGTGTGTTTCCAGAAAGATTTGACCAATGACGGAAAACCCACCATGAATGTGTGGTACCAATCAATGGGCTGGAACCCTGGACTGAATAAACAGGAGGAAGTGAGCTATGCATGAGCAGATTCATCCCTGCCTCCTGTCTGTCGATGCATTATGACTAGCTGTGTCGTGCTCTTACCTGAGAGCCTTCCCTACAATGATGCACTGTACTCTCTACAGACAGCCGAAAGAAACACATTCATCCATCCTTATGTTGCTTTTGTCAGTTACTTTATGAATGTAACTTCGACCATAAGGAAAATCCTGTCCAAGAGGTTTAGGAACAAACCAGATAAGGTATGAAAGATGGAAGTTGTCCATGGACTCAGACACATGAACTTCACCTAGCTATAAAGAAAGTCCTGATTGTATTTTTACTGCCTATATTTTTTCTGGAGAGATGATTTTTAAGAATTGACCATCATATCACCACTTGTTAAATACTAGACATAATAACTATTGGACATTGGCACATTACTAGTTCTCTAAAATTCAGATTCTTCACTTTCATACAATGGAGATACTATATTTCATAAGTCTGTTTTGAATACTAAAAGAGTTTCTGTAAGCAAACACTTGGGAAAATGCATGGTGCACACTGACAACAATATAATTTTAGCTTTTTAAAATATTTAATTATTTTTATTAGCACGTAGAGAGACAGTGAGAGAGAAGGTGAGAATGGGCACGCCAGGGCCTCTAGCTGCTGTAAATGAACTCCAGATACATGTGTCAGTTCGGGCATATAGCTTTACATGGGTGCTGGGAATCAAACCCGGATTGTTAGGCTCTGCAGGCAAGTACTTTACTGACTCATCTCACCAGCCCATATTTTACTGTTAATATATCTGTGACCATCATCAATATGTTGATTTCATTGTTGTTGCTCTTATTATTGTAGTCATCACTAACCTTTCAAGTGGTCATAACTGTGTGCCTACATTGGTTCACACAAGATTTATATGTAGTCTAGAGGATCAAACACCAGGACTCAGGATGCTGAGAACCTGGAGAGTCAGATACTAGGGTGGACAGATGAACAGAACTGTATTCAGTTTTACAGATAACAAAGTGGAAGATGGGAAGCAAGATATCAAGGTTCTACACTGGCCCAACTGATTGAATCACTTTGCATTCACTTTTGAGATTTAATTTATGGCTGAAAATGAGTAGAGAGGAAGATATCATGACATTTAAGGCATTTTCAGACACCAAAAATAGCAAAATGTCCCCAAACAGCATCACTGTTTCCTTCAGACTTGGTCCATGAATAGTACTCGGTATCAGCCATTATTATTGCTATAACTCTACCACACCAGGACCCCATCATCCTCGTTTACACAGTGGGGATCATAACACCTCCCTTCTATGAGTCCTCTAAGGACCTGATGAGAGAATACAGGTGAAAGTGCTATATGAACTGTGTGGTTCTCAAGGATTACCAAAGGACCATATCAATGCTGTTGATCACAGCATCGCCATAACCTCACCTTGTTCCTTTCAGTTTCACTCCCCAGACCAACATAGGAGAATTTCTGTAGAAGCAAATATCCACAATGTCCCTCCTGAAATATTTTCAGCTGGGATCAAATTATGGAGTACTTGGTTGTCAGACCCTCTTATGCCCTTAGCTTCTCCTTTTTCAAAATCCACCATCTTCTCTTTCATGACTACAGACCTAACTTGCTGAGAATTAAACCTCTAGAGTCTGACTTCTCCCTCTTACCAACTTCTGGGTGGTCTAATGCCCACTGGAGCTCATGACCATCTTTGCGCAAGTGGAGAAGCTTTAGTTAGAGTTCAGGTACAGCTATTGTTTAGACTGAGACACATAAGCACATAAGGGACTTGAAGATGCAGCTCTAGTCCAAGAGGCAAATGGCCAGATTCTGGTGTTGTCTCTTCCATTGTCTAGCTGCATGACCTTTATCAGATGTCACTTTTTCTGGATCACTGGACATTAAACTAGGTAACAGGAATGTAGGCTCATGCTTCACAGTGCATTTTTTGTCATTTAAAAATGTAGGATATCCAGTGTTTTATCCTATTTATGACCCTTAATTTATGCTGTCCCAAGTCAAGGCACTGCATTTGTCTGAACCTCAGTTTTCTCTTTTGTTAAAGGGACATGAATTTCTATTTGGACTGAACTATTCTGTCAGAGCCAAAGTGGGATCATTGACATGTATTAGAATAGCTAAGGCCAGTGATATGGGATGAGGGCTTAGCAATAGTGCTCTGTGGTTCCAGAGCTAGGGTGAAGTATTTCTTATTTGTATTTGTACTTTTTATTTCTGTGGTAAAAATTTATGTATTATAGCCAAAGTCAATTTGCAACCTTTTATCAACCAACAAACCAGCAGAAGAAGCATCTGCTAGAACACAAGAATGCAGCAAAATGTCGTGAAATATTTAGAATAAGAAGATTGTTGAACATTTTGTGTATCTTTCCAGATTTTTAAAATTTGTTTTAATTTTTTCCAATGTTAATAATTAGCCTAGGTTGTAGCATAATAGTCCAGTGCTTATCTCCCAGCTATTTAGCACCCAAGTAGACGTTAATCTAAATGTAACACTTAAATATAGTTTTATAATTTAATTTGTCATAATGACCTATGGTGATAAAAATTATTCTGGTGGCCTGTTTGGCTCTAGGAAAGATCCATTCTAGATAGATGGGAAAATAAGGCCCAGAAGGAAGGTAGAATTGGCTGCTCTCAGTTGTGAGTAGTTTGGTCAGAACTTGGGGCTGCGTGGTCAACACTATCACATGAAATCTCCCAGAAATATCAGAAGGGAAGGGTGCACTATTAGTATGTTACTGAAGAGGCAAGTCAGGCAGAATGATAGCAAGTTTAGGAGACAGTGCACTGGGACCTGATACATCCGGACCCCAGTGCTGGTACTGCACCTGCCAGATGAGAGCTCTTGGGCATAGTCCCTCATTTCATTGGCATGTGTCTTTCCAGAAATTCTTTGAAGACCTGGTATGAGATTCATTTGTCATGATGGAAGACTCTTCATTGTCACCAGAGAAGCTGGGTGACTGTGGAAGATTCTATATAAATGGAGAATGGAGGGGATTTTAGTTTGCCCAAGGCAGTTCAGGAAGGAAAAGAGATGTGACTCAAACATGATCTGATTTGTCAAGCAGACCTCAGGTTTCTGAGAAGTAAAAGAGCAGTCAGGGGAGGATGTAAGTCCTTCACATATCTGCCGGGTGACTAGGTCGCACCACACGCTGCCCCTACAAGGTGCTCCTAGTCCATTAAGTTAGAATAGGAAGTTGTTCACTACTCTCCCATGTGCTCTTTCTTCATATCTGTCCCCAGGGTCCTAAGTGTTATAACATTCTTGTTGATAGCTTTTGAAGAACTCCATCCCCAATGGGGGATAGATGGATGTTTCTCCGGCCTCCTGGGAAGGCCAGGTGAGGGGCAGATCCAGCAACTTGTCCCTTATGTGAGCTACAAAAAGAAATTGTTCACTGCTCCTCCACACTGTGTTCTTTCTTTATACTCTGTCCCCAGGTCCTACTGTTGTCAGCATTCTTGTTGACAGTATTGGGAGAATTCCATCCCCACTGGGTACATACAAGCTTAGCCCTTCCTCAGCTTTCCTGGGAAGGTCACATGAAAAGGCAGGGCCATTAAAGTGTCATCAGCCTGTCCCTTCTCCAGGAAGAGACTCTAATGGCTGAGTCTGTCCTTGTCTGCATCCCAGGATCTCCCAGGCAAAGTCTTCAGCATACAGTACTGGCTTGCTCCATGGGGATTAGGAGGAAGACTCACAGAACTCTCAGGATTCCTTGGCTTTTCTGAAGAGTGGACCTCCTGTTAAGAGCTTGTCTTGCATTCCACCTTATTGAGATGGTGGATCTGGCCACTGGTGGCTTTGTGGTTGTTGTTCTACTCTCCTTCATTCTGACACTTACATTCTTATTTCCCTAGAAATTTTCAAGATCAAGTCCACCCAGGATCACTTCAAGTCTTTCTCTACTTGTGCCTCCCACTTGACAGGGGTTATCTTCTTCTATGCTGCCGACACTTGAGATCCAACTCCAGCTACTTCCCCTGAGAGAGACGGCAGGTCTCACTCTTACAGTGTCTTCACAGCCTTGATCAACCCCATGGCCTATAGTTTGAGGATAAAGGACATTAAGGGGTCTTTTCTCAAGGTGTTATGGTATGGTGGGGCATCCTGGTGAGTGTGATTCTGGAATAAGTGTGAGGGAGAATTTTAAAGGCACAGTGTGTGAACATATGCAAACAATATTTGGTGTGTGTGTTTGGAAGTTTGATTATAATATGGCGAGGAGAGGTTCTTTCTGGGTTTTGTCTGGCTGGGGTTCTAAAGGCTTCCTGTATCTGCATTGGCACCTCTTTCCCAATTTGGGGGAAATTTTCTTCTATGATTTTGTTGAAGGCGCCTACTATGCCTCTGGAGTGGAGTTCTTCTCCTTCAACTATGCCCTGAATTCTTATATTGGATCTTTTCATAGTGTCCCAAATATCTTGAAATTCCCACTCATACTTTTCTATAAGTTTGTCTTTCTCTTTGTTGGACTGCATTAGGTCTGCCACCTGGTCTTCTAGCTTAGATATTCTGTTCTCTCCCTCATCCATCCTACTGGTGAGATTTTCTACAGAGTTTTTTTATTCCATTAACTGTGTTCTTCATTGCTAGTAATTCTGACTGGTTTTTTCTTTATTATTTCTATTTCCTTATTTATGTCTTGTATTGCCTTCTTTATTTCATTAAATTGGTGTCCTGCATCTTCTTTGATTCCTTTGATTTCCTCTTTGATTTCCTCTTTGATTGTTTTGATGTGTTCTTTGACCTCTTTGAACATATTTATAATCATTCTTTTGAACTCTTTCTCAGGCATTTCCTCTAACTCTTTCTCACTGGAGGACATTTCTGATGCGTTAATACTTTTAGGTGGATTTATATCGTCTTGCTTTTTAGTGTTTCTTGTGTTATAATGTATATATTTTTGCATGTTGCATTAAGTTAATGCTTGGATTTTCTAGCTAGCTGTGTGTTCTTAGCTGTATCAGTTGATTTGATGTAATATATTTTCAGGGTAGGAACTTAAGGTGTTAGGTGTGGCTCTTAAGACTCTCAGAGTATCTACAAAGATGTTCTTAGGGGTTGAGTTTCCCTGCTATAGGAGTATTCAAGCAGGCTGAGTGGAAAAAAATACAGGTAGATTCTAAAATTTAACTAAACACTACACATTCAATCAAAAACAGCCCCGAGTATGTATGCAAGAGTAGTTATTATAATGACCAGATCCTCTATCAACAAACAGGTTAAGATTTCTGGTCTGTTGAGGGATCCAAGTCAGCTTGCGACCAAGTGAGACCCTTCCCTGGTGCAATCCCAGTTACCTTGGATGATTTTGGTCTCAGTCAAGTTGCTGCCTGGGTTGTCGGGCTGCTGTTCTGATTTCTGGAGCTGGGCACTTGCTTTTCCTGCGGGGCAAACCGAGCCGCTGCTGCTGCCTCTGCTGCTGCTGTAGCTGCCACTGCTGGAGCCACCACTGCTGCTGAAGCTGCTGCTGCTGTGTCCACTGCCGCTGCTCCCCCTGAAGCTGCTGCTGCCGAGTCTGCTGCTGCCGAGTCTGCTGCTGCTGCCTCTCCTGGGTCTGCTGCTGCTGGGGCCACTGTTACCGGTGCTGGAGCCGCTGATGTTGTTGCCGAACTCTGCTCCTGCTTGGGTCCCACTGTCAGCCCAAGTTGGCATGTCCGGGTTCCGGGTTGCTGCTCTGTTCGCCGGAGCTGGGCTCAGGTGGTGGGGGAGGGGAGGGAGCTGCAGCTGCTCTGGTTCTCTCGCTGCTCCAAGTGTTCTTCTACCTCGCAGTCTGCTCCTCCGTTGCTCGCTGCCGCTCTCCCCTCACGTTTCCCGAGTTGCGGAGAGCACGGTGTGAGGGAAAGCTCCCGCACCTGGCTTTTCCTGCGGCTCAAGCCTAGTCTGGCGGCTTTCTGGTGGGCCGCGGCCACGGCGGTTGGCCGAGCTGCCGGAGCCGCTTTTCCCGCCTGTGCAGGCTCTGGATGCTCTGGATCTCTTCTACTTCTCTGCTGCTGCTTCAATTTCCTATACACCTCACTTTTTAGTAAAAGTGTGTATTTTGATGAGTTTTTTTGGTCTTTTTCCCCCCTAGGCTGCTTTGGCATGGTACCTACGCCGCCATCTTAACCGGAAGTTGCAAACAATATTTGGTAGTTGAGCCACAGTAGTTCTTGGTTAGTGGGATAAATGTTCCTGAAACCAACATGTCTGACTTGATTACCTGTGCACATTGGTCAATTACAACAGCAAAATTCATTTATTGTTCACTTTCCATTAGTTACAGGTTATCTGTGACCTATCCTCTGCCATCCCAAATCCATGCAAGGAAGAATGCTTGTATGTAATCTGCTCTTTATGATAGTGGGGAAGAAACAATAGACAAAACACATAGTAATTCAAAGCATTTCATGTGGTATACGTAAAGTACATGTTCAACCCTAGTGGCAAAAGTGTGGGAAGTATTTTCTTTCTCCAAAAAAGTAATGCAAATTACATGGCAAAAGAGCATATTCAGAGAGGGCAGCAAATGATGAAGATGATACTTTGCTGTTTTTTACACCTGGCAGAAAGCAAGAGAAAGAGAGTACAAATTGGATCTGTATAAACAAGGCCTTCCTGAGATCTAAAAACTTGGAACTCTTGGGAAAAACCAGATATTGATGAAGATGAAGATACCCTCAGGTGTGACCTCTAATATGAAAATCCATTATCTACATGCAGATGCATGCCTAAATGGTCTAGTATGGGTTCCTGTGATAATCAGAGAATAACTGTCTCTAAACTGCTTGAACTGGGGAAAACTTAAGTTATGAAAGAGCCACTCACTGCCTGGCTTGTGAAGTTATGGGACATGGAGGTGGATGAGATCAATTTGAGGCCTCTGAACATGGAGAAAGTGAGTAATGTGACTACGTATCCCTCCTTGACACAAAGGCTGAAAACCCAGGCAATAGGAGGGAAAGCTGCCCTAATTGATGGCTCAGAAGAGCCACTAGGGATGCTTGGTAATCACCACCCAGACTTCACATAAATATCAGTGACTAGAGGGTAGCTGAAGAAGCATGGCCCTTACTGAGATAACTGGGCATAAGAGAGGCAGTGTTTGGTGCCCAATTCACTGGCCTTTATAAAACTGTATTCACGGGAAAGTTAAAAAAAGAGTTAACAGAGCTAGGTGTCATGGTGCATCCCTTTAATCCCAGAACTGGAGAGGCAGAGATAGGAGGATTGCCATGAATCCAAGGCCAGCCTAAGACTACATAGTGAATCCCAGGTCAGTGTGGGCCAGAGTAAGACCCTACCTCTAAAAACAAAACAAAAAAAAGAGTTAACACAACAGAGACTTTGGCAATTCTAGTGGCCTTAGTTGCTTTTCTAAGCCCCATGGTAGGATGTGATGTTTATGAGGTAAGAGAGACTCTGGTGAATTTAAATGATTAAGACATATGTAAATTGTGTTCATCAAGTAATAATGCAATCTAGAAGAGATTTAGAAAAGGCAAAGGGTTCTGTCTGGGTAATTCAAAGGTAAATGTGGCAAGGTATTTGTTAAGTCCGAGTTTTCAGAAAAAAAAAAATTGACAGAAAGCTATATACTGACATCTGGCCAAGCTGGCGACCACCTAGGTGCAATGCAAATCCCAGGAAAAGAAAGGCAGACCAAATGGCTGAACCTTCCCCAGGCTCTTACAGGAAACACCTGAACCACAAGACACTCGAGGGTAGGAACAAGTCTAACCTAAATCTTCTACATCTTCCCTCCCTCCCTCTCCCTCTCCCTCTCTCTCTCGTCTCTCTAACTCTTGTATATTAATTATCTTTTTCCTTATTTTCTTAGGGGGCACTGACCTGTAATTCCCAGTACCAGCATGGGGCTATCATCCACAATGAGCTTTTGATCAGAGAAACCTACAAGGTTTCCTAAAAGAATGACAGATTTCTGTCAGAGTACTTGATGACCCACCAAAGGTTAGTGGTAAGACCCTACTGCTGAAGACACCATTTGCAGCTGACTCGTAAAATGGAATGGTATGCCTGGAAGCCAGGAGAGAGTCAGTCCCCAGACAGTCAGCATGTCCAGTGCTAGAAGGTGCTACATGGGTGACTGGGGGAAATGACCAATATCTGTCCAAGCAACTCATGGTCTAAACTACTTAGCAGCAAATAACCTGTTGTGATGCCCACACAAGTGCAATAGTGGCACACAGCCATGGAGGGGGGGGGGAACCAACTGCTCTTGATTTGGCTAACTGATCCCCTCAGTGGTATGGGACCCATAACTGGAGCTGGGAAACAAGTCAGAACCATATCCAAACATAAGCCCACTCTCCAATATCAAGCTACCATCAATCATGGGCTACAAGAGGGCCTACACCTATTAAACTCTCTAAAAAAAGTAAGAGTTATCTCATTTTCCTGGTGCTAACTTACTCTCCATTGGAGAATCTGCTTCTCCTTTTCAGATTGATGCAGATCCTAAGGGGAGAGCCACCCCATCATACCTCAAAAGGGCCCCTGCTGAAACTAAGGAAAACTGGCAAAACAAGCAAGGGTACTGTTTTCCTGATGAACCAGATACCGGCACAAGGGGGAAGGAGACCAACACAGAGAAAAATCAACACCTACCAAATCAGAGAGCCGGAGCCTCAGAGGCCCCCAACACCTCATCACTGAAGCAGACCAAAAATGAACCCCACATGGCTCAGGGAAATTTTGCGGAAGAGGGGGCAGAAAGAATGTCAGAGCCACATGTTGGGTCATGATATTGAGACATTTATAGTACCAATAACTCTGGGGTAACCCCACAATGCAAGACCCATATACCTCAACAAGGAGGGGCCAATGAGGACGGGGTAGGCCATGGATGAGCCCAATAATGGTACCAAACTGCCTGTATTTGCTGAATACAAAACTAATAAAAAAATTAAATAAAAAAAGAAAGCTAAATACTGTGCTAGTGAGTTTGTAGAAGTCTCAAAAGCCTGAACAGCAGCAGTTCATAGAAGACATAAATGATAAAACAATGCACACAAAAAAGTTTAAGCTTGTAAGGAAAGTGTAAGACAAAAGCAAAAGAGAACACTGGACTAGATCTCTACAGACAGACTATTTATTGAGAGAAAACATTGAGGGGCAGCAGCCTTCCTATGGGATGAACTGGGCTAGGCTAGAGTCCAAACTTATAATGGGGAGCCTAAGAAAAACAGACTGTACCAGCTCAGGTCCAAGAGAAGTAGAATAGGAACTGTAGTTATTTGTGTCCTTGCTCAGGTCACATGCAGAGAAATAATATTATTGGTCATTAAAAAGGCTAATATGGCCCAAAATATTATTGACTCTGGATTGGTAACGTTTATCTCTCCACAACCACTGTAGTCTACCATTGAAGTCTTAGTCACACAGGTGTGGCTGTGGCTTTTGGGAGTTTCACCTTTTAGTTTTCCATTTGCCAGACTTCACTTTGCAGTTTGTGTACATAGTAGGCTATTATCCCACATAAACCTTATAAATAGGCAAGTAGGCAGCTCTTCAGGAGAGTGATAGTTATCAGAGCCATTAGGAAAGAGATGCCTAGATCATCGAATCTATTAGCCATTATGATCTGATTATTAACCATGTATGCTTTTTTTACATGTGGCATGACATTTACAGGTGATATGAACATTATATTTAAGGTAGAAAGATAATAATAGTAGAGGCGATGGGTAAGGAAGGAGTTGTTAACTTGGATGGAAAGTTAATTGGAATTTGTGGAAATATGAAGATTTGGTTTAGGAAGGTAGGAATGTAAGACATTAGTATTGAATCAATATTTGAACTATCTTAAATTATTTTAAAGTTAAATATGATAGCTATTAAGAAGGGAACTAATTCTGAAATTTAGGTTTAAAGGTTTCTTTTTGTGTAAGTCATTAATACTGAAGGTTCATGTATTTACTTACTGGGTCCAAAAACCAAAAAAAATCCTATCTTTAGGAGAACTAATGAAAGTATGTTAGACTGAAAGGCTAAAACTTTGATTAGTTTTGATAATTTGTTCTTTATTTTTTTAAAATATTTTTTGTTTATTTTTATTTATTTACTTGAGAGCGAGAGCGCGAGAGAGAGAGATTGAGAATGGGCCTGCCAGGGCCTCTAGCCACTGCAAAGGAACTCCAGATGCATGTGCCCCCTTGTGCATCTGGCTAATGTGAGTCTTGGGGAATGGAACCTTGAACCGGTGTCCTTAAGCTTCACAGGCAAGTGCTTAACCGCTAAGCTATCACTCCAGCCCTGTTCTTTATTTTATAAACATAATAAAATTATATTTTATATAATTATATTGGCTGTATAATATAATCACATATATTTCATATAATTAGGCCCACTTGTATTTATTAGAATAAGTTTAAGTATATAAACCAAAGTCTTACCCAATAGGAAAACCTATAAGAGTATAACATTTAAGAAATCTACAGTTGTAAACCAGGCATGGTAGAGCACGTATTTAATCCCAGCACTAGGGAGGCAGAGGTAGGAGGATCAATGTGAGTTCAAGGCCAGGCTGAGACTACATAGTGAGTTCTAGGTCAGCATGGGCTAAAAGCAAAACCCTACCTCAAAAAACAAAAAAGAAATCTATAGTTTTAAACAGGTGTCCTAAGTAACAAAATAAAGGCTTAGTTTTCATTCTTATGTCACATTCAGATAGAAATTAAATAAATAAACAAAACTACTTAAAATATATTGATCTTGTTAACCTTGATATTTATATGGGAAACTAAGGCTTACAAAACTGGCACCAGAGATGGAGTGGAGAATCAGTTTATTTTCACATCAGCATGAGTCCAGGGGAGTCTCTTCCAAAGCCTGAAAAAATGGTTAATTGGCAGAGAGATATCTATAGCTGTGTTGTGGAGCTAAATAGAAACACAAGATAAGTTTAGTACTGGCCAGAAGCTGTAATACAAACTATGGCCTTTAAACAGTACAAACACTACAGTGTCAGTACAAAAGTATGTAGTATAGGACATAATTAGCATGAAAGTTTATTACAGTTCATGACATAACCTTGGGCCAGAGGCTATTAACTTTTCTTTTATCATAACATGTGGCATGTCATTATAAATACATTTATCACCTTATTATAGCGAATTTTTTGAACTATGTAAACAATTAAGGCAAAAGAAATACAGAGAAACAGCTTTTCAGAAGGTAGGCTCATCTTATTCTTTAAATATGTAATAGTTATAAGTACAGGCAGAACATGCCAAGTAAAGCAGCATAAAGTTTTGGCATTCATATTTGGTAGCATCTTTGATTAGTTTAGATACCTGTGTGGGTACTAATTACTCCACAAACTGGGAACAGAACAGCAGCATTTAAGATTATTTTTCTAGAGCAGGGAACATGTCTTATGTATCAATATATCTATAAGCAATGAAATTAAGATACAAGAAATGAGACAATTACTTAAGTAAAACCTTGTCTGAGACTAAGTATACATAGCTTAAGAATAAAGCCAAACCTGGTCATTTTTGAGCCAAATTAGTCTGATTTTAACATACATTAGAGATATTATGATAGACATAAAGTGATTTTTCCATCAACTACCTTTAATCACTGAAGCATTTTTAAGTTTAACATATGGCCATATTTATGAATGGGAGAATAGAATTTTGTTGATAGTTATGAGATGAACTAATTAAGAAAGATAAAGTGGAGAGAAAACTTTATTGTTTATAAACATTTGATGAAAAAGATATGTATTTTATTGACAGCTTCTATAATTATAAACAATACCCCATGGTAATTCCATCCCTACCCCCACTTTCCCCTTTGAGACTCCACTCTCCATCATATCCCTTTCCCGTCTTAATCAGTGTCTCTTTTATTTTGATGTCATGATATTTTCTTCCTATTATGATGGTCTTGTGTAGGTAGTGTCAAGCACTGTGAGGTCATGGATATCCAGGCCATTTTGTATCTGGAGGAGAACATTGTAAGGAGTCCTACCTTTCCTTTGGCTCTTACATTCTTTTTGCCACCTCTTCCTCAATGGACCATGAGCCATGGCAGGTGTGATTGAGATATTTCAGTGCTGAGCACTCCTCTGTCACTTTTTCTCAGTACCATGGTGCCTTCGGAGTAATCCCAAGGTCACTGCCATCTGAAAAGAGAAGGTTTTCTAACCAAAAGTGAGAATAGCATTAATATATGGATATGAACATTAAGAGAAGTGCTTACTGGGCAGTTTGGTGGGCATAGTATATACACTTAGCCAGACAGCAGCATACTTTACACCCTTAGGGCTTATGACTATCCCTGTTATAGGTTTTCAGTATCAGGGATGTATTCCCTACTATGGAGGGGGCCTCCAGTCAAATTAGATGGTGGTTGGTTTCCCCCCAAAACAGACACGCAGCTATTGTACCCATTGGTTCATTGGCCTGGATTTTTTAAAATTCTTCTCCTTGTACTCCATGTCCTACCATTTCTACTCCAAATGTTCCCAGCCACCCATCATCTCCTCTTTGTGAAGCTATTTTTTGAAACCTTTTTTCCTACAGTTAAGGTAATTCAAAATTTCTTCACTAACTGTGTGACCAAGGGTGGAGGGGAACCTCTAGCATCTCTAGTTCTTAAATGATTTTAAAAAATCACTATTTTAGAGATCACATGGTTGAAGAGTACATTATTAGCTTCCCACTAAGTTTGTAGTTGGTGACACCTGTTATGTGGATTATGCTAACAGTCACTTAGGTTAGTTTACAAGGGTTTGAAGGCCACTTTTTCTGGCCTATAGATGTCTACTGGATGATTAGAATGAGATGAGAAGGCTTGTTACCTCTGTCTTTTCTTTTTTTGATATATTTTAAATATTTTATTTATTTATTTATATTTGAGATATATAAAGAGAGAGAGAAAGAGAAAGAGAGAGAGAGAGAGAATGGGTACAACAGAGCCTTTAGCCACTGCAAATGAACTCCAGATGCATGTGCCACCATGTGCATCTGGCTTATGTCGATACTGGGGAAACAAACCTGGGTCCTTAGGCTCCACAGGCAAGTGCCTTAGCCCATAAGCCATATCTACATACAGCTCTTTATTTCTTTATTTGTCTATTTGTCTGGCTCTATCTATCTATTGCCTATCATCTATCTATCTGAGAGACATAAAGAGAGAGAGAGAGAGAGAGAGAGAGAGAGAGAGAGAGAGAGAGAAAGGGGAACACCAGGGCCTCCTGCCATTATAAACCAACTCCAGACACATGCACTGCTTTGTACATGTACCTTTATGTGCGTGCTGGGGAATTGAACCCAGGCTATCAGCTTTTCAAGCAAGGATCTTTAACCATTGAGCAATCTCTCAAGCCCCCACCTCTGTCTTCCTATTGAGTCTGTCTCCTTGGTGTTCTTTGGGTCAGATCCTACTAAGCTCTAAATATAGGCAAGTGGAAAATTTGAGAGGAATTTTGTCCTGAACTATATAATATGGTTTTACTCCACATCAAGGCTAAGGACAACTACCAGCCACTGTGACCAGAAATGCCAGATCATGAAAGGAGTAGGGAGAGGCACCCAAGCTTCTAGAGATCTCTACCTACCCACCCCCAACAAGCCATGAATATTGCTCTCCTTTACCAGCCTAGCTCTTTCACTCATTATCTCTATCCTGTATCTGTAACCCCTCAGTCTCCCTGAAGTGGGGAAAGTAATTTCTGGGAAAATCTCTCTTCTTTTCTCCTTTTTTCCCTGGTTCTGAGGACTGAACCTAAAACCGTGGGCATGCTAGGCAAGCGCTCTGCCACTCTTCTCCAGTCTTTCCCTATCTAATAAAGCCTTTCTTAATCCCTAACACTTGTCTCTTGGACGTTGGTTTTGTCTTCCTCAGAGGATATAATCTTCTGGACATGGCTTCAGTAATGATGTTTTTCTTTATCTCTTTAGACAAATATGCATTTTTCTGAGGAGGAGCATTCTTGAATGGACATTTTCATAATCACTTGGAATATTGTTTATTCTGAATTCTAAGTTTCCTGTATCCCACTTACTTCTAGGACCTGTCCTAGTTCTCCCCCATCCTTACTTTATTCATACCTGTTCTCTGAATAATTAAATACCATTGCCCTCATATCTTCCCTCAATATGTACTACCCTCATCTTGATATAGGCTACATAGCATGGCTAACCTCTATAATATTTCCACTACTCTTCCATTTGTCCTTGAGATCCGGTGGCTTTTTGTATCAACCAATTTTTTGTTGTTGTTTTGTTTTTCAAGGTCGGGTCTCACTCTAGCCCAGGCTGACCTGGAATTCACCATGTAGTCTCAGGGTAGCCACAAACTCAGAGTGATCCTCCTTCCTCTGACTCACAAGTTCTGAGATTAAAGGTGTGTACCACCATGCCTGAATACATCAACCAATTTTTCTATATGGTTTCTTCCAGCTATGTCTCCTATTACTACTGGCATTTCTCCTCAAGTCCTCCTTCCTTACCACTTTTCAAGGCATGGTCAGCAAATTCTCTTTTATCAGCTGTGAACTGTGAAGCCAAATGTTCCTCTTCCATGTATCACTTGTAGTCATCATTACATAGTTATCATTAGGACCATAATCATCATCACTTTCCTTCTCAAGTTTCCACTGCCTTCGAAGACATCTACTTTGGCTGATCCAGTATCATCTGCATTGGAACAATCACTGTTTTATTGAGGACTGTTAATAAATGAAGCTTCAGTGAACTAGTATTAAAGAGGTTGACTAGGAATAGTTTTTATGTTTCTTTTGTGTTCAAAGGAAGGATCTTATGGTGTTTCATCAAGGCAGCATTTCTTTGAATGTCTTGAAATTTCAAAACTTTAAGTTAGAAGCACTACTGTTACGTCTTGAGGACTCATGAAATTTCAAAACTCTAAACCAGACCTGGAGGAGGAAAAATCTGAGGTTATTTATTCTTTTTAAATATTTTTTGCTTATTTATTTATTTGAGAGTGACAGACACAGAGAGAAAGACAGATCGAGGGAGAGAGAGAGAATGGGCGCGCCAGGGCTTCAGCCACTGCAAACGAACTCCAGACGCGTGCGCCCCCTTGTGCATCTGGCTAACGTGGGACCTGGGGAACCGAGCCTCAAACCGGGATCCTAGGCTTCACAGGCAAGCGCTTAACTGCTAAGCCATCTCTCCAGCCCATGAGGTTATTTATAAACTATAGGATGTCAGGTATTAGAAAGCATTATAAATTCCTTCTTTCCCACTTTTTGTCTTTTGGAGGTAGAAAGAGGAGGATAAAATGTGAAGGAAATTCTACAAAAAAAATGGATAAAGTCTTCTTATGAAAACTCTCTCTGAGGCAGGTTGGCCTGTATTTCTGGTACGAAAGACTGAATATGACCAGCACAATTTCTTAAGATACTATGGAAAAATTTCTGTATGCATCCTTCAAGGTATCAGGGACCTTATGGAGCCCAAACAAAGGGAGTAGGGTTTTGGAATTTGTACAAGAAACCAGCACAATTATGCCATTCTTAGCCTATAATTCCTGTTATCAACTTCTTTTTCTTTTGTTTTGGGACCTTGATCCTACAATGTAGAGTCCAGGCTGCTTTAAACTTGTGAGCTTCCTGCCTCAGCATCCTGAGTGCTGAGAGTCCAGGCATGCTTCCACACCCAACAAATACTACAGAATCTACTTGTACCAGACATTGTAATAGCCACTATTATTAACAAATTTTTATTGAAAGTTCTTGAGAATATGAATGAACTCTTATGTTTGGTTGTTGTTAGGGCCTCAATACAACATTTGAGTGGTTATTATAACTTTTTAAGCTCTTACTGACTCTGAGTTCATGAGCTTCTAGCTAAATCCAAAGAAGACTGAAATATAAGCAAATGCCAACTTTTTCATTTGCAGTGCTAGCTACAAGGAAGAATGGCCCTTTTCTCTGGGATCTCAGCTGCTTGATAACTGTGGGATTAGGGGAAAGAAGTTGAATGGAAATATTTATACAGAGCATTCAATGTGTTAAGGCAATATTTTAAGATTTTTACATATTTAAACTTCTCAAAACAATTCCACAAGGTGGTTGTTACTATAGTTACTATCATTCCAATTCTATACATAAGGTAACAGTCTGGTTACCAAGTATGACCTCCTTGCCACTATGATGAAACTTGGGTGATGCTATACCTATGTACTGAGGACACCACAGCAGGGCTTCATCTCTCTAGGGACCATGAGAATCATATATTCTTGGATCCACACTACCTCTTGGACACTAATGTATGGGCAGTGGTCAATCCTTAAGCTCTATTCCCAGGGTCATTTTTCTTTTGTCTGAAGGCTATGCTTCTTTGGGTCTGTTCTCAATCCTGATTTGGAGTCCTCAGTCATCTTGTCCTAGGCAACCTGAGTTGATTTAATAGGCTCAGTCATCATGCAGGTCCAGCCTGGTACTCTCTCTGTAGTTGGATCCCTTGATGTTTTGGTTTAGTGCAGCATATTGCTTGGAGCTCATCCCCCACCTCCTAGTGCTAGTAACAGGGTAGGATGAAGAAGAGTTGAACACTCCCCTCCTCCAGTGCATTTGCTTTTGGTGACTTTTGTCTATGATAGAGAACTTGACTGAGTCAGAAATGTTGGGGAATATATGGGTCCATGAACATAAAAAATTTCTTGGTAAGTCTTACTAGGGTCTGTGCTTGTTATTTTTGGGCCTCTGGAAAACTTTGATATCTTACTCTAGGTGGGAGTTATTTGGCAATTATGACTCCTCCAACCCTTACCCACTCCTAAAGGGAAGGGTTTCCTGCTTGACACTCAAAGTTGACTTTATTTACGGCAAAACAATAGCTGTCTTCTTTGCTTAAAGGCTGCTTTGGCATCTCTGAGGCCTCCAGCCTGGTAATTTAATAGTATCGAGCCTCAATCTCCTTCTCTACCTATGAGGAAAATGTGCCATGAGTAGTAGTATACAATCATCATGAAAGAGCCAGTGCTGAGACTAGCACAGGATGGGAGCTTAGTCATACGGTTTGTGTCAAATGTTCTCCCTCGTGGTGTTAGTCATGGAATGGCCAGACCCTGTTCTACAACTGAAGTTACAAAGACAAAACAAGGTATGCTCCTAACCATCAAGGAGCTTACAGTCTAGTCAAGGAAATGGAGAATTAGACGCACAAACCATTTTGGAATGTATCTAGATCATGACAGATATGGGTGCTGCCACTCATAGCTTTGTGCTAAGCACTAGGGATGTGGGAATAAAGATCGCTTCTCTCAAAGAGCACATACCCATGAGAAGACAGGTAAACAACAAATGGCAGGCAGCCTATTATGGGCTTCCATGACACACTGCTGTGTTAGAAGCACAGTGTGTTAGGGAGCTCAGAAAAGGAGCACTTGGCTTGCCTTTTGGAGTCAGACTTCCCCTTCCCCTAGGGCAGCACAAGATATGAATCTTCAAAGATGAACAGGAATTAGTCAAGCAAGGAACTCACAGAAGAGGTTTGCAAACAGATGGAGCAGTAGGAGCAGCTTGTGGAAAGGACTGCACCCAAGGGAGAGCTTTGTGCAGCCAGGAAGTGTAAGGGAAAAAGTCTTCAGAGGGACTTTAAGAAAGGATTTTTTGGATGAACCAGATACCAGCACAAGGGGGAAGGAGACCAACACAGAGAAAAATCAACTCCTACCAAATCAGAGAGCCAGAGCCTCAGAGGCCCCCAAGACCTCATCACTGAAGCAGACCAAAAATGAACCCAACATGGCTTAGGGAAATTTTGTGAAAGAGGGGGCAGAAAGAATGTCAGAGCCACATGTTGGGTCAAGTTATACAGAGACATTTATTGTACCAATACCTGTGGGCTAACTCCACAATGCATGACCCATATACCTCAACAAGGAGGGGCCAGTGGGGAGGGGGGTAGGTCACAGATGAGCCTAATAATGGTACCAAACTTCCTGTATTTGCTGAATGGAAAACTAATTAAAAAATGAAAAAAAAGAAGGGATTTTTGGAAATTGAGCCCAATATCTAGAAGTAAAAAGGCCTCAAAAGTATTGTTTATGTTGCTAAGGAGTACAGATTTAATCCTCTGGGATGTGGTGAAGTCACTGATGAGTTTTAAGCAGAGAACTATGTTGTTCAAGTGTAGGTTTTAGAAACATATTACCTAGGTAGAAGTTAGAGACATTGGAAGACAATTGCTTGAGAGGTGTGAAGAAAAGACAAAAGGTTGATATTATAGACCATGAGGAAGAAATAAATGACTATAGATTGGCAAAGGAAAGTGGCTTAGTGGTACAAAGGACTGAGTGCCACAGAAGGCGAGAAAAGCAAGAGACCTGGATGAGCTTGAGGCTTCAATCTTGGGAATGTAAGTTATCATTAGAACCATTTCATAAGATAGAAAGTAGATGGAGGAAAGGAGGAAGAGGGGGTGTGGCAGGAAATGTCAAGGAGGTGATAGTTCTACTAAAGACACACAAAGTCTGAACCACAGAAGATCCTCGAGGATCTGGCCATTGAAGAGCTAGATACTTAGCCTGAGAATGCAGGGACCTTGCCAGTGTCAGCACATGAGGGCAATGAAAACACAGAATGGATGAGCCTCTTAGCAATAGAGCACAGTCCAAAACAACACCTCAGATGATCAAGAACAACACTGAGAAATCAGCTGAGGCAGAGGCAGGGCTAAAGAAAGCATCCACAGGCTAGAAAGATGGCTTAGTGGTTAAGGAGCCATGTTTGACTCTCCAGATTCCATGTAAGCCAGATGTACAAAGGTGAGGCAAGCACAAGTCGTACATGTCCACTAGGTGGGACAAGCATCTGGATTTCAATTTCAGTAGCTGAGGCTCTGGTGCACCAATACTCTCTCTCTCCTTTCCTCTCTCTCTCCAAAGCATCCATGGAGGCAGGAAGGCTCACAAACTGAGGGAAGAACTGTGACAAAGGAATTAAACAGGAGCAAAAACAGAGAGTTGTCTAAAATGTATAATAATGTGGGAGTTATTAGTGAGCTGAATGTGAGAGGGTATTTTCAAGGCAGAACTCAGACTTAGGTGGGTTCTGGGCTAGAATGAGAAGCAGTGAGGTGAGATATCCAGACCAGGGTGTAAGGTGGAGGACATTTTTTTCTAAGGTGGAATAGAGTTCAGAATATATGCACACCCAAAGAAAAGACCCTAGAGAGGGAGAGAGACTGGAAAACAGCTCAGTCAGTGAAAGTTCTTGCTTGTCAAGCATAAGGACCTGGTGTTTTAAGATTAACCTTGATCTTTCCTGTATGAACATATTGTATGTTGGTCATATTTTCATTAGGTTATACTCTAATGTTTCCTCTCCCCAAGCTTCATTCCTCTGAGGGCTTCCTCAGTGGGGTTTTCAGTATTTACTGCAGAAGAACCTGATTTTGATCCCCAGAACTCACATAAAATATCTATATCCCAGAAACTGGGCATGGTGGAGCATGCCTTTAATCCTAGCACTTGGGAGGCAGAGGTAGGAGGATTGTCATGAGCTGGAGGCCACCCTGAGTCTACATAGTGAATTCTAGGTCAGCTTGGACTAGAGTGAGACCCTACCTCAAAAAACCAAAAAAAAAATCTATATCCCAGTGCTGGGGAGACAGAGACCACAGACCCATAGGGTTCACTGATCAGCTAGTATAACCTAACTGGTGAGTTCTAAGTCAATGAGAAACCCTGTCTCAAAAAGAGGTGGAGGTGTTCCTGAAAAATAAAACCTGAGTTTGTCCTCTGGCCTCCACATGCAAATACACATGTATACTCACTTACATGTGCCCCCACATATATAGAGAGGGAAAGAGAGAAAGTAATGGAGAGAGGGCTCTGAGGGAGCAGCTAGCAATAGTAGAAACACTTCTCATGAGTGACAGCTACAAGTGGAAACAAAGAGGAGAGGGGGATACGGATGAAGTGGATGCAATTATACCAAGCTCAGATTGGACAGCAGTTTGTTGTGAAATAACTGAGAACTTAAACGCATCCATATAAATAAAATCTGAAAATCACTATGAAGGTGGCTGTGCTCACACATGTCTGTAACCTGAGGGCTGCAGAGAATCACTGGGATAGCCAACACTGCAGCTCTACATTCAGAAAAATACCCATCTCACAGAAATACATGATAAAGGAGTATACTCGATGTTCTCCTCTGGCCTCCAGGTGCTTGTGAACACGTCTGTACACACATGCATACATACCACCCTCCCGGCCACCACACACCACATGTAAAACCTTGGAATAGTTCTTCAAGATAAACATGAATTATCAGCTGACAAAACAGTCAACATGAGTCTATGCCATTGTGAAAGGCTCATTACAGATCAGGGGAGATAATATAGACTGTGTCTGCTATAGCCAGGCCACATGTAGAACAGTATTATCATGCCTGGATCATATATTAAGATCCAGTTGAAACAAACTAGGAAGAAAGGTATAAAAATAACATTGTGTAAGAAATACTTGAACCAAATAAGGGTATTTCTCTTACAGAACTAAAGGTAAAGAACATTGTGGAACCTGAGGGAAAACTCTCTGTCAATCATGTAGAGACACAAATGAGTCTTATTCTTGGAGGCTCTAAGAGATGAAGTTGGGAGTTTCATCAGGAAGGCATATTTCAGGCTGGAGAGATGATTCAGCCATTAAACGTGCTTGCTTGCAAGGCCTTATGGGCCAGGTTAGATTCCCCAGTACCCACATAAATTTAGATTCACAAAGTGGTGCATGCGTCTGGAGTTCATTTGCAGCAACAGGAAGCTCTGTTTCATTCACTCTCTCCCTCTTTTCTCTTCCAAATAAATAAATTAATCAATTTTTTAAACAAGAAGGCAGATTTCAGTCCAATACAACCAACCTACTCTGGGATGCAGGCTGGAGATAAGACCAACTGTCCAGAAAGGTAGTGAGCTTCTGGACTCCAAGAAAGGATCAGCAAAAACCAGCTGACCACATGCAGTGGATGCTTTGTGACCATCCCTGCTCATGGTGGAGCAAGAGTCTCTAGCATACTTCAGCTGGAAGAGTAGAAATCTTGCCACCCCTCTCTCCTCTTGTCTCCTGCTTCCCCTG
The DNA here is from genome assembly GCF_020740685.1 of Jaculus jaculus. Lineage (NCBI taxonomy): Eukaryota > Metazoa > Chordata > Mammalia > Rodentia > Dipodidae > Jaculus > Jaculus jaculus. The sequence continues at coordinate 76,286,326 of NC_059106.1, forward strand.
GACCTGAGGCCTGGGCTACTAAGGTCGTCTTACTAGTAGTCACATCACCAGTAGCCCTTTCTGTAAATGACCAGAATATGATTCAGAATGGAGAAAATGAGGAGAGTGTAGAAGAGAGATCAATCGAGGACCAGGAATGTGTGCATGAGAAACTCCAGCCACATTATGACCTCCTTTCCAGGCCTCGGAGTATTCCAGAGAGAAATAACAGGATGTTAGTGTCAGAGTTACTTCTCTCTCCTACCCCAGGGAGAGTGCAAATTCTTTCCAGTTCCAATGTCTCCCTCCGGCCTCCTGACTCTTCCAAAGATTCAGCAAGCTCTTTATGAACCCCCGTAACTTCTGACCCATGTCTTTACCTTTCCTACCATTAGCTTGCCCCGTATCCCAACCCAAGCATCCAGACCCTGGTCACTGGAATGCAGAGGAGGGCCAACTGCTTCAGCTCCCTAGCAGCAGCCTTTACCTTCTTCCACTTTTCCCCACTGCAGCTGAGGAACACAAACGCAAACGTAGAGAGAAAAAGAACAATCAACAGGTAGATAGGTAGATAGCCACAGAAATTAACAATGGAGCAGGATAGAGGCCAAGGAGATGAGCTTGGAAGGTGAAGTATGAGTGGAAAGGAGTTGGAGGTAGGCAGTTGCTCAGGCAGACAAGAGGGATATGAATAGGTGGGGGTACCAGGTGGGACCATGAGACTGTTTATCTCAGGCAACTACTTCTGCCTCTCCCTACTTCTGCCTTCCCTGATCTCTGCCTCCCCTGACCTCTGCCTCCCCCTACCTCTGCCTCTCCCTACCTCTGCCTCTTCCTACCTCCTTACCTGGTGCTGGGACCTGTGGGAAGGGTGAGCCAGGATCCCTCTGAGTCCCTCTTTATGTTGGTGCTGCTGATCCTCAGGGAAGAAAAACCAGGAAGCTACTTAATGAGTGTTTGGTGCCGTGGGATTCCCCATGTCCTAGTGTGGTCCTCCCAAAACCCGAGTGCACATTTCTTCACCTTAGCCTGGGATCCAAACCCTACATACAGAGGGCCCTAAATTCTTTCAACCCATGGTTCTATTTCTAACCTCCCATTTTGCCTTGAAATCCAGTGGAAACAGAGGTGTGAACAGCAAATGGACATGGTATGGATTAAGAAGTGCGGGGGTGATGGCTGAACAGGCATGTCAAGTGTGCTTTCTCTGGGGCTTAAAAGGGATTCCCTGGACAGCAGGTCAAGGTAGGGCTTTCTCTCTGCTCTCAACTTCCAGAATGCCTCCCTCCACCCTGCCCATCTTCTTTTCCTGAGTACTGGTCTGCATTGTGTCATGACATCTTGTGGACCAAAAATACTTTGAGATTCCCCAGGGAAAGGATGATGTACCAAGCAACACAGTGGGATCCTTCATGGATTCTGAGCCAAGAGGAGGTGACTAGAAACTCCCACAGGGAAAGTTGGAAGCTGTGAGATCTAATCCTAGTTTTAGCACTTAGTGTAATTGCAGACCAGAAATCAATCATTCTTCATATACCTCTGTTTTCTCATCATCAAAGGGAGGCAATATGAATATAAGGTAGTTGTGGGATTATATATGATAAAATAGGAAATAAATGTAGCCATATATATAATTTAGGCTTGACCTCATTCTCCACTTGATTTCTTCCAGCTAACACTCCTCTATCTGTCCCCACTGGACTTCAAGACAGAATAGGAAGAGGTCTTGGAATTAGAGAACTTGGGTTTGGAGATCTAGAGTTCCTGAGTGTGGAGACCTTATGTGTAAGGGTAAAGAAGTGAAATATGTGCTCATGGCTTTGGAAGGTTGTGATGAGACTTGGAGAATCCCAAGGCACAGAAGGCTCATAGGACATGAAGATGTCTGTTTTTGTAAGTAGGGATCAGGTAATACAACATCTCCTCAGTGATCTCCCCACTCTGCTATTTGAATAGGATAGGGCATGCAGAAAATAACTTATGACTGTTATCAGAGTCCATTCAAAGCAGAGGGGGAGGACATTCCCTTTGAATAAAATGATACACAAGGCCTGAAGTAGTTCTCTCCCATTTGAAATCACTACCACTAGAGCCCAATATTGGTGCCACTGAATAGACGACTCTTGTCTCTGGTCTTTGGTAATAGTCATTGCAGAGCTCCAGCGCTCTGGGTTGTGACGGATGCTGAGCCACACCAAAGCTCTCTGAAAAAGACTTGTGCTCAGTATCATCTGTGAAAACTGGAGGAGAGGCTCATGGGACCTGCTGCACACAGTACTATGGTATTCCAAAAGTCCACATAAAATTTCATCATTCCCTCCCTTATTAGTATGTTCAATTAAATTTGGCAAACATGTACTGGCACTCACTTCATTACATGTGATACAAAGGTAACTAAAAATGGCTCTGTCCTCTAGAGAGATACTCACGGTCTCAGAACTCATCAGTACACTGCAGCAAGGACAATGTGGGGAGATGTCCAAGGCACAGAGGTGGTGAGGACAATTATCTCTGCTTGAGGACAGGGGCTATGAAGACAATGCAAGAATCACATTGTGGGCTGGAGAGGTTTCTTAGCAGTTAAGGTGCTTGTTGATAAAGCCAAAGGACCCAGGTTCAATTCCCCAAGACCCACATAAGCCAGATGCACAATGTGGTACATGCATCTGGAATTTGTTTCCAGCAGCTGGAGGCCTTGATGTACCCATTCTCTCCCTCTCTCTCTCTCTTTCTCTCCCCTTTCATCTTCCTCTCTCTTTTAAATAAAGAAATAAAAATAAATATTATAAAAGTAATCACCTTACATCAGACTCTGGATAATAAGTGGGAACTTACCAAATAGAAAAATAGCATGAGGTGCATTTCAAACAGGGGCAGTATTTACAGAGGCACAGTGGGCACACAGAAACCGAGTTTCTGAAGGAGAGGGCACTGGCATTGAGATTCTAAGGCCAAAATGGCCAGATTAGCTCCAAAGGTATGATGGTTTGTCCTCTTAAGGTCATGTTAAATTTTGCCGTTGTAACAGCATTAAGAAATGGGACTTTTGGAAAGGTATTACCATGGGACATTTTTTATAACCATGGAAAATGTAAGTAAAAATTGAGAATAAAAAGAAATGTGACTTTTAAGAGACAATTATGCCATGAGGACTCAGCCCGCATGAATAGATTAATGCTGTTTTGTGGGAGCAGGTTCAATATTGTGGGGATGGATTTGATATCAGATGGGGATTCTTGCAGGTGAAAAAACTCAAGCCAGACACAGAGGAGATTCAGCAAGAAGTTTATCATAGCAAAGCAAGGAAACCGCAAGTGTTGAGGCATGGGGAACTGTCAGGCTGGAGTGAGTGGCTATCCTTAGAGTTGTTAGGGTTGGAGTTTTTAGTAAAGTTGTTTGTGGGACAAGATTTTTTTAAAAATTGAATAGTTATCTAAGAATCAGGCTCTTGTGTCATAGATTTTTCTGTATCTCTTAAACCAGTCTTGCTACATGTTTGTGAATATCTTTGTATCATTCCTCTTCTCAAATTTCCATATTTCATTTATTTACACTCAGATCTTCATTCTAGTTTAGTAGGGTTTTAATTTGTATTTATTACTGAGACAAGATCTCAGGGTCTCACAATGTCCCCATACTGACCTCACATGATCCGTTGTCCCCCTGCCTCAGCCTCTGGAGTACTGGGATAACAGGCATAAGCTATTATACCTGGTGTTATCCTATATTTATTTTCTTAAAGTTACTGTATAAAATTTAGGCATTTACAGCTAAAAATTTCCTTCTAAGCATTGCTTTTGTTGAACCCTATGAGTTTTGTTTATGCCCTTCAACATTGCTGAATTTGCTAATTAGTTTTAGGAGGTTTTAGTATAGAATCACATTTATTTATTTGTAAGAGTAGAGGAAGAAAGAATGGGTGCACCAGGCCCTCTTGCAGTTGCAAACCAACTACAGACTCATGTGACACTTTGTGCATCTTGATTTATGTGGGTACTGGGGAATTGTACTTGGGCCAGCAGGCTTTGTAAGGAAGTGCCTTTAACTGCTGAACCATCTCCTCAACCAGAATCTTTTTATTTTATTTTAGTTTTGCATAGACAATTAGGTTCTCAGTAAATACACATGGTTTTGTTCTTTCTTTATGATCTTCCTTTTATAGCATTGGCTCGGCCTTCCAATACTGTTTTGGGTAGAAGTAATGAGAGCAAACATTGTTGCCTTGTGCTGACTTGTCTTGAATGGGAAAGTACTTGTCTTTTGTCATTATGTGTATTCGCTTTAGTAGATATCTTTTATTGGAGTAAGGAGGTTTCCTTCTATTCCCAATTAGAAGAATGGTTTTTTGTTTTATTTTGATTTGTTCTTTTTGCTTTATTTTTTTTTTCTTTATAACCATAATTTAAGCCACGTGTAGTGGCACATGCCTTTAATCCCAGCACTCGGGAGGCAGAGGTAGGAGGATCACCGAGAGTTCAAGGCCACCCTTAGACTACATAGCAAATTACAGTTCAGCCTGAGCTAGAGTGAGACCCTACTTTGAAAAACCAAAAAATATAAACAAGTAAAAATAAAAACATAACTTAGCTGGGTATAGTGAATTCCAGGTCAGCCTGAGCTAGAGGGAGACCCTACCTCAAAAGAAAAAAAAATTGAGCCCAAAAAGATAATTTAAAGAAACTACTCAAGGTCATACCTACTAAACTTCTAAACATTTTATTGAGTCCAATTATACAGCAAACACTTCCAATATGTATACATATTTTACTATGAATGGGAGAAAGGACAGTCCAAGCCATTTGCATTTGAAATAACTTTGTGCAAATATATTTGAATACTCTTAGCAATTGGACTCCAGACCAACATAAAGTTTGTACCCTTTAAGATTCCTTCCAGCTTGATATTTTATTTTGTTTCTGAGGCCAGACTTGAGGGCTTACTCAGTGGTATTGAGAATTCTGGGAGAAGCTAAAACTTTCATCTGGGCTGAAAGTAGTTAAGAAATTTCCTGAATCCAGTACCTGGATGACACCCTTAGGAACAAGTGAGGAGATGTTAGGATAACGAGGGAACAGGGTATTGAGATGACTCGGCTTTGCAAGCACCTGCAGAGTCTATAGAGGCTAAAGCAAAGGGATCATGGCTGAGGCTGTACTGGGGTTTTAATGCTCTGGAAGCTAAGAAGAAAGCTCCTGTCATCTCAGCAGATGCTCCCCTCAGCCCTTCTAATGACCTCTGAGCAATTTTCTTAATAAGCACCCAAGAAACACAGCTTTGATAATTCTCCCTCTCTCTCTCTTCAGAAAGCCAAAGCCCCTCTTTCCCCAGGGCTTGCCTCCTTTGAGGCTGTGTCTTTCAGGCAGGAAATTCTGACCCTGGAGACTTCTTCCCTCCTCACAGTTGCAAGTCCCTCTTAGGGCTTGCATTCCTTTAATGCTTGAGGAATACTGAACACATCCTAGGCTGGCAGGTCCCCTCTCACCTGCTGGAGAAAGTTACTAATGGGCAAAGGACACTTTTAGCATTTATTAGTCTTCTGTTTTAACATTTAGGTGATTCTCGGTTAGCAGATAAAATTTCTTTCAAAGTAGTTAAGAGAAATTGGAATATTTTGTTCATTGAATCCCATCAGACAGGCATGTGAAGAGTACTTGATTGAAAGATACTTGTGCTCCTTTTCTTTGTTTGTTTGTTTGTTTTTCTGAGGTAGGGTCTCACTCTAGCTCAGGCTGACCTGGAATTCACCATGTAGTCTCAGAGTGGCCTCAAACTCATGGTGATCCTCCTAACTCTGCCTCCCGAGTGCTAGTACTGGGATTAAAGGCGTGCACCATGCCCAGCTACTTCTGTCCCTTTTGGCTAGCAATTTAACATTTGCTTGAAACTAGAAGTGAAGAAATTTAACTTGCTTTAACAACACTGGGAATAATTTGGCTCCTTGTTAATGTGGCAGCTGGCAGCATGGTTGTGTTACACTAAGTGTGTGTGTGTGTGTGTGTGTGTGTGTGTGTGTGTGTGACTTGACCCTGCGTGTGCAAGCAGCTATACCACAAGTATGCCACCCAGACCTCCTGGTCTTACAATAAATCTGACCTTCACACCTGCATTTGATAAATACAAGCTACTATTAACTATCCAATGTGCATTTGGAATAAGATATTTAGTTTGAAGATGATTATCCTATAATGATAACATGTTCAATTATTTAAATTTTAGACCCTGTTCCCATTTGAAGTTTATTAGCACAGACAACCAAACATAGTCATCATCTCTGTGCTATGTAGGACAGCTCTGAATTCTGGAGAACTTGGTAGTATTTCTTCTAAGATTTTAACAAATAAAGCCAAGACTAAGATTTAATGTTCTTACCACTGTCTCTCCAGTGGCAGAAGTAAAGGGAGGGTAGGTCAGTTCTGGAAACTAAAACATTCCACATATAAATCAAACTTGGGGTACTTTGAAGAAATACTTGAAACTGACTTAAGGGAAATCAGAGAGAGTCTCACAACAGTTAAGTTTTGAAAACAGAGTTCAGAAACTCAGCTGGAAGATTAAAATCCCTCAACAAACATTTGACAAGTGAATATGGCAATGTACCATTCTATGTGCTTGGGCTACAGTTTGCTGGTCAGGAAGAGCTCAAGTTCCCAAGAGAACCTTAGACTTCAAGTTCTGAACCTGTACTGAGACCTTAGGATGATAATCTTAAACCTTCTCATCTTTCATTAGAAGTAGTGACTTCATTATCTCAAATAAGCCTCAGAATTCTCTATTGTCTGCTTAAGAGCATTGTGAATAATATACTAAATAAGAGTCTGGTCTTTGGAACTAGTCCCTGGGTTTAACACTCCAGCTATGTTACTTTCTAGCTTGTTGACATTTGGAAATTTATTTAATGTTTTGTATTTCAGTTTCTTTATTTGGATAAAGGAGTCACCTACTTCTGGAGTTTTTGTATGAACTAAGTGTTAAGTACACATCCACTGGGCAGCATGGTACACATTTCCATTCTTAACCACCCAGGAGACAGAGGAAGGAGGATTTCTTAAGCATGTGAATTCAAGACAAGCCTTAACAACATAGTGAGAATGGACAAGAAAGAAAGAAAGAAAGAGAGAGGAAAGGAGGGAAGAAGAGAAAGAGAGGAAAAGAAGAGAGGAAAGAAGGGAGAGAAGGAGGAAAATGATAAAAGAAAAGGAAGGAAGGGAGAGCAAAACATTGCCACCAAAAAAAAAAAAACCAGAAAAGAAAACAAAAAATGGACTTAGAAATCACTTAGACAGTGTCTGTTGTTACATAGACATAATGTTAAGTATTATTATTTAGACATAAGAAATGTCACGAATGAGGTGTACCATTTGAAAATTAAACTTTAGAGAACTTAGGTGACTTTTTAAAGCCACAGTGACATTTCCAAAGCCACAGAAAGTCAATGATGTACTTAAGCATTGAACACATCTCTGAGTCCTTTATGAATATTTCCATTAGCAAATTAATGTAAGAGATATTTTTCCCCTATGCATCTTCCTTACCCTGGGAGTCCCAGTTCATTTACTGCAAGAACTTAGGTGAAGTTGTAGATGGTTCTACCAGAGACCAGAAGCACTGCAGACAGTCATGGTCCATGGCTTACTGAGTGTCCTCACCCATTCCAGTTAACCTGAGGAACGCCCTCTTCACATCTTTGTTCCGGAGGCTGTAAATAATGGGGTTAAGAAAGGCAGAGATGACATTGTAGAACAAGGCCAACTTCTTGTCATCCTCTGGGGAGGCTTCAGAGCCAGGCCTCATATACATGACCATACATGGAATACAGAACATGGTGACCACAGTGATGTGTGAGGCACAGGTGGAGAAGGCCTTCATCTGCCCTTGGGTGGAATGAATCCGTAGAATGGACATGAAAATATGAACATATGATGTCAAGATGAGGGACAATGGGATTAGAAGCAAGATGAAACCCAAGATGAAGTCCACTCGGTCATTGAGGGATGTATCTGCACAGGCCAGCTTCAAGACAGCCGGAATTTCACAAAAGAAGTGGTTGATTTCATTTGGACCACAGTAGGGTAGGGTCATTGCAAAGACTGTGTAGACAAGGGCACAGGTGAGACCACAAAGAGCAGAGCTGACTACCAGGATTATACACAGGGCTTGGCTCATCTGGACCCCATAGTGGAGCGGATAGCATATGGCAACATATCTGTCATAGGCCATAACTGCAAAAATCCATGTCTCAGTGATGCCTAATGTCAGAAAAATGTACATCTGGATGACACACCCAACATAAGAGATGGTCTTATTCTTGCTTACTAAATGAGCCAGCATCTGGGGCACTGTTGTGGTGGCATAACTGAGATCCAGCAGGGAGAGGATACTGAGGAAGAAGTACATGGGTGTGTGGAGACGTGCATCTATTCTGATCAGGGCAACAATGAGCCCGTTGCCCACAACCGTAAGCAAGTAGAGGATGAGGAAGAAGAAGAAAAGGATCCAGTTGATCCTAGGATTCCCAGAGAAGCCCAATAGGATAAACTCAGTTACGGAGCTGTGATTTCTCCAACCTCGACTGTGCATGGCCTTCCTTCTGAGAAGAAAAGAGAACATATTTCTGACTGGTTGGCACTGTCAATGTTAGAATGCAATATGAGATCCACAGAGACAAGAGCTGAAGTCAAAAAATCTGCCTCCACACCCAGAGAATAATTGATTCAAGTGGGTCTCATATAGCTTTAGGGACTTATTAGGGCTTCTAATAAATATTGTTGACTTATCTAATTAGTTATCCATGATAAAAATCCAATGTTTATGTGACAGAATTGCAGTCATATCTTGAAGAACATATCCACACAGCCTTGTGCACATATGTACACACATAACCTACACAGCATACACCAATAAAATTAAGGATGCTACAAAAATACAAATGTTTTGTAGTAAGCTAAAATAGTCTAGACTTTCATTTTTCCTAAAGTTGTTATTTCAATTACCAAGGCTGTTCTTTAGTCACTGTGTATGACCAGATTATAGAAGAACGTTTGGCATATAGTATGTATTTGTAAACCTTGGGATGAAGGAGCTGAGTCTGCCCTGAAGGTGGTGGTGTTACTGATTGTGGAGCTATCCTTGGTGCTGACGTTGGCCTCCTTGGGAGCTACCCATCATGCTGATTCTCCTTGGGCTTTCTCTTGGATTTCTATGGCTCTTGGCAGATTTCCAAACACAATCTGGCCCTTCTTTGGATGGGAAATTAGCCTGAACAACTTTAAAGTCTCTTTAACACAACCATCCAGAGGCTCCAAAACATGGATTCTGAGAATCTTCTGGAGACATTTCTCATTAGGAATGTACAATGCCCCAAGTTCAATCCCCATACCACAAAATTTTCAGGGAATATATACTTTATGGGGTGATTTTCCAGTATTTCCTCAACTTTGTGGAAGAGCCAAAACAAACTAATGTGGTAACCAAGGAATCAGGGAAGCTGAGAAAAAAATTGAGTACAAACTTAGTCAACTGCAGCTTGAAACTTAAACAAGTAGTTTAAAGTTTCTTCTGTCTTATTTTTGCAGTGACAGAGTTCCTTTAAGGCTGTGCTCACTACCCAGGAAGGGATATGCTCTTGTTCCTCAGCAGATTCCACTTCAGCACTGTCTGAGAAAAGAGGCAGGTGGAGGGCAAAGGAAGAGCCATGCCCCAGCCTGCCTAACATCTTTTCTGTGCTTTCTTGTCTATAGTTTCATATTAGCCCCCAGAGAGAGGATGTTCTAACAACTAATGTAAGGAAATATAGCCCATTTAAAAAGCTGCCAAGTAGCAAGTACATTTAACTCACAGGGGCACTGTCCACTGAGCAGACAGAGTGCGGTCAGGTACCATCTCTGAATTCTGTTCCCAGGACATTCCTAGAAAGATAGAACAAGACCCTCTTCTTTGGAGCCTTCAACCACTCAGAAAGCAGAACTGACTATTCCATACCCCTGAGTAAAGGTCCTTAGAGAACTTTCCATCTCTAAATGCTTTCTGGAACATAATCTGGCATTCTACCTTTGCTTTCCTGTACTTACAATGAATCCTCGTGTTTTCATATAGCTTGTAGCTAAGACTGTTTTATGCATTTTAATATGATTGAAAAATTATTCATTTAGGTCTGTACATGTTTCTGTCCTCCCAGCAGAAGTTGAAAAGTTGTTATGGAGATTATATATGCCCTGAAAAAGCCTAAGAGGTTTATTATCTGGCTCTTTCCAGGAAAGATTTTCTGAGTGCAGCTCAAAACAGATCAATTTGGCCCTTAGACGATGGCTCAATGGATAAGGTGCTTGCCATAAAAGTGGAGGACTGGATATTGAATCCCTAGTAAATTCCAAGTACATCTGGCATCCTTCAGTAATCCTGGTATGTGGGAGGTGGACACAGGATCCCTGAAACAAGCAGGCTAGTTTAACTAGCTGAATCAGTGATTTTTGTGAGTTATAGCAAGAAACCCTGCCTAAGACTGGCATGGTGGCTCACACCTTTAATCCCAGCACTCAGGAGACAGAGGTAGGAGGATTTCTGTGAGTTCAAGGCCACTGTGAGACTACATAGAGAATTCCAGTTCAGCCTGGACTAGAATGAGACACTACCTAGAAAAACCAAAAAAGGAAAACCAGAAACACCCAACATCAACCTCTGGCCTCCACATGCATGTGCACAAACATATACACATGCAAGAAAAACACAAACCAATTCATTCACTATTCTTCAAAAACCCTGAGTACTTTCTGAAAGCTGTGGTCCATGAGGCAATGTGTGTGAGGAAGACAATAGAGGCTCTGTGAGCAAAGAAAATCAGGGTTGAGAAAGTCATTAACCTGTATTCCATCATCTGTAACTAGGGGATTAACATGTATTCTGATGGTTTTGTGACTAGTTAATGAGTTTTCAGATGTACACAACACAAAACCAATAAATATCAGTTGTTACTATTATCACTATCATTGATAGCAATCTTGCTGAAATGCATTTTCCTGTTTTCTCCTCTTGGTAAAACTCTAATCATGGAAGTCCTCTGTGATTCTCACCATACTTGACCTTCATGTGACCTCTGGTCACACCTTGAAGGTACTTTTATTACTAAATATATCCATGCTGATACATACACTAGCCTGTAGAACTTCTTAAAGAAGAAAATTGTTGCATTTCTAGTTATTTTATTTTTAATTCTTGTCACAGAGCATAGGCAAGGGGCTATGCATTTATGTCAAAGGCTCAAGGGTAAATTTTATTTTCAAGGAAGGACACCTAGTCCAATAGTTTCCCATCACTTTCTTCTTCAAAACTACTTCAAGTTCTTCTTCCTTAAGGATTTCTGTCAGATTATTGACTCCTACCCCAAGTGTAATTCTTTGCTATTTGCTAAGTGAGCTGAACAAATTTAGTTATGTAATGATGAGAAACAGACTGAGAATACTTTGAGAATTTTATTTTCCTCAAATAAGCTTCTTCTCTACTGCAAGAGATGTTGGTAAAGACTAATTGAAATATCACATATAAAGTGGTTTAATATTGGGCCTGAAGCATAGTGTTCAAACAACAGTAGTTATTAATGCTGTATTATTTTATCCCCATGCTTTAAAAAAGTCTATCTTTCTATAAAATAAAGAGAATTGAGATGGAGAGAAACTTGCCTGATATTGTGCAGCTATGATATGACATGGTCCTGTTCTGCTTACTCCAAAGACCTTTCTTCACTGGATGCTGCTAGTCCAGCACCATCCACAGATAACAAAGTGCCACAGCTCTGGTTGGCAGGGAACTGGTAGGAGTAGTATTCTCTGGTACCCATGCTTGTCCTTCAGCCCTTTCTTATAGTCCTTCCATGCTCTAGGTCAAGTACACTTCCCTGCTCCATACCAATGTCCTGCAACTGCCTTAGACAGTTCCAGTGTCCATAAATAGGACTGTAAGAGATTCTTACTTCAGCCATTCTCCTGAAGCTTCTGAATCTTAGGACCTCCCTCTGTGATGTTGATTGGAGTGTCAATGAGACTCATGGGCATCAGGGATCAAAGGATCCCAAAGGTTCAGTGAGATAACTAGCACCACAGGCGCCTTCCATTCCTGAGGGATCCTATTCCTCAGGAGGAGGCTCTGCAGAGATGCAATCATGTTGCAGAGGAGGGACATATATATCCCAAAGGAAATCTGAGCTTGTAAGGGGACTAGAACTTCAGGAAGGAAAGGGAGCTCCTTTAGTTGAGAGAGTAACTGGAGAGTAATGTAAGTGGAATAAGGTCCAAGAGTCAGGCTTCCTGATCTCCCAATGTGAACAAGGGCCAGGAGTCAGAGATCTTGATCTCTCAGTGTGAACAAAGCCCAGGATTCAGGAATCCTGATCTCTCAGTGTGAATAAAGCCCAGAAGTCAGAGATCCTGATATCTCAATGTGAACAGAGCCCAGGAGTCAGAGATCATGATCTCTCAATGTGAACAGAGCCCAGGAGTCAGGCATCCTGATCTCTCAGTGTGAATAAAGCCCAGGAGTCAGGGATCCTGATCTCTCAGTGTGAACAAATCCCAGGAGTCAGAGATCATGATCTCTCAATGTGAACAGAGCCCAGGAGTCAGGCATCCTGATATCTCAGTGTGAATAAAGCCCAGAAGTCAGAGATCCTGATATCTCAATGTGAACAGAGCCCAGGAGTCAGAGATCATGATCTCTCAATGTGAACAGAGCCCAGGAGTCAGGCATCCTGATCTCTCAGTGTGAATAAAGCCCAGGAGTCAGGGATCCTGATCTCTCAGTGTGAACAAATCCCAGGAGTCAGAGATCATGATCTCTCAATGTGAACAGAGCCCAGGAGTCAGGCATCCTGATCTCTCAGTGTGAACAAAGCCCAGGAGTCAGGCATCCTGATCTCTCAGTGTGAATAAAGCCCAGGAGTCAGGCATCCTGATCTCTCAGTGTGAATAAAGCCCAGTAGTCAGAGATCATGATCTCTCAATGTGAACAGAGCCCAGGAGTCAGAGATCATGATCTCTCAATGTGAACAGAGCCCAGGAGTCAGGCATCCTAATCTCTCAGTGTGAACAAATCCCAGGAGTCAGAGATCCTAATCTTTCAATGTGAACAGAGTCCAGGAGTCAGGCATCCTGGACTCTTTCTTTTTTTTTATTGACAACATCTATATTTATAGACAATAAACCATGATAATTCCTTCCCTTCTCTTACTTTCCCCTTCATAACTCCACTCTCTATCATATCCCCTTCCTGTCTCTCTTACCCTCTCTTTTATCTTGATGTCATCATCTTTTTCTCCTATTATGTCTTGTGAAGGTATTGCTAGGCACTGCAAGGTTGTGGATATTGAGGCCAATTTTTGTCTGGAAAGTTGCATTGTAAGGAGTGATGTCCTTCCTTTGGCTCTTTCATTCTTTCTGCCACCTCTTCCACAGTGGACCCTGAATCTTGGAGGATGTGAGATGTTTCAGTGCTGGACACTCCTCTGTCAGTTCTTCTCACCAGAATGTTGCCTGTTGGGTCATCCCAGTGGTCACCACCATCTGCAAAGAGAAGCATCTCTAACCAAAATTGAGGGTAGCATTAATATATGAATATGACATTAAATGTAACACTTTCAGGACAGTTTGGTGAGAATAGTATATGCATTGAACCATACAAGAGGAGGCTTTATACCCCTAAGGCTCATGATATCCGTACCATAGGCTTTTGATTAGGTTTTCAGTACTAGGCATGTATTCCCACCGACAGAATGGGCTTTCAGTCCAATTTGAGAGCAGTTGGCTTTCCCCTAAAGCAGACATGCCACTTTTGCACCTATTCAGTCATTTGGCCTGTCTAACTAAACTTGAAGCTTCCAGTTTCACCACTGCTGACTCCTGTCTCACATAGGTCTGCATACAGTACAGCCTTTTCCAGCTTTCAGTTTAGCACCAGCTTGTTTTCTCAGTGACCTTGTCACCCAGGCATGTGAAGTCTTCAGCAATAGGGTCTTACCAAATGTTTCTCAAGGGAAACCAAGGGTCTTGGCAATACCCTGTAATGTTTTGGAGGGAACAGTGACCTCCCTGGCCAAAAACTCACTGGAAGGCATCCCATACCTGGCACTTAAAATATTCTAGTAACAATCTATGGCTTCTGGATGTATAATTATCCAAAAAGCAGTGGGCTTTCATATGCTTATTCAGAATATCTTGAATTTTGATTGACCCTCCCACCCCATACTTCTTACTCAATCTCTTTCCCGGGCCTCACTTAGGCCATTCCTCTCCCTGTAATCTATTCTTATACTTACATATATACAATATCATCCCCTAAAGTCCTTCCCCCTCCTCCCACCCATATAGCCTTTTTGTAGCATACTAGCCTCTGCTACCAAATTTTGGTTCCAGCTTACACACAAGTCTAAACAATTGTAGGTAGGATCCACATATGAGACAGAACATGAGATGTTTGGCTTTCTGGGCCTGGGTTATCTCACTTAGTTTACTCCTTTCCAGATTCATCCATTTCCCTGCAAATTTCATGATTTCATTTTTGTTTACCACTAAATAGAACTTCATTGTGTAAATGTACCATATCATTATTAGACATTCACTTGGTGAGGGACATCTAGGCTGGTTACATTTCCTAGCTATTGTGAAAAGAGCAGCAACAAACATGGTTGTGCAAGTATCTCTAAGGTAGTAAGAAAAGTCATTAGAATATACTCCTAGGAATGCTATAGCTGGGTTATATGGTAAGTCTATTTTTAGCTGTCTCACGAACTTCTGCACTGATTTCCACAATAGCTATATCAGACTGCATTCCCACCCACAGTCCAACAGTGTAAAAGGGTTCTCCTTTTCCACATCCTCACCACATTTGTTGTAATTTGTTTTCTTGATGATAGCCATTCTGACAGGGGAGAGATGGAACTTCAAAGTAGTTTTAATTCGCATTTTCCTGATGGCTAAGGATGTAGAACACATTTTTAGATGTTTATATGCCATCTGTATTTCTTCCTTTAAGAACACTCTGTGTAGTGCTATAGCCCATTTTTAATTGTTTTTTGGGGAGTTCTTATTGTTCTGTTTTTTGAGTTCTTTGTATACTCTAGATATTAATTAATCCTGCGTCAGATGTATAGCTGGCAAAGATTTTCTCCAATTTTGTAGTTTGTCTCTTTGTTCTATTCACAGTGTCCTTTCCTGTATAAAAATCTTTATAATTTCATGAGATCCCATTGGTTGACCAGTGATTTTATTTCCTGAGCAATTGGGGTTATATTCAGAAAGTCATTGCCTATGCCAATATGTTGAAGGGTTGCCTCTACCTTCTCCTATAGCAGTTTCAGAGTTTCAGGTCAGATATTAAGGACCCCTATCCATTTGGACTTGATTATTATACATGGAGAAACACAAAGATCTATTTTCATCCTTCCATGTATAGATAATCCAGTTTTCCCAGCACCACTTGTTGAAGAGGCTGTCTTTTCTCCAATGAATTATTTGGCATTTTGTCAAAAATCAGATGGCTGTAGCTGCCTGGATTAACATCAGGGTCCTCTATTCTGTTCTATTGATCTACGTGTCTTTGTGCCAGTTCCATTCTGGTTTTGTTACTATTACTTAGTAATATAGCTTAAAATCAACTATGGTGATACCACCAGCCTTATTTTTGTTGCTTAAATTTTTTTTGGCTATTTGAGCTTTTTTTGTGCTTCCAAATGCATTTGTGGATTGTTTTTTCTATTTCTGTGAAGAATGCCACTGGAATTTTAATGGGGATTGCATCAAACATGTAGGTTGCTTTTGTTAAAATTGACATTTTTACAATATTGATTCTTCCAACCCAAGAACATGGGATGTCTTTCCATATCCTAGTGCCTTCTGCAATTTCTCATTTGAGTGTTTTAAATTTTTTTATTGTGGAGATCCTTCATTTCCTTGGTTAGGTTTATTCCAAAGTACTTTTTTTTTTTGAGGCAATGGTGAATGGAAGAGATTCCCTGATTTCATCTTTCACATGTTTGTTATTAGTATATAGGAAAGCTATTTATTTATGTGTGTTTATTTTGTATCCTGCTATGTGGTTAAAGTGTTTATCAGCTCTAACAGTTGGCTGGTAAAGTCTTTAGGGTCCTTTATGTATAGAAACATACCATCTGCAAATAATGATAATTTGATATCTTCCTTGCCAATTTGTATTCCTTTTATGAGTATATTTTGCCTTATATCTCTAGCTAGGACTTCCAGTACTATATTAGAAGAAAATGGGGACCATGGACACCCTTCTCTTTTTCCTGAATTTAGTGTAAAAGCTTCAGGTTTCTCCCCATTTAGTATTATGTTGGCTGTAGGTTTGTTATAAATAGCTTTTATATTGAAATATGTTCCTTCTATTCCAAGTTTCTGTAGTACTTTTACCATGAAGGGATGTTGGATTTTGTTAAATGCCTTTTCTGTAACTATTGAGATTATCATGTGATTTTTGTCCTTCAGTCCTTTATATAGTGTAATACATTTATCGATTTGCATATGTTGAACCATCCCTGCATCACTGGGATAAAGCCTAGTTAATTGGTGTGAATAATCTTACTGATATATTCTTTTTTTTTAAACAGATGTTTTTAACATTTTTTTATTATTTATTTATTTGAGAGTGACAGACACAGAGAGAAAGACAGATATATATATAGAGAGAATGGGCGCGCCAGGGCTTCTAGCCTCTGCAAACGAACTCCAGACGCATGCACCCCCTTGTGCATCTGGCTAACATGGGACCTGGGGAACCGAGCCTCGAACCAGGGTCCTTTGGCTTCACAGGCAAGCGCTTAACCACTAAGCCATCTCTCCAGCCCTGATATATTCTTGTATTCTGTTTGCCAATATTTTGTTGAGAATTCTTGCATCTATATTCAAGAGGGAGATTAATCTGTAATTTTCTTTTTTTATTCTTTGTCTGGTTTTGGTATTGGGGTGATGCTGGCTTTGTAGAAGGACTTCGGTAGAATTCCTTCCTTTTCTATTTTATGGAAAAGTTTGAAAAGCAATGGTGTTAATTATTCCATGAAGGTCTGGTAAAATTCACCAGTTAATCCAATTGGGCCTGAACTTTTTTTAGTTAGGAGACTTTTTATAACTGCTTGAATCTCCTTGCTCATTATAGGTCTATTTAAATGGTTTATCTCATCTTGATTTAATTTTGGTAGGTTATATGAATCAAGGATATCATCCATTTCTTTCAGATCTTCAAATTCAGAGGTGTATATATTCTTCAATTATGTCTTTGTGATTTTCTGAACTTTTTTGGTGTCTGTTGTAATGGTACCTTTTTCATCTCTAATTTTATCAATTTTTGTCTCTTCTCTCTTTCTTCTGGTCAGGTTTACTAAGGGCTTATCAATCTTCTTTATCCTTTCAAAGAACCAACTCTGTTTTATTGATTCTTTGGATTGCTCTTCTGGCTCCTATTTCATTAATTTCTGCCCTAGTTTTTTTTTTTTATTATTATTTCTTCCCATCAACTGATATTTGGTTTGCCTTGTTCTTCTTTTTCCAAGGTCTTAAGGTGAAACAGTAACTTACTTGTTTATGGAACTCTCTAATTTCTTAATATAGGCAGTTAGAGCTATAAATTTCCTTCTTAGGACTGCCTTCATTGTGTACCAAAGGTTTTGGTATGTTGTATTATTACCATAATTTAATTCTATGACTTTATTGATTTTCTTTTTGATTTCTTCAATAACACATTCATCATTCAATAGTGTACTGTTTAGTCACCATGAATTTCTGTATGCGCTATAGTTTTTCTTGTTGCTGATTTGTAGTTTAATCCCATTCTGGCCAGATACAGTACAAAGGATTATTTCAATTTTCCTGTATTTGTTAAGATTGTTTTGTGTCCTAATATATGGTCCATTTTGGAAAAGTTCCATGTGCTGCTGAGAAAAATGTATATTATGCAGCCTTTGGATGGAATGTTATGTAGCTATCTGTTAGGCCCATTTGTTCCATGACATCATTTAATCCAGATGTTTGTTTATTTTTTGCCAGAATGACCTGTCAATTGATGAGAGTGGGGTATTGAAGGCACCACTATAATTGTGTTTGGTGTTATCTGTGACCTTAAGTCTAATAGTGTTTGATGAAATTGGGAACCCCAATGTTAGGTGAATATACATTTAAGATTGTAATGCCCTCCTGTTGGAGTGTAACTTTAATCAAGATAAAGTGACCTTCTTTATCTTTCCTCACTAATGTTGATTGGAAGTCCATCCTGTCAGATATTAGGATAGCACCACCTGCTTGTTTCCCAGGCCCATTTGTTTGAAATACCATTTTCTACCTTTTCACCTTAAGACAGTGTCTATCTTTTATTGAGAGATGATTTCCCTGGAGGCAACAAACAGCAGGATCCAGCCTTTTAATCCAGCCTGCAAGCCTGTGTGTTTTGTTTGGGCATTAAGGCCATTGATATTGAGTTACAACTTAAAGGTATGTATTTATTCTTGCCATTCTTCTTGTTTTATAGTGCTTCCTGTTTTCCCTTGCTCATTATTTTAACTGTTATTTGAGTGTGATTTATTTTTTTTCTATTTCCTCTTCTTTGTATTTGCTTTCTCTTCAGTGTGAAGGATTCCTTCAAGTATTTTCTGTAGAGTTGGCTTAGTTGTCATAAATTCCTGTAGCCTGTTTTTGTTATGGAATGACCTTATTTCTCCATCAATTTGGATAGATAGCTGTGCAGGATAACATAATCTTGGTTAACAGTTATTATTTTTCAGAACTTGGGAAAATCATTCCAAAGCCTTATGGTGTTTAAAGTTTGTGTTGAGTAATCTGCTGTTATTCTGATGGGCTTGCCTTTGTAGGTGACTTGCCTTTTCTCTCTAACTGCTTTCAATATATTTCATTTGGTTTGCATATTTAGTAGTTTAATTATAACATGTCAAGGAGAGGTTCTTTCCAGATTTAGTCTGTTTAGTGTTCTAAAAGCTTCTTGTATCTGCATTGGCATTTCTTTCCCCATTTGGGGAATTTTTTTTCTATTATTTTGTTGAAAAACCCTTCTAAGCCTCTGGATTGAACTTCTCCTTCTACTATACCCTGAATTATGTTTGGTCTTTTCATGGTATCCTGGATATCTTTAAATTCCCATTCATACCTTCCTATTAGTTTGTCTTTCTCTTTCTTTGACTATATTAGGTCTGCCACCTGGTCTTCTAGTTTAGATATTCTGTTCTCTCCTTCATTCATTCGACTGGTGAGACTTTCCCATGAGTCTTTTTTATTTGATTTACTGTGTTCTACAGAGCTAGAATTTCATCTTGGTTTTTCTTCAGTATTTCTATTTCCTTACTGATGTCTTATAATGAAGTACTTATTTCACTAAGCTGGATACCTGTGTTCTCTTTCAGGAGTTTATTTCCTTCTTAATTCCTTTGTTTTCTTCTTTGATTCCTTTAATTTCCTCTTTGATTTGTTGGAGTAAAGATAAAACCATGTTTTTGAAATATTTGTCAGGCATATCATCTAAAACAGTCTCATTGGTGATCATTTCTGATGGACTTATAATTTTTGGTGGAATTGATTTGTCTTGATTCTTTGTGTATCTTATATTATAATGTAGCAACTTTTGCGTCCTGAATTGATTTGAGGCTTGGGTTTCCTACTTATCTGCAGTGTTCTTAAATGTTGTGATCCATTTTTATGTACTTTCATGATATGAGTTAAGATGCCAGGTGTAGCTCTTGTACCCCAATCCAACTACAGAAATAATACTATGTGTTGAGTTTGCTTGCTGAGAAAGTAGTCTAGTGGGCTGGGTGGAACAATTTACTGGCAAACTCTAAATTTCAACTGAACAATATATGCATTTAATAAAACCAACACAGAGTATGCAATTTTAATCCTAAAACAAACAGATAGTATTAAAAGACCAAAATCCCTAAGAGTGTGTGTTGTTACACACCCTTAATCTTGTTAGCGGGGAGGTAGAGATCTGTTCTGAATTGGGTTCCAGGTAAACCTGGATCTGAATCTGACCCTGCCCCCAATAATGACAGAAGCAAAAGACAAAGGCCTTATAAATCTGAAAGCATCAAAGGCAACAATATTCAGCCCCCAAATACAGCTTATTTGAAAATGATAAAGCCAACCAAAAATATATCACCCATAACCTGCCTGACATGGAATAAGAGATTAACTCTTCCAATGCAGGCCTATGTACCTGTTTTTGTTGTTGTTGTTGTTGTTGTTTGTCAGTTGGCTTCATTACCTTTGGGGTGGCTTCCAAATATCACCAATGCTGAGTGCCCACTTCAATCATTCTATGTTGTGCTGTGGAGCTGGAGTTCTGATCATCTGTGCTGGCTGCGCTGCCACTGGGGGCTGAATGCCAAGGTTCACTGTTCTGACGGTTGGGGGATGGGAGAGTGCAGACTCCTGGACTTGCTCAGGCAGTCCTGCCTGTGTCCCTCTCAGTAGCTCCTTAGTTGTTCTCAGCTGCCTTTCCTTCAGATTTCTTCACTTTGCAAGGAGGCTGATGAAGTTGGAGAATCCCCTTGTTTGGTCTCTGCTGCTGCCGCATCTTGGCCCTCCTGGTGGAGTGGTGCTGTGCAGGTGCATGGATTGTGCTGATAAGTAGGCCACGAGCTCCTCAGAAGGATTCTGGCCATTGTACTCCTTTCTGGTGGATCTTGGTCTCTCCTGCTTCTCTGCTATATCTAAGAATTACCTGTACTCATTACTTTTTAGAAGAAGAGTGTATTTTGCTGTGGTTTTCCTTAAATACCTCCCTAGGCTGGTTTGGTGTGGCTCCTATGCCGCTATCTTACTTGGAAGTCCCTTATAGCCCTTTTCTATCTTATTGGCCTCTGCTACCTAGTTTTTCTCCAACTCATACACAAGTCTGAACATTTTTTACTGAGAGAAACATACATACATGAGAGAAAACATGCAACATTTAGCTTTCTGGTCCTGGGTTACCTCACTTAGTATAATCCTTTCCAGATCCATCTATTTCCCTGCAAATTTCATTTTTCTTTACTGCTGAATAGGACTCTATTGTGTGAATGTACCACATCTTTATTATCTATTCATCTGTTGAGGGATATCTAGGCTGGTTCCATTTCCTAGCTATTATAAATAGAACAGCAATAAACATTGCTGTGAAAGTATCTCTAAGATGGTGATAAGAATCCTTGGGCTATATGCCTAACAGTGCTATAGCTGGGTCATATGGTAAGTCTATTTTTAGCTTTTTCAGGAACCTTCACACTGATTTCCACAATGGCTATACCAGACTACATTCCCACCAACAGTGTAGAAATATTCCCCTTTTACCACTTCCTCACCAACATTTTTTGTCATTGATTGACGATAGCCATTCTGACAGGAGTGAGATGGAATCCAAAGTAGCTTTAATTTTCATTTCCCTGATGGCTAAGAGTGTAGAACACTTTTTTAGATGTTTATATGCCATCAGTATTTATTCTTCTGAGGATTTTCTATTTAGTTCCACAGCTCCCTTTTTTGTTATTTTATTTTGTTTTTCAAGGTACGGTCTCACTCTAACCCAGACTGACCTGGAATTAACTCTGTATTCTCAGGGTGGCCTTGAACTCATGGCAATATTCCTACCTTTGCCTTCTGAATGCTGGGATTAAGTGTATGTGCCACCATGCCTGTCAACATCCATTTGTAATTGGGTTGTTTGATTTCTTATTGTTTAGTTTTTTGAGTGCTTTGTAAATTCTGGATATTAATCCTGTGTCAGTTGTATAGCTGGCAAAGCTTTTCTCCAAAACTGTTGGTTGTCTTTTTGCTCTGTTCACAGTGTCCTTTGCTGTACAAAAGCTTTGTAATTTCATGGGATCCCTGTGGTTTATTAGTGTTTTTTTTTTTTTTCCTGGACAACTGGAGTTATATTCAGAACATCATTACCTATGCAAATATGTTGAAAGGTCTCTTCTACAATTTTCCTCTAGCAGTCTCAGAGTTGAATTTCAGGTCTGATATGAAGGTCCCTCATCCATTTGTACTTGATTCTTGTGCATGAAGAAAGACAAGGATCCATTTTCATCCTTTTACATATAGATATCCAGTTTTCCCAGCACTGCTTGTTGAAGAGGCTATCTTTTATCCAATGAAATTTTTGGCATTTTTGTCAAAAATCAGATGGCTGTAATTGTCTGGATTAACATCTGGGTCCTCTATTCTCTTCTATTGCTCTAAATGTCTGTCTCTGTGCCAGTGCATGCTGTTTGTTACTATGGCTTTGCAATATGGCTTAAAATTGGGTATAGTGATATGGCCAGCTTTATTTTTGTTGCTTTAAATTGTTTTGGCTATTCAAGGTTTTCTGGGCTTCCAAATGAATTTTTGGATTGTTTTTCTATTTCTGTGAAGAATGGCATTGGAATTAGGATGGGGATTGCATTAAATATGTAGGTTGCTTTTGTTAAAATTAACATTTTCACAATATTGATTATTTCAATCCAAGAACACGGGATGTCTTTCCATATCCTGGTTCCTTCTGCAATTTCTTGCTTGAGTGTTTTAAAATTTTTATTGTGGAGATCCTTAACTTCCTTGGTTAGGTTTATTCCAAGGTTTTTTTTTTTTTTTGCTTTTAGGCAATTGTGAATGGGATACCTGGATTTCATCCTCTGCATGTTTGTTGTTAGTATATAGGAAAGCTACTGATTTCTGTGTATTTGTTTTGTATCCTGTTACATTGGTAAAAGTGTTTATCAGCTTTAATAGTTTGCTGGTAGAGTCTTTAGGGTCCTTCATATATATAATCATATCATTTGCAAATAATAATAATTTGATCTCTCCCTTTCCATTCCAATTTGTATCCCTTTTATGAGTGTATTATTGCTATAGCTAAGATTTCCAGTACTATAATAAAAGTGGGGACAGTGGACACTCTTGTCTTGTTCCTGATTTTAGTGGAAAAGATTCAAGTTTTCCCCCATTTAGTATTATGTTGGCTGTAGGCTTGTCATAAATAGCCTTTATTGTGTTGAGATATTTTCTTTCTATTCCCATTTGTACGCTGAAGGGATGTTGGATTTTGTCAATTGCTTTTTCTGTATCTGTTGATATGATCATGTGATTTTTGTTTTTCAGGCCATTTATGTAGTGTATGACATTTGTTGATTTGTGTATGTTGAGCCATCCTGCATCTCTGAGATGAAGCCTACCTTTGTCAAGATGAATCAACTTTTGGATATATTCTTGTATTCTGTTTGTCAAAATTTTGTTCAGAATTTTTGTATCTATGTTCATGAGAGAGATTGGTCTGTAATTTTCTTTTTTTGTTCTGCCTTTGTCTGGTTTTGGTATCAAGGTGGTGCTGGCTTTGTAGAAGGAGTTTGGTAGGATCCTTTCTTTTTCATTTTTATGGAAAAGTTTGAGAAGCAGTGGTGTTAGTTCTTCCATGAAGGTCTGGTAAAATTCACCAGTGAATCCATCTGGGCTTGGACTTTTTTACTTGGGAAGTTTTTTATAATTGCTTGGATCTCCATCCTTATTATAGATCTGTTTAAATGGCTTATCTCAATTTATTTTTGTAGGTCATATGAATCAAGGAAATCATCTACTTTTTCAGATTTTCAGACTTAGAGGCATATATATTCTTAAACTATGTCCTTATAACTTTCTGAATTTCTTTGGTATCTGTTGTAATGGTGCCCTTTTATCTCTAATTTTATTAATTTTTGTCTCATCTCTCTTATCTTCTGGGAAGATTTACTCGGGGGACTTCTGGCTAAGATGGCGACTGCCTAGCTGCCCTGCAAATCCTGGGGAAGAAAAGGCAAGAAATTAAGGGTTTTCTGGGTCTTCTTGTCAGTGAGGGCTCAGAAGGGGAGAGATCAGGGAATGGTGGATCCCCTAGCGGGTGGGCAGACCATCCATTTCACCAAATAGCTGTTGCACCCTCCCGTGCCCTATCCTGCACTCCGTCACTGTCACACACCATCCCACGGTGCCCAGCTGCCATCTGGTGCCCCATCCTGCACCCCGCCACCATCCCGCGCATGGTCCTGTGCCCTGTCCCACATCCCGAGCCATCCCACATCAGGTCCCGCGCCCCTTGGCCATCCGGTGCACCCTCGCACGGTGCCCCGCCACTGTCCTACACCCTGTCCTGCACCCCGCCGCCGTCCTTCGCATGGTCCTGTGCCCCTTCCCACACCCTGCCACAGTACCTCGCACCACCGCCATGCCCCGTCCTGCACGCCGCTGCCACTCCCCACTGCTGCACCCAGCTGAGGGCCCACCGCCACTGCAGAAGCTTAAACTGCTCTGCACATTTGCCCACATGACTTTTGCTCCTGCCGCTGCACATTCAGTGAGTCCATTCCCACAGCAACTGCCACAAAAACCCTTGCCTGCATCAGTTCAAGTGCCTTCCCAGCCAGCCCCCATTATCCTGAGACAGGGGAGCACAGACTGTTTCCAGGTCCTAGTGTTCCCAACCAGAGTTTGGGCTGCTTCAGGGCTTGGTACCTCAGTCCCCCTCCAAGCTCAAAGGCAGGCAGCTTTGGTGTATTACCACTTGACAATTCAGGCAACTTTGGTGCCCCTGTCAGGTAGTAGATAGGCGGCTCTGGCAAGTGGGAGCCAAAGCCCAGGCTGCTTGGCAACTGCCCCAGGCTGCCTCAGATTCCCATTGCACTAGAGGCCACACTGATCCACCCTCCTACATGCCCATGCACTGTCATGGGCAGACCACAGCACAAAAGAAATAACATGAAAAATCAAATGCAAGAAAATCCAGTTAGATCACCTGGTCCCACAAGGAATAATACATCTAACCAAAACATAGAAGGATCATCAGGATCAGAACATCAAATTGAAGCTATGAGCAATGCAAATCTGACTAACCTACTGATAGAACTTGCAGGAAAGCAAGAAAGGACCGACAATCATGTGGATGCTACCATCACTAAGCTAGAACAAATTGATAAGACATTGGAGGGAGTTCAAAGAGAATTAATGGATTTGAGGGAGAGTGAAAAAAAGAGGACATTAAAAATCAGCTGGCCATACTAAGTGAAGACATAAAGAAATGCAAGGATGAATTCCAAGAATCATCAAGAAAATCAGAAAATGATATGAAAAGGGAGCTTGACAGAACAATAGAAATGATACATAGAAAAGTCGTAGAAAATGAAAACTTAATTGAACAAGTCCAAAACCTCCAGAGGCTCTTATGAATAGAGTCAGAGAAGTGGAGGACAGAAACCCTGATCTGGAAGACAAGATGGAAGAAACAGTTCAAGAGTTCAAAAACTTCAGTAAGTTCAAAAGTTCCTGTGAACAGAACATGAGGGAATTGTGGGATACACATAAATGTCCTAATATCAGAATCATTGGAATACCAGAAGGAGAAAAATTTCAGACCAAAGACATGGAGAACTTATTTAACAAAACAATTGAAGAAAACTTCCCCAGTCTCTTAAAAGAAAGGCCCATCAAGATACAAGAAGCCAACAGAACTCCAAACAGACTGGACCAAAGGAGAAACTCTCCAAAAATATTATCATTAAGACTCTAAACATTGACACCAAAGAGAAAATCTTAAAAGCAGCTAGGGAAAAATAGCACACCACTTTCAAAGGCCCATCAGAATTACTTCAGACTTCTCAATGGAAACCCTGAAAGCTAGAAGGGCCAGGAAAGAAGCACTGAAAAGTCTAAGAACCTATGGCTTCCAACCCAAACTACTCTACCCAGTAAAAGTATCCCTTATAATAGATGGTGAAAGAAAAACATTCCATGACAAAACTCAGCTTTACAGTTATATGAACACAAAACCAAACCTACAGAGAGTATTTCAGGAAATTCTCCACAAAGAAGAAACAAATAACCAAACTCAAATGCCGACAAGAAGCAGATCACAACAACCAAACCCAGAGTAGGCACAAAAAACTTCAAAGCCCATGAAAACACCTAATCACATCTACCACCACAATATGGCAGGGATCAAATCAAATCTCACAGTCATTACCCTACATATTAATGGAGTTAATTCACCCATCAAGAGACACAAGCTAACAGGATGGATCAAAAAATTAGACCCCTCAATCTGTTGCCTTCAAGAAACCCACCTCACCACTAAAGACAGACACCTCCTCAGGGTGATAGGGTGGAAGACATTATTCCAAGTAAATGGGAATAAGAAACAAGGAGGCGTAGCTATATTAATATCGGATAAAATAGACTTCAAACCAAAAATAATCAAAAAAGTGAAAGAAGGCCACTTCCTACTTATCAAGGGAATGATCCATCAAAAGGATATTACAATCATAAATCTGTATGCACCAAACACAGGGGCACCACCATTCATAAAACAAAATCTTCTTGACAATAAAACAGAAATAACCACCAACACCATCATAGATGGGAATGTCAATACACCATTATCAGTAATAGACAGATCATCCAAACAGAAACTTAACAGGGAAGTAAGAGAGCTCAACAAAACCATAGATCACTTAGACCTAACGGACATCTACAGAACTTTCCACCATAAATCCACAGACTACACATTCTTCTCAGCAGCCCATGAAACATTCTCTAAAATAGACCATATACTGGGTCACAAAGACTGCCTACATATATTTAGGAAAATTGACATAATTCCCTGCATGATATCAGATCACAATGCTATATTGCTAGAAATCAACAACAAAAGACCCACCAAAAATCCCAATGGCACCTGGAAACAGAACAGCACACTCTTAAGCAATAAATGGATAGTGGATGAAATAAAAAATGAAATTGCTAAATTCCTGGAATTGAATTGCAATGAGAACACATCATACCAAAACTTATGGGACACAATGAAGGTGGTTCTCAGGGGAAAATTCATAGCACTCAATGCCTTCATAAAAAAGACAGAAAGATCCCAAATCAATAATCTAACCATCCACCTAAAGGCACTGGAAAAACTAGAAAAATCCAACCCAAAGATCTCCAGAAGGAAAGAAATAATAAAAATCAGAGCAGAAATTAATGAATTGGAAACAAAGGAAACAATTAAGACAATTGACAAAACAAAGAGCTGGTTCTTTGAAAATATAAACAAGATTGACAAACCCCTGGCCAATTTGATCAAGCAAAAAAAAGGAGAGGTTTCAAATTAACAAAATTCAAAACAAAAAGGAGAGATCACAACAGACATATGAAATTGGGAGAATCATCAGGACTTATTTCACAAACCTCTACTCCACAAAATTAGATAATGTGGAGGAGATGGATAAATTCCTGGATGTATACCATCTATCAAAGCTAAACTCAGAGCAGATTAATCACCTCAATGAACCCATCACACTGATGGAGATTGAAAAAGTAATAAAAAAAAAAACCTCCCCAAAAAGAAGAGTCCAGGACCAGATGGTTTATCAGCTGAATTCTATCAAACATCAATGGATGAACTCAAGCCAATCTTCCATAAACTGTGCCACACAATTGAACAACAGTAAAAGCTACCTAACTCCTTTTGTGAAGCTACTATCACCCTAATTCCAAAACCAGGCAGAGATGCCACAAGAAAGGAAAGCTACCGGCCTATTTCCCTAATGAACTTAGATGCAAAGATCCTGAACAAAATCCTCACAAACCAAATCCAACAACACATCAAAGCATTATCCACCTGGACCAAGTGGGGTTCATCCCAGGAACACAAGAGTGGTTCAACATATGGAAATCTGTCAATGTAATACATCACATAAACAAGGTTAAACATACAAACCACATGATCATTTAGATAGATGCAGAAAAGGCCTTTGACAAAATACAACATCACTTCATGATCAAAACAATGGAAAGAATTGGCATAGTTGGTACATATCTTAACATAATAAAGGCAATATACAAAGCTCCTAAGGCCCAAATAATACTTAATGGAGAAAGACTGCAGGAATTCCCATTAAGATCAGGAACAAGATAGGGTTGTCCTCTCTCACCTCTGCTTTTCAATATAGTACTGGAAGTCTTAGCTCAAGCAATAAGACAGGAGAAAAAAATAAAAGGTATACAATTTGGAAAGGAGACGTTAAGTTAGTGCTATACGATGATCACATGATTGTATATGTAAGAGACCCAAGAGACTCCATCCCAAAACTCCTGAAGCTGATTAACTCCTATAGCAAAGTAGCAGGATACAAAATCAATGCACAAAAATCAGTAGCATTTTTATATTCAACTGACAAAGATACAGAGAAAGAAATAAGGGACATAGTCCCATTTTCAATAGCAACAACAACAACAAAATACCTTGAAATAATGTTAACCAAGAAAGTGAAAGATCTATACAATAAAAACATAAAAACACTCAAAAAAGAAATTGAGGAGGACTTGAGAAAATGGAAAGACCTCCTATGCTCCTGGATAGGTAGAATTAACATTGTGAAGATGACAATCCTACCAAAGGCAATATATAGATTTAATGCAATTCCAATTAAAATCCCTAGTGTTCTTCACAGACATAGAAAAAATGATCTCAGGGCTGGAGAGATGGCTTAGCGGTTAAGCGCTTGCCTGTGAAGCCTAAGGACCCCGGTTCGAGGCTCGGTTCCCCAGGTCCCACGTTAGCCAGATGCACAAGGGGGCGCACGCGTCTGGAGTTCATTTGCAGAGGCTGGAAGCCCTGGCGCGCCCATTCTCTCTCTCCCCCTCTATCTGTCTTTCTCTCTTGTCTGTCGCTCTCAAATAAACAAATAAAAAATGAAAAAATGATCTCAAATTTCATATGGAAAGGCAGAAGGCCTAGCATAACCAAACATATCCTCAGCAAAAGAAATACCCCTGGTGGCATCACCATCACTGATCTAAAACTATATTACAAAGCCATAGTAATAAAAAACAGCATGGTACTGGCATATAAACAGGAGTATAGACCAATGGAATAGACTTGAGGACCTGGACTTTGGGTCAAGCAACTATAGCTTCTTGATATTTGACAAAGGCCTGAACAATATAGGCTGGAAAAAAGACAGCATCTTCAACAAAGGGTGCTGGACAAACTGAATAACCACATGCAAGAAACTGAAACTTGACCCACACATTTCACCATGCACAACACTCAAATCCAAATGGATCAAAGACCTCAATATAAGACCAGAAACTCGAATACTACTGGAAGAAAATTTAGGAAGTACTTTCCATGATATAGGAACGGAAAATGACTTCCTGAACAAAATCCCAGTAGCTCACGATCTTAAACAGTCACTCAACCAATGGGATCCTATGAAACTGAAGAGTTTCTTTACAGACAAGCATACAATAAGCAAAGCCAATAGAGTACCCACAGAATGGGAGAAAATATTTGTGGGTTATCCAACTGATAGAGTCCTAATCTCTAGAATCTACAAAGAACTAAAAAATCTAAACAGTAAGAAGTCAAACACCCCACTTACAAAATGGGGCAAAGAGATGAACAGGCAGTTCACAGAGGAAGAAATACAAATGGCAAACACAGACTTAAGAAAATGTTCATCATCCCTAATCATCAGAGAAATGCAAATTAAAACAACTATGAGATTCCATCTTACCCCAATAAGAATTGCAAACATCAAAAAATCAAACGAAAATAAATGCTGGCGAGGATGTGGAGAAGCAGGAACACTCATCCA
Source organism: Jaculus jaculus (assembly GCF_020740685.1). Classification (NCBI taxonomy): domain Eukaryota; kingdom Metazoa; phylum Chordata; class Mammalia; order Rodentia; family Dipodidae; genus Jaculus; species Jaculus jaculus. Next base: position 76,315,943 of record NC_059106.1, read on the forward strand.
CTGTTAGTGGGAATGTAGGATGGTACAACCACTTTGGAAAACAATATGGAGACTCCTGAAAAAGCTGACTATAGAGATAGCAAAAGACCCAGTTATTCCCTTACTGGGCATCTACCCTAAAACATTCAAATCACAAGCCAGAGAGATTTGCTCAACCATGTTTGTAGCAGCTCAATTCATAATAGCTAAGAGCTGGAATCAACCCAGATGTCCATCATTAGAAGAATGGATAAGATGTGGTATATCTACAGAATGGAATTCTATACAGCAGTAAGAAAAAAATGACACAAAGAAAGTTGAGGAGAAATGGTTGAACCTGGAACAGATCATTCTCAGTGAACTTATCCAATCACAGAAAAAAAAATTGCCACATAGTCTCACTCATCTACAGCACCTAACCCGAATCTACCCAAGATACCTTACATACCAAGCAAGCATTTCATGGACTAGACACTAGGAGGGATGGGGAGGGAGGAGGGCAACAAAGGGGTGGGAAACACTAATCTAGACCCAAAGGGCAATGGTACCATAAAATTCTACTTCCTAAAAGGTAGACCAAATGGTTCCACTTTCACCAGGCCCTTACAGGAAACACCTGAATCACAAGACACTGGAGAGAGTAGGATCAAGTCTAACCTAAATCCTCTAACGTCTTCCCTCCCTCCCTCTCCCTCTCTCTCGCCTCTCTAACTCCTATATATGTTACCTTTTTCCCTCATTTTCTTAGGGGACACTGACCTGTAACTCCCAGTACCAGCATGGGGCTATCACCCACAATGAGCTTTTGATCAGAGAAACCTACAAGGTTTCCTAAAAGAATGACAGATTTCTGTTAAGAGTACTTGATGACCCACCAAAGGTTAGTAGTAAGACTCTATTGCTGAAGACACCATATGCAGCTGACACGTAAAATGGAACGGCATGGCTGGAAGCCAGGAGAGAGTCAGTCCCCAGACAGTCAGCATGTCTAATGCCAGAAGGTGCTACATGGGGCGACTGGGGGAAACCACCAATATCTGTCCAAGTAACTCGTGGTCCAACTTCTAATTATTTTCAGTTCGGTTACATAGGGAAATCCAACTATATATGACTTCAAGATAGGAGTTTAAAGCGCCACGTGTAGCTTTGGTACACTAATCCAACCACAGAAGTAATCCTAGGTGATTGCCTGCTGTTCAAGGATTCTAGTGGACTGTGTGGTACAATTTACAGGCAAATTCTAAAACTCAGTTGAGAAATATACTTTTTCAAAAAAGAGAAATCAGCACAGCACATGCAAGTGTGAGGATGAAAACAAATATAACTTTATAAAGCCCCCAAACCCTAAGGGTTTGTGCTGCTCTACACCCTTACTCCTGTCAGCTGGGAGATTGAGATTTCTGTTGCAAAATGGGTTCCAGGTCAGCCTGGATCTGAATCAGATCCCGGCCCCAATAATGACAGAAGAAAAAGACAAAGGCCCTATGAGTCTGAAAGCATCAAAGGCAACAATAGTCAACCCCCAAATACAGCTTTATTGGGAATGGTAAAGCCAACCACGATAATGTTACACATAACCTGCCCTGACATGGAAGGAGACATTAGCACTCCAGTGCAGGCCTATGTACCTGCTTTTGTGTCAGTAGGCCTCATAACATTTTGAGGGTGGCTTCTAATCTTATCAATTCTGCGTGCCCACCTCCATCCCTCCAGTCCGTGTTGTGCTGTGGATCTGATGTTCTGGCCAGTTTTCCTGGATGCCCTGCCACAGAAGGTGCTGAATGAGTTATATGGATGTTCGCAGTTCTGATGTTTGGGGCACAGTAGAGTGCAGAAAGCCTGGTGTTCTCCTGTAACTGCTCAGCTGTTCCCACCTATATCCATTCAGCAGCTCCTCAGCTGGTCTCTGCTGCCTCCCCTTCAGGTTTCTGGACTTTTCAAGGAGGCTGATGAGGTTCGTAAATCCCCTTCTTTGGTCCCTGCTTCTACAGCTCAGCGCCTGTCTGGTCATGTATGTGGATTGGGCTGCAAATGTCTTGATGGGATTCTGACCTGTTTCCTCCTTTCTGGTAGATCTTGGTCTGTCCTTCTTCTGTGCTGTGGAAGATAATAATGTATACAACTTCACTTTTTGGAAGACGAGTGTATTTTGTTGTGGTTTTGCTTAAATACCTCCCTAGGCTGGTTTGGCATGACTCCTATTGTGCCATCTTAACCAGAAGTGGTTTCTCTCTCTCTCTCTTTTTTTTTAATTGTTGTTGTTTTCTGGTTTTGTTTTTGTGAGGTAGGGTCTCACTCTAGCCAAAGCTGTCCTGCAATTCACTATGTACTCTCAGCCTGGCCTCAAATGAAAAGTGATCCTCCTACTTTTGCCTCCATAGTGCTGGGATTAAAGATGTGTGCAACCACACCCACTAAGGTTCTGCCCCAGTGTTCACTGTTTACTCAAAAGAATGTTGCTCAGTCTCCATGGATTTATATGATTTGTAGTTTCTCTTACAACTGTTGATTTCAATACAATTCCCTTGTGATCAGAAGGCACAAAGGGAAGTATTGTATTTTCTGAGTTTGCCAGATGTGCTTTGTGACCTAACATTTAGTGTTCTAGAGAAAGCTCAGTCATGATGATGGCAAACGTGTCTTCAGCAGCTGGGTGGAATGTTTGTAAATGCCTTGTTAAGTCTACTTGATCTACAGTATAGGTTAACGCCGATGCCACTTGGTTGGTATATTTGTTCTGTTGAGCTCTACATTGGTGAAGTGGGGCACTGAAATCTCCTACTATGGTTGCATTACAACATATTCTTAATTTAGTTCTAATGGTGTTCATTCTGGAAAATTAGGTGCATCTAATTTTACACTCACTATATCCTTTTGATGAAGTGATCCCTTGGTTGTTACATAGTAGTTATTATAGCTTGAATATGAAATTGCTCCCATAGGTTTATGTGCTGAATGCTTGGTCCTCAGCTGGTGGACTATTGTAGGAGGTTATAGAAACTAAGAAGGTGGGGACTAGATGGAGGAAATATGTCACAGGGTCATGCCTTTGAGGATTATGCCTGATTCCAGTCTCATCTCTCTGTTTCCTGTTAGCTGTGAAATGAAGAATCCCCTGTGGACGTGTGTTTCCAACACCATGATATTGCGTCCAAGCTCATGGAGCCAAGGCACCATGGACTGAACCTTGTAAACCAGTATACAAATAAAGTTCTTCTTTTTTCCAGTTGTTCTCTCAGATATATGGTCACAGCAAAGAAATAGGTTTGTTGCTGTGACTAAACTTGACATGCAGTGTATATGCCTGTGACACTGGTTCAGGAGTGAAATTTGGAAGGGCTTGGAAATGTGGCTCCGGAAGCAGCACAGCACTGTGATCCAAAAGGGAAGGGTGGCTTGGTGGGAGCTGAGAAGACCAGAATGCCAGACAGAATGTGGTCTATGATGGCCAGGGTCATGAAACTCCAGGTGGGGTGGACTCTACTGATACTGGACTAGAGGACATAAATGTTACATTCTGATAGTGAACTTGTCTACATTTTGTGCATTTCCTAAGGCTTTGCATGAAGCTGGTATGTAACTTGGTGAAGGAAAGTTGTGTGTGTTATGTATAGTGTGGTGTATAGTATCACCACCTGTGTGAACCCCATAAACATGCATGTGGAGGTCAGAGGAAAAGGTCAGGTGTCCCCCAATATAGTTCATTAGCATGTTACCTTGAGATGAAATCTTCTCACTGAATTTGGAGCTGCTATTCATCAGACTGGCTAACTATCCTGCCCCAGTGATTTCTGGTCTCTGCTCTCAACAAGACTAGGGTTGCACCCAATTCTTTTCATGGGTGGGGAAGAATTCAGCTCAAGATGAATCAGGCCCTGTCATGCCCTCACACTTGCAGAGCTTACCTGCTCAACGATCTCCATAGCCAAGCAGAAACATTTAAGGCAGAAAAGCAGTCTGTAGCATGATTACCCTTTATAGGAGGCTTACAGCAAGAATTAGGAAGAAAAGCAAAGCAGAAGGGTTTGAAAAGGTGCAGTGTGGTAAGAAAAGCTTGCCTAAACTTTGGGCTAAAGAAGGTATGTTTTCTAAATATGTTAGCATCATTAAAGGACTGGGAATATTGCTTAGTGGTTAAAGGTGCTTGGATGCAAAGCCTATAAGGTCAGTTAATTTCCAAGTCACCCATGTAAGCCTGATGCAGAAAGTGGCCCAAGCCTCTGGTATTCATTTCCAGCAATAAGAGGTCCTGAAAAAAACACACAAACACACACACCAATTTAAAATAAAATAAGTAATTGGCACAATAACAAGAAGAAAGAACAAATTCATTCAAGAGAACTGAGAAGACGGCAGGTTTGGAACATTTTGTTTGCACAGGATCATCTGTGCAAGTGTTCCTCTGAGTCCACTTGTCCATGCTCAACTCAACGGCTGCTGCACACATGTGAAAGTGGTCTGGCTACTGCCTGACCTTAGTGCCATCCACACAATAGTAGATTTGAAGACAGAAAAAAACACAAGCATTAGAGGGTCAATGTGTGGCAAGGTCAGAACCCCTGTAGACAGCCCTTCAGAGGACCATGTGAAGACAGGAAAGGGAAGTCAAATGTAGGAGGAACTTAGAATGTGTTCCAAGGAGAGTTGTGGGCAGAGAGCAGGATGTGGTGGAGACATCTGAATCCATGAACCAAATTATCTTTCTTCCATTGTTGTATATGTCAGAGCTATACAGAAGGTAGGAATATCCTGAGACACAGTACCCCACAGAGAAGGAGGCCTTCATGACCCCACAGTGAAAACCATAGCTCCACAAAGGAGGGCTCTCAGAGGAAAGGGAGATGGGGTGCATGGGGTGAGGAGATCCAGGGTTTAAACATTTTTTTAAAATATTTTATTTTTATTTATGTATTAGAAAGAGAGAGAATTGGAATGTCATGAGCTCTAGCCACTGCAAATGAACACCAGACACATGTGCCAACTTGCATGTCAGGCTTAAATATGTAGTGAGGAATTGCACCTGGGTCCTTAGGTTTCCCATGCAGGCATCTTAACCACTAAGCCATGTCTCCAGCCCCCTAGAATTTAACCTTTTATAAAATAAACATAAAAAATTTAAAGTGTATGTTGTGGGGGACAGGCACTTGAGTGCTATGGCATGCATATGTATGTCAGAAGACAACTTTTTGGGTCTTTCCTCACCTTTGTACCTCTTTGGAAGCATGGTGTCTCTCTCTGGATCTCGCTATTCTGTGCTGATCTCATTGTGATATTGTTCTTTGCTGTATTTACTCCATCTCCCATCTTGCTGTCAGTGTGCTGAGATTACAGATGTCCATGATGGAACCTGGCTTCCAGCCTCTAGCACAGGTTCAGGAATGAATGAACTCTCGTACTGAGGCTTGGGCCACTAGCACTTTAACCACTGAGTCATTTCCTCATTCCCCAAAACTACACTTTTTATGGAAGCTACAAATATGTGAGAACTGTATATTCTCTTGTAAGCAGAAAAAATAATTTATTTTCACATTTTCATCTTTGTTATAATAGCATGGGTATATATAAAAGACATTTATAGTTTCATGTGATATATAGAGAGAGTTTCTAGCACAAAATGGATTTAAGTTTGGAAAACTAATTTCAACTAACAATACACATGTGTTAATATTGCATCTGTAGCATTCTCAGTTCCAGACCCTCCAGGAGAGCTCAGACAACAACAGTGGTGGCTGTGATGTCCCTCATTGCTGAGGACAGCACACCTGAGAGAAGAAAGCCTCGAGACAGGCTTGAGCTTTTCTAACTTTCTTCAGAGCCCTCACCTCTACAAGTGTCTGACCCTTCTTTGTCCAAAATGGCCAGAAAATCTCACTGAATCAGCTTTGCCTCCACAGGAATGATCCCAATCTCTGTGGAGGATGTTGAGAAGCTAACATGGGAGATTTCAGAAGATAAACTAGAAACTAAGGTCAATCTGGATCTTGGGAAGGGTGAAAAACTTTTGTTCAAGTTTTCAGAATTGTTTATAGCTGAAGGTGATAGTGAGAACACTAAACACACACACACAAACACACACGTGTGCGCGGGCACACACCTGACAAATGGGGCTCAGTTTTATCTATTCTAACATTTACCCAAAGTGATCATTTCTTTAGCTTTGGTTTTGTCTCAAATCAGAAATGTACCTCTGAATTATCTGCATGTATGGACCTCAAATTCCTTAAAATGAGAGTTCTTAAGTACCTTACTATTCATTTTGGCTATTTGATACCATTGTTCATTATCTGAGAAAAACATTCTACAGCACACTATTCCCCACAAACAATAGAGGACAAGGAAGATCTAAGTGAAGAGCATGCAAGAAAACTTTATGATTCTTGGAGGTGTCTGTCAGTTTGGGCTATTTTCCACTCTGTGATGTTTTTGTTTTACGTATTTTCTTCATATGCTTAATATTGTGTGAATTTACCATGGGAATCTGCAACCATATTGACACATGTCTGGTACATTCCTAGTTGAGGTACGGAGGAGACAAAAGCAGAAGAAATGTGGCCTCTCTGTTGAAAGGAACAGACAGGGACCCACAGTGATTACTACAAATCTGAAAGCCTTGTGATGGAAGCTAAGAAAGAGCTGAGTCTATTTTGTAGTTTATATTACATCATGAAATTAGACTTGCCCCTGCATATCAACTAATGTACTTTCATGCTTTCTCAAGTTGCAGTATTCATGATGATGAATTCAAGTGTAATAGATACGTTTATCAGACTGAAGACTTGTGACTCACAAATCTTCCAGAAGTTGTAGTAGAAGAGGTCAGTGGATCTCAAATTCACACATGTGCACTAGCTCTCCTGACCAAATCAGAGATGATGTGTAGATATCTGGTTAGTATCCATCATATCATATAGCATATTAAAACTGAGTCCACCTCGTGGTGGGATGTTAATACTGTGCTACTCTAGGTGATGGCAGCCTGGATACCAGAAAAAAAGAACTACATTTAGCCAATTCAAAATCAAAACAAAGGCATGGAAAAAAGAGCAGTGGATACGTTAGATTGTATATCCGCTACTGGGAAGGTAATTACACACACACACACATGGAAAGAGAGCCTCTTACATCCCAATCCAGAAACAGTATTGCATTTATAATTTACACAAGATAAGATCACCTATAGCATTTACACATAATGCTTGGTTTCATTACTTGTTACTAATTACTCTGATTATCTGTATATGAGCTTCCATGACAGGAAATGGGGATAAACTGCTGGGACTGCCCCTAATCAAGTTATTTTAGCTTTTATTCTCAAAACAATAGCTAAAATAAAAATCAGGATCCAAAACCAAAATTGACCTCACAATATATACAAATTGTGTTTTCTTCTGGTTAGATAAATAAATCTTCCTCACTGTGGAATAAGTAATATTTACCACTTCTTTATCTAACACAAAGAACTACAGCAATTAAGGCATTTCAATTTTTAACAATTACTTTCATTATTTTCTTGGAACTTTGCATACTTTCTAGTTTAAAAAGTGCTACCAAAATGAGGACGGTATCTTCAGAAAAGGGAAAGGATAGTACCAACATGAATTGTTTACATACATATCTAATTTTTAAAAACCCACGCTAGGGGCTGGAGAGATGGTGTAGCAGTTAAGGCGCTTGGCTGCAAAGCCAAAGGACCCAGGTTGAATTCCTCAGAACCCACTTAAGCCAGATGCACAAGGTAGTACATGTGTCTGGAGTCAATTGCAGTGGCTAAAGGCCTTAGTATACCCATTCCCCATCTGCCTTTCTTTCTCTCTCTCAAATTAATAAAAACAAAAATAAATATTAAAAATCACTTGAGGGCTGGAGAAATGGCTTATCGGTTAAAGTGTTGTCCTCTAACCCAGGTTTCATTCTCCAGGTCCCACATAAGCCAGATGCTCATGGTGGTGCATGCGTCTGGAGTTTGTTTGCAGTGGCTAGAAGCCTGCACACCCATTCTCATCACTATCTATCTCTCTTTCCCTCTTTCTGTATCTAATAAATAAATTAATAAAAATAAGTCTTTAAAAATAAATAAATAAACCACTTGGTTGCAAAGCCTGCTGATCTGGTTTCAATTTCCATGCAACACATGTGCACCAGATGCAAAAAGTGGTGCATGCTTGGTCTTCATTTGCAGTGGCAAGAGGTCCTGGTTTATGAGAGGTTGAACCAGTAATTTTGGGAGGAAATGACAGAAATGAGACTTAGCATATGAAAAACCAAGTACTGAATTTGGCCCTATGTTGATTCACACATTTCAAGTTTGACTTAAGGAGTTTTCCACATGTAGTGAACTGCACCAAAACCTGAAATATGAACACTGCTGGTTTCTGTTTATTCATCTGTAACCTTGGCTTATAGAAAAAGATGAGACTGAGCCAGTACAAATGTCCAAGTGTTGAGGCACAAGCTATAACCACCTGGTTATGCACCTCTCTATGTACCCCCCATGCAATAGGTGGAGCAGGACATCTGTGTAGCCCACATCCCACAGGTGGAGCAGGACATTCTGAAACACTGTTGTTTTTTTTTTTTAAATTTACTTATTGGAGAGCGACAGACACAGAGAGAAAGACAGATAGAGGGAGAGAGAGAGAATGGGCGCACCAGGGCTTCCAGCCTCTGCAAACGAACTCCAGACGCGTGCGCCCCCTTGTGCATCTGGCTAACGTGGGACCTGGGGAACCGAGCCTCGAACCGGGGTCCTTAGGCTTCACAGGCAAGCGCTTAACCACTACGTCATCTCTCCAGCCCCACTGTTGTTTTGCACTACTGCTCAATTCTAGAATCATCAAAAGTTTATTATCTAAGGACTAGGACTTGTTAGTACTTTTTTTTTTTTTTAAAAAAGAATGTTTCTTAATCTAAACAGGGCTTATGTTGGGTTTTCAGTACAAAGACTGGCTCCACCGCAGGAATGCTGCTTGTGGAGATCTTCTTCTCCTCGTCTTCACATTGTAGCCTTGTAGACAGTGACGACATTTCACGCTCTAAAGTGGCTCCATCTATGATCCAGATATTCCGGTTTCACCTGGAGAAGAGGATGCAGAATCACTAAGAAGCCTGTAGGGGTGCAGGAAGGCCTGGTTTTCAAGTAGCTGGACCTAAAACTAACCTTATCTCTTGGGTCACAGTGGAGACTCATTTCCTAGGACAGTATCCATCACATCAGGTGTTTAGTGCACAGGAGTAAAAATAAACAATGACAGTGTTGAAGGAGTCATACAGAGAACTAAGTACAAGTGAGCACTGTGACATCAATTCTATAGAAGCTATGTGGTGTAATCAATGTAAAGGATTTATTTTTAAACAAGTTTTATTGGGAAGTTTACCATGTGAACATCTTGACAACTGGCCATAGTGCCATTGGGTTATCCTCCTATGCTCCCTCTCCCCTATATCTATGCCACTGCTGGACCTCCTCAGAGGGGTTATTAATAATTACCATTGGGTCATAAATACCCCAGCAAGTCCATGGATGTAGGGAGAGGTCAATCCCTCAGCGTATAACTTCCCAATCTGGGATTGTTACATTCTTTTTGCCCTCTTCAGCAATATTCCCTGACCTTGGAGGGAGTGATAGAAGTGTCAAGGGGAAGGATGTATTTTTCAGCTAATATTGTGAGGAACTGTGAGGATGAAAAGTGCTCATTGAGTGTGCCTTTTCTGTCCTCATAAGAAGGAAGGTTCTTTGCCTGCATGGAGGGGGTCCGCACATTGGGATTGCTCAAGACTATGGCCCCTGAACCCAATTAGGAAATTTCAGCTTAATTACCTTAGATGGGTCTCCAGCATCCAGATCTAGTGTTTTAGGCAGCATAGTTTTATATACTGCCACCAAAACCATCTGATGCCATTGCCTCTGAGTTCATAGTGACAAACAGTATGGAATACTTGCAGACCTGTTGAAAATGAGACAAATGCAGTCTTTTATCTGTGAGGCCAAGAGTATCTGAGCAGGGGATTATGGATGGATTAGCCACATTTGTACTTTGTTGCACTCGTGGTGAGCTTGTCACCAGACGTAGTAAAAGGTCAAACATTTGGTACTTCCATGTTTATACTTTTGATCCACAAGAAACAGAGTTTTTTAACTGTGAAAGAAAATGTCAAAAAATGGCAAGTTAAATAGCTTCTGCTTTGTATTATTGTAAGTTACATAATTATATAACTTGGATAATTTCTACACCCTTGACCTTCCTTTATCCCTCATTGGAACAAAAAAATAACCTGACATTGGACACACTCTTCCCATGTCATCCTGAATGCTTTTCACTTTTGCCTGAGTTTGAATTTCCATATTTGTGTCCACCTTATCCAGGTTTTTGCAAAATTTGTGTTGTTCAAGGAAGAATCCCCCATGTACTCTACGCTGATGGAGCACTTACAGTGTGCCACACTGCAGTGGGCACGTTGTAGATATGACCAAATTGTTCGTCCTAGCAACCTCATGAGATTTATGACAAGGAAATGCAGTCATCAAATGGCTTAGTAATTAATCTGGAGTGTCCAAAGTAATACGATAAACCTAAAATTCAACCCATTCAAATCTGGCTCCTTTCTCTGATCCCCTCTCCCAGCATCTAGATTGCCCCTGGACTTCCAGTATTTCTAAGTGAAACAGCCATGCTCTTTAAAGCTCTATGTCCTGTCTAATGTCTTGACCTTTAGTCTGTGTCTCTGTTTGCTTAACTTGGCCCCTGAGCAGCAATGTACATAAGATTCAGACACTTGGATAACCTTGATAAGAGGGAAATAACCTTCATTCTGCCAAGAGGACACATTGTTCACATGAAGACATGTAGAAATACAATTGGGTCCCTGCCAAGTGAGCTTTTACCAGCCAGAACCAGTGAATTGTCCACAAAAAGGGCAGCTAGACCACTGAAACACTGGGTGGAGGATCAGAGAGAAAGATGTTTTTGACTTGGGATTATTTAAAGAATTTTAAAATTTATTTTATTTATTTATTTGCTTGTGAAGGAGAAAGAAGCACAGAGAGAGAGGGAGGGACGGAGAGAGGGGAAGGAGAGAATGGGCACACCAGGGCCTGTAGTCATTGCAAAAGAACTAAAGAACTCCATCCCATGCACCCCCTTGTGCATGTGGCTTAAGTGGGTCATGGAAAATCGAACCAGGATCCTTTGGCTTTGCAAGCAAGCACCTTAACTTCTAAGCCATCTCTCCAGCCATTGTTTTGGGATTTTGATTGTGGCAAATCTTACACTCAGTATCATTTGTCTGTTTTAGGCCATTGGATAGCTATTTCTCACTTAGTCCTGTACCCAGAGACCAGGCTCAGTGGTTCTGCCTTTGGGACATTGATAGGAACACAAAAAGGCACTTTCCCTTCTGGAAGGAGGTATTTACCAAGGGAAGGACATATCTGGAGTCCTAAGGGGGTGGGGGGAGAGGTGGAATTAAACAAGATTAAAATAAAACACTGGATGCCCATCTATCTGTAGTGGGAGATAGACCACTATAAGTTCCAGGGTCTCCCTTTCATGTCCTCACTTGAACTCAGGGAACACCAACCCTCTGGATTTCCATCATGTTTCTATCCTCCTTACCATGGTCCCACAGTTTCCTCTGTATACACAGGCCAGGTACCATGGAGAAGTCCATTTCTTTTGTGGGAACTCAGGCAGGCTGCTGAGCAAGCAGGAGGGAAGAGGAACAGACTGGAAAAGGAAGCTGTCAGAGGCATCCTGGCATCTGAAAAGGATGATGAAGGTGGAATGAAGGGGAGCCTCGGTAGTAAGAACCAGGCTCTGACACATAGAGGGGTCTTGTGCCTCACTGAGAGGAGCTCCAGCTGCGTGCCCGCTCCGTGGTCCTGCATTCCCTGTGGACCAGGCCAGGCTGCCAGGACCTGTCCCAGCCCGAGCAGTTCTGAGCACCGCAACCCACAGAATCACTGCCCAGGATGAGGTTGTCGCTCACCTGCGGTACGTGGCGTTGGCTGGACTGCAGGTAAGCAGGGGACTATTCACGTTCCACAGGGGTATTACGAGGAGCAGGGACTGGGACAGGGGACAATTTGGGGAGGGGAGAAACACGACCCGAGGTCCTAGGCTGAAAGGCGCAAGGAAAGGTATATTTGGGGAAGGAGGTATATTTGGTTGGGGCGGCGGGAAGGGGCTGCGATGGGAGGGAAAGCAGTACGACGGGGCGCACCAGGGGGAGGACTGGGCTGGAGAGGACGCTGAGAGGTGGACCTCTGAGCAGCCAAGTTAGGAATGGAGGCTAGAGGACGAGGACCAGGACGACGACGGGACGGGGGAGGAGCAGCAGGAGGAGACGGGAATATCGGAGGAAGCTTTCGAGTCATTCTTCTAAAAGACACTCCGGACTTCCTACTTCACCAGAAGTCAGCGAGCGACTGAGCCTGTGCCAGAACTCTCCAGCATTTACCTCACAGTCACCACTCCCAACGTTCCATGACTCGGTGCCCATTATGAGCTTCCCCTGCCTTTGATGCCGTGAGGAGGTCCTCTGACCAGCAGTATGGTCCCAGTAACTAAGTCTGAAAGACTATGTGAAGCAGCAAGTAGAAGGAATGGGACTTTCACCTTAATCTCTGTTCTTGAACTATTGTGCAGTTTTACCTCTGACTAGGCAACGTTTGATGAAAGAGTTGGGACAGAACCAAGAGCTGAGGGCATTCCTGAGTAGAACTGGTCGAAAAGGAAGTCATTGTCCAGATATGTTGAAGCACGTTTCTGCCTCATGTATATAACTATTGAATACAGGTAATCAGAGAATAGATGTTATGTCTAGTTGACCAACTGGAGGACACTGAAGATCAGAGAGGGAATAAGAGGCTGTGGGTCACAAAGGAGGTGGGACTAGAACTTGAGCTGAGGGGGGGTCTGTAGGAAGAAGCAAGAAAGGTCAAGAGCTCCAGTGAGCAGTATGTCCCCTGCCTGCTTCTGCATGAGAGTGTGAGCATGTGCTGTTGGAAGAGAATTTTCTGTTCTGGATCTTACTTTCTGGTCTTATCTCTTTTTGTTTTAAATAAAACAGACATGGGATATTAAATTTTTAAATGAGTATATTTTAATATACACCAATGAGTTGTTATTTCATTTTCATAATTCATGTAATTACCTTGATCATATTTACCACCCCCCATTATCCTCTTATCCACCGGCCCCTCCTGATAAGCCTCTCCCTTTTTCCTACCACTTTTTAAAGTTCCTTATCTTTCCTTTTTTTTTTTTAATTATTTCTTGGACTGCAAGAGCTTCATTTGGATTGTTTACCTGAGCACGGTTGAGGGGTTAGATATAGGAATATGAACAACTTACTAGTGGCTACACCACTGGAAAAAAAAAGTCTTCTTCCACCCTGGCAACCTTTACAACAAAGAGCTCCTCCTGTGAGGTCCTCACTCATCCACATGGCAGAATGTGGATGCCATCTTGTGAGGCATTGTGTATGCAATCATACCGCTGTGAGCTCAAAGTGTGATAGCCATGTCCTGAGTGGAAGACAGCATTCCATCACACTCCTCCACTTCCTGTGCTCTTACCTTCTTCCTGTCCCTTCTTCTCAGAGATTTCTGGAATCTTAGAGGTGATGATATAGATGCCCCATTTAGGACTGGACACTCAACATGTATCACTGCAGTAAGCACTGCCCACTGTAAGAGGAAGCTTCTCTGAGCAAAGCTGAGAGCAACAGTGAACTATTTAGAAGGGAGTTTGACAGATTCAACATGTCTCCTTAACAAAATGACAGTAGTAGCTTCCACATTATGGCCTATGGCTTCCACATGCACAGTCTTTTGAGCAGGTCACAGCACCAGATATGAATTCCCTTCTGTACAGTAGGCCTCACATCCAATCAGAAAGTAGTTGGTTATATGAAATATTGTCTATCTCTTATCTTGTCGGGAGCCATAGAGCAAAAGCCTCTCCATTTTGCCTGGGCCTGCTTGGTCAGCAGACTGCTTACAGAGTCTTATCTTTTGCAAAAGGCCAGTTTATGGTCAGGCTTCTGGGCACTAGGCAACCAAAAGTGCCTTTATCTTGAGCAATGACTCCATTCTGTGATAAGTTGTCTGTTCTGGAAAGTCACAAAGCCTGCAGCTGTTGGTTAAAGTTGTTAATCTTGTGGCCTTGGGCCTGTGACCTTATCCTGCCAAAACAGAATTGTAGCAATACCTAAACTACTGACAAACTCCCCTGTTCTGCTGTATAAAAGGCGCCCTGAGAAAAATAAAAATTGCAGCTTGATCAGAGTCCTGTCTTGCTGTCAGGTTTCTCGTGTCTCTTGTCCCTTCCATTTCACATTCTTTGGGGTCTGTGCTCCCGTTGAAGCCCCGCTGGCTGGGGCATTAACTATAATTAGAAACAGGGGTAACCTGAGTGTGGTGGTGCACACCTTGATTCTCAGCACTTGGGAGGCAGAGGTAGGAGGATAGCTGTGATTTCAAGGCCAGCATGGTTCTACATTGTGAATTCCAGGTCAGCCTGTGCTAGAATGAGAAACCAACAATAACAACAAAAAGAAACATAGGGGCAAGCTGGTAGGATTACTACCACATCCTGAGAACCTTACAAATACATGTGTGCTGTCTCACATCCTGTGATGCTACACCTGTCCTCTCTTTTGCATCATGTACAACCCTCTTCACCTACCATTCTTTCTTTTAGATTTTTTTGCTTGCTATTTTAATATGAAAAATGTATTTTAAAATGAAACAATATTCAGGCAGAATCATTAGTCTGTAGTAGATTATGTGATGATGTTAAAACTTCAAAATATCTTTACCAAATGAAGCAGAGATGTAAACTTTTGTGGTTTGCTTCATGGATTTTAGTTTTGAAATTTCTACTTTTTTTGGAACATTTTTTCCTGCTGCATTTGCTGCATTTTTTGAGTTAAAAAATTTTTAATCAAAAATTTGACTCTCAAACCTATTCTGGTTCTTGATAAGTGATGGTGGCATACACACCAGAGAAGGTAGTGTCCAGAAGATTGTGCCTAGGAAATAGATATTTAGAACCAGGTAAGAAAAAGATTTGTGACTATTTAAGAGGACATTAAACAAGGTAAAAGTATCTGTATAAAACAATTCATTAAAAAGTATGTTTCCTTGGGCTGGAGAGATGGCTCAGTGGTTAAGGCATATGCCTAAGGTCCCAGGTTTGATACTCCAGTTCCCATATAAGCCAGATGGACATGGTGGCACATGCATCTGGAGTTTGTTTGCAGTGGCTAGAGACCCTGGTGCGCCCATTTTTATTCTCTGTCTGTCTCTCTCTCCCTCTCTCTAATAAATAAATAAATAAATAAATAAATAATTTTTTTAAAAAGTATAGTTCCTTATTTGTTAAAAATTGAGAATTTTTTTTACATTTTTTGTTTATTTTTATTTATCCATTTGAGAGTGACAGAAAGAGAAAGAGGTAGAGAGAGAGAGGGAGAGAGAGAGAGAATGGGCATGCCAAGGCCTCCAGCCATTGCAAACGAACTCCAGATGTATGCATCCCCTTGTGTATATGGCTTCCGTGGGTCCTGGTGAGTCTAGCTTCTAACCAGGGTCCTCAGGCTTCACAGGCAAGCGCTTAACAGCTAGGCCATTCTCCTGGTTCAAAATTGAGAATTTTAATACATGAACATACTGTAATATTGCAAATCCCAATGACTCCGGTTCCACTACCCAGTACCCACATAAAGCCAGATGCACAAAGTGGTGCATGCATCTGGAATTTGTTTGCAGTGGCTGGAGGCCCATTTTCTCTCTGATTTCAAATAAATAAATAAATAAATAAATACATTTTAAAAGTTAATTTATGATTGCCTGCACACTTTTAAGCACTTTGTTTTTAATGTTAACTGAATAAAGTTAGATTAAATGTATGAGAAAATGAAATGAAATAAATGAAGCATTCTCTTCACACTACAAAAGTCCTTTTCTTAACTTGGACCCTGGACAACACTTACGAATTTACCTAGCTATCTTCTTAAGTTCTGTGCCTTTTACAGCAAGTACACTGTGTCTTAGATAAAGAGGATGGTGGAACAAGAAAGAGAAATGGAAAGAGAAAGACTGGAAAGGAGAGAGAGAGAGAGAGAGGAATGGTCTTTACATACGCATCATTAGGGATATGCTATTATCGGCTTCTTAAAGATGAGGAACCTTCAGTGTGAATGGTGTGTCCAGTGTTACTGAGGGGATAGGTGAAGCAAAACCCATGCATGCAGACCGCCAAGGTCTTTGTTCTCCCGTCCATTAGGGCTCCAGCCTCAAGGATATAGGTGACTTCAAAATATGCCTCCTGGCGCTGGAGAGATGTCTTAGTGGTTAAGGCTCTTGTCTGCAAAGCCAAAGGATCTAACATCGATTCTTCAGGACCCACATAGGCCAGATGCACAAGGTTGCGAGTGTGTCTATAGTTTGTTTGCAGCAGCTGGAGGTCATGGCTCATCCAGTCTTTTCCCTATCTGCCCCCCATCCCGCTCCTCAAACCAATAAACAAGAAACAAAAATGCTCGCCATCCTGAAAGAGAGCTGCACATCTAATGTCTGTGTGTCAGCCTTGGGTGGGGACCGACCATCTGTCTCCACACCACAGCAGCACAGTCGGAGCACGGAGAAAGCCTCCTTCACCTTCCAGGGGCCCCGGCGCCTGCTCTGGCTCCATGGCTCCTTCCGGGGAGCTGTCACCCGAAACCGGAAACGCGGCGCAGCTCGCGCGCGGCTTCCGGAAGAGGACCCGCCGCAGGCCCCGCCCCCGCCCCTGCGAAGTCGGCGCTCAAGGGCTCCGCCTGGCGGCGGGCGGGCGCGGCGCAGGCCTGGAGGAGGGACGCCAGGCTGGTCGCTGGGTGTCCTCCTGGTAGGGCCGAGCCCTGTTTGCGGCTGGGAGGGTTGAATTACTCTTCCACCTCCTCCCATGTTGTAGCTCCGGCAAACTACGTCGCTCTTCCGGCTTCCACGGTGGCAGATCGTATGTGTCGAGAAGCTGATCTATTTCTTCTGCATTTTCCAGTTTGGTAGAACACAGGTTTTCCAAGTGTGTCCTCACGAGTCTCTCAATTTCGTTGGAATGTGGTATGACATCTCCTTTTCCAGCTCTAATCTTGTTGATTAGGGTTCTCTCCCTTATTTTGAGCAGGGGTTTATCAATCATCTTTTTCATGAATCAACTCTTTGCCATATTTTAAAATTGTTCTCTTAATTTCTAATTCTAATTTAACTTATTTCTCCCCTGCTCTTGACTACTTCTTCTGTACAGTTTGGATTCATATTGTTTTTCTGAAACTTTCAGATGGGTTGTTAAGTTATTTATCTGAGATCTCTGTATTTTTATAATGTAGGCTTTTAGAACAATAACCTCTTGGGATTGCCTTGATTGTGTCCTATAGGTTTTGGTATGTTGTGGTTTTTGGTAAGATTGAGAAAATTTTCTTCTGTAATTTTATTGAAGATATTCTCTATGACCATGGCCTGTATTTGTCACCTTCAAGTATGGCCATGACTTAAATGCTTAGTTTTTTTCAGGTAACCTACATTTCCCTCATATTCTGTTTGTGTATTTCCTTGAATCTGTCATTGACTTTGGCCTCCTGATATATTTCCTCTATCTTGTTTCAAGCCTAGCAGTCTGTCCTCCAGATGATCTTTTCTGTTGGTAAGGCCCTGTAGAGATCCTTTAAATAAGTACCTTTTGTAAGCAGAGAAGAGATAAAGGATAGACAGAGAGATAGAATAGGCATGCAAGGCCCTCAGCTGTTGCAAACGACCACCCGCCCAATGCATGTGCCACTTTGTGCATCTAGCTTTTCATGGGCACTGGGGAATCAAAACCCAGGTTTTTAGGCTTTGCAGGAAAGTGCCTTAACTGCTGAGCCATGTCTCCAGCTCCTTTTCTTTCATTTATTTATGAGAGAGAATGACAGACTGACAGACACTAGGTTGTGTCTTGCTGCCAAAAAAAAAAAAAAAAAAAAAGACTCTAGACACATGCCACTTAATGCTCAAAACTGACTAGGTGCGATTTTCACAGAGATGGGCTTGGTTCTGGATTTCAGGTTGGAGGTATAAAGTTAATTCTCCCTCCCCTAAGCAGGTACAGGTAATGTTATGGCCAATACTTTCCTTCTACTCTTTTCAATTAACTTTCCAGTTATGCTAAAACAGCCATAGTGGTCTCTCACCTGGGTTCCTTAGCTCTTGTGATAGTGGTCTGGTGTGTGGACTAGTGGTAAAATATGTGTCTCTCTGATGAGAGAATCACTGGAGTGTCTCACTCAGGTGCCACCCTGCTCTCCATCTCCTGCATTGTCATCAACATTATCATGCCTCCTGACACATGAAAAGGGCATCTATCTTTGTTTATTTAGGACCTCAATTGTTTTCAGTAGTGTTTTACAGTTTTCACTATGTATGAGTTGTAATGCTTGTTTCCTTTCCTCCCAAGATTTTATTATTTTGGTGGTAAAATAAAAGGATTTGTTTTGTTAATACCATTTTCAAACTATTCATTGCCAGTATTTTTTTTAGAGAGACAAAGAGAGAAGAAAGAGAGAGAGAGAGAGAGAATTGATGCACCAGGGCCTTAGTCACTACAGTCAAACTCCAGATGCTTGTGCGACCTAGTGGGCATGTGTGACCTTGCACTTTCCTCACCTTTGTGCATATGGCTTACATGGGATCTGGAGAGTTGAGCATGGGTCCTTAGGCTTCGCAGGCAAGTGCCTGAACTGCCAAGCCATCTCTCCTACCTGCCAGTGTTTTTAAATACAATCTATAAGTTTATGTTATTCCAATGTTTCTTTTTCAGTTAACATCTCCATTTCTTAAAACATCACCAAAATCAAAAGTGAAATAAAGTACAATGCATTATGATAGAATTTATATATTGAACAGAGAAAAAAATTAATAAATTTAAGAATATTTTAAAAAGCAAGGTTAGTCTTTTTCTAGAGACTAAAAACATTTTCAGTCTTATCATTAACTGCTGAGACACCAACTTGGGAACCAAATTTAACAACCAAAAAAAATGTTATAGCCAGAAATGTCACATAAACAGAAATTACCAGGTCTCACTTTGATTTCCCTTGCTAGTTACAAATAAATATTCATAGGGTGAAAGATCCACACAATCTGAGGAGACACCAAAGTATACCAATGAGTATTTAAAACCATCATTCTGCAAGTTTGTAATCAGCTTCTTGCAGGCCCTGGCTGGAAGGAAGGAGCTACTCTAGCAGCAGGTTCTTTCTTGCCATCCAGGTAAGGATGACTTAGTTACAGCTTCTCTCTGTCCTGTTGAAGTGAGTCCATTGGCAATGCTGACCAAACTCTGCTGCCGAGAGACTGTGAACTGTTTGGCACCAAAAGGCCTTCTGAACTGTCACTTATCAGCAGGGTGCCAGCCAGACATGCTCTGCATGGTGGTTACAGGGCAATTCCCTAGGAGCTGGAAGATGTCCTGGCCATGTCTCTTCATGTCTCAGCTCTGCAGCTGACCATTTAGTGCACTCAAGTCATGTGCTTTCTTCTCTGAGAACTGATATCACACTTTCCTTTCTTACCACCTTGAAGCTGCTGCCCTATTTTGCTTAGAAGCTTTCTCCTTTTCTCATCCAGATCTTCCTCAGCTGCTCTTCTCCCACAACCACTTGTCCTTTGGGTCCGTGGAGCTGTGTGAGCTGGAGAAGCTGGCTTTTCTGTAGTGGAGGTGGCAGGCTGTGGTGATAGTTGTTGATGAGAACCTTGTGACTGAGTCCAAACCAAACCCCTACGCCCGAGAGTGAGTATCAATGTTGTGTCTGGAGGGTGGTGATGGGTCAACACATCTTCTTCTGACTGTACTGATTGAGGGGAGGAAGGGCTTTCCTGAGCATGCACATAGCTTTGAGCCTGCACATCACTTTCTGCCCATGTGTGGCCTTCTGTCATCCATGAATGTATTGCAGTGCTTCAAGAACTCTATCGACACCTCCTCCCCAGGTTCTTCTTTCAAGCTTTTTGCCTAGTGGACTCAGAGGAACACTTGCATAGAGGATCCCGTGCAAACCAAGTGTTCCAATATTGCCCTCATCTCCGGGGAGAGACTTCTGAATGAATTTTCTCTTTACTACTTTGGAGCCTGCCTATGTCAGGCATCTATACTGTTGTTCTTGTGATAACTGGTTTATTTGTAGAAATCAATTTTGAAAATACTTTTACTTATTTATCTGATAGAGAAATAGAGAAATAGAGAGAGAGGGAGGGAGGAAGGAAGGGGAGGGAGGGAGGGAGGGAGGGAGGGAGGGAAGAGAGAGAGAGAGAGAGAGAGAGAGAGAGAGAGAGAGAGAGAGAGAGAGAGCATGTTTGGGCTCTAGCCACTGAAAACTTAACTCCAAATGCATGTGTCACTTTGTGCATCTGGCTTTACATGGGTACTGAGGAATTGAACCCAGGTAATTAGGCTTTGAAACCTAGAACTTTAATAGCTGAGTTCTCTCTCCTGCCCTGCTTAGTTTAATTTTATTTTTATTTCCAAATTTTTATTAACAATTTCCATGATTATAAAAAATATCTCATGATAATAACCTCCCTCCCTCTACCTTTCCCATTGAAACTCTATTCTCCATCATATCTTCTCCCCTTCTCATTCAGTCTCTCCTTTATTTTGATGTCATGATCCTTTCCTCCTCTTATGATGGTCTTGTACAGGTACTGTAGTTCCTTGTCAGGAACTGTAGGTCATGGACATCCAGCCCATTTTGTGCCTGGAGGGAGCACGTTGTAAGGAGTCCTACTTTTCCTTTGGCTCTTACATTCTTTCTGCCACCTCTTCTGCATTAGACCCTGAGCCTTGGAAATGTGATAGAGATATTGCAGTACTGAGCACTGCAGTTACTTCTTTCCAGCACCATGAAACCTTCTGAGTTGTCCCAAGGTCACTGCCATCTGAAAAGAGAAGATTCTCTACAAAAAGAGTAGCATTAATATAAGGGTATGAACATCAAGAGAAGTGCTTGCTGGGAAGTTTGATAATCATAGTATATACATTTAGCCAGACAGCAGTAGACGTTACACCCCTACGGTTCATGACTACCCCTGTTTTAAGTTTTAGTATCAGGGATGTATTCCTCCCATGGAGAAGGCCTCCAATACAATTAGAGGGCAGTTGGTTTCCACCATGATAGACATGCCACTATTGCAACCATTGGCTCATTTGGCCTAGCTGGCCAAATATAAGGCTTGCAGTGTCCACTGTTGAGTATCTTCACTTGTGATTTCTCTTTCTCCAATTGAACTGTATGCAGAATGGCTTCTTCCAGCTTTCTGTCAGCTGGTCTACATGGAGGATGTTATCAGCTCAGTTCCTACAGGATTTCTCAGTGGCCTTGCAGCCCAAGTATGTGGAGTCTTTAGCCATAGGGTCTTACCATCTATTACTAGTGGGAATCCAAGGGCCTTGGCAATGGCCTATAATGTTTTGTGGGCATCAGGGACCTCACTGCCCAAAAACTCACTGGAAGGTATCCCTGGCACTGAAAATTTTCTAGAAACAATCTATGGCTCCTGAGTGTCCATTGTCCAAAAAAGTAGGATTCCATATGATTTATTTATATCCTCTTAGATTTTGATTAGCCCTCCATCCACCTTTCCTTTACTCGATCTCTTCCCCTGACCTCACTTTGGGCCTTTTCACCCCCATTAATCTATTCTTCTGTTTACATATATACAATGCCATCCTATTAGTACTCCCTTCTCTTCCTTTCTCTTCCCTTTATATCTCTTTTCTAGTTTACTGGTCTCTGCTATTGAGTTTTCTCCTCTCACACAGAAGCCCAAATATCTGTAGCTAGGATTCACATATGAGAAAGAACCTGTGATGCTTGGCTTTCTGGGCCTGGGTTACCTCACTTAGTATAATCCTTTCCAGATCCATCAATTTTCATAACTTCATTTTTCTTTACTGCTGAGTAGAACTCCATTGTATAAATGTGCCATATCTTCATTATCCATTCATCAGTTGAAGGACATCTAGGATGGTTACATTTCCCAAATATTGTGAATTGAGCGGCAATAAGCATTGTTGAGCAAGTATGTCTAAGGTAATAAGATGAGTCCTTAGGATATATGCCTAGGAGTGTTATAGCTGGGTCATATGGTAGATCAATTTTTAGCTGTCTTAGGAACCTCCACACTGATTTCCACAATTGATGGACCAGATTGCACTCCCACCAACAGTGTAGAAATGTTCCTCTTTTTCTACATCCTCGCCAGCATTTATGGTCATTTGTTTTCATGATAGTAGCCAATCTGACAGGAGTGAGCTGGATTCTCAACATAGTTTTAATCTGCATTTCCCTGATTACTAGAGATGTAGAAATTTTTTTTAGATGCTTATATGCCATCCACTTTTCTTCTTTTGAGAACCCTCTATTTAGTTCCATAGCCCATTTTTTAATTAGCTCGTTTGATTTCTTATTAATTAATTTTTTGATTTCTTTGTATATCCTAGATATTAATCCTCTATCAGATGTATAGCTCACAAAGATTTTTTCCCATTCTGTAGGTTGCCTTTTTGCTTTATTTACAGTGTCCTTTGCCATACAAAATCTTTGTAATTTCATGAGGCCCCAGCAGGTAATCTGTGGTTTTATTGCCTGAGAAATTAAGGTTATGTTCAGAAAGTCTTTGCCAGGACCAATATGTTGAAGGTTTCCCCCTACTTTTTCCTCTAGCAGTTTCAGAGTTTCAGGTCTGATGTTAAGGTCTTTAATCCATTTGGACTTAATTCTTGTGCATGGTGAGAGAGAAGAATCTATTTTCATCCTTCTACAGGTAAATATCCAGTTTTCCCAGTACCATTTGCAGAAGAGGCTGTCTTTTCTTCAATGTGTATTTTTGACATTTTTATCGAATATCAGGTTGCTATAGCTACCTGGACTTGCATCTGAGTCCTCTATTCTGTTCCATTGATCTACATGTCTGCTTTTGTGCCAGTACCATGCTGTTTTTGTTACTATGGCTCTGTAGTATAGGTTAAAATCAGCTATGGTCATACCATCAGCCTTATTTTTGTTGCTTAGTATTACTTTAGATATTTGAGGTTTTTTGTGATTTCAAGTGAATTTTTGGATTGTTTTTTCTATTTCCGTGAAGAATGCTTTTGGAATTTTGATGGGGAATGCATTAAATGTGTAGATTGCTTTTGATAAGATTACCATTTCACAATATTGTTTCTTCTGATCCAGGAACAAGAGATATTTTTCCATTCCCTAGTGTCTTATGTAATTTCTATCTTGAGTGTTTGAATATTTTCATTGTAGATATCCTTTACTTCCTTGGTTAGGTTTATTCGAAGGTACTGTATTTTCTTTGATGCAATTGTGAATGGGAGTGATTCTATGATTTCATCCTCAGTGTGTTTGTTGTTAGCATATATGAAGGCTACTGATTTCTGTGTACTTATTTTGTATCTGCTACATGGCTGTAGGTTTTGATCAGCTCTAACAGTTAGCTGGTAGAGTTTTTAGGGTTCTTTATATATAGAATCATGTCATCTGAAAATAATGATAACTTGATCTCTTCCTTTCCTTTCCAATTTGTATCCCTTTTATGTGTGTCTCCTTCCTTATTGCTATGGCTAAGACTTCCAGTACTGTATTAAATAAAAGTGGGGACAGTGGACACCCTTGTCTTGTTCCTGATTTTAGTGGAAAAGCCTCCAGTTTTTCCCCAATTAGAAATATGTTGGCTGTAGGCTTGTCACAAATAGCCTTTATTATTTTGAGACATGTACCTTCTATTCCCAGTCTCTGTAGGACTTTTATCATGAAGGAATGCTGGATTTTGTCAAATGCTTTTTCTGTGTCTAATGAGATAATCATGTGATTTTTGTCCTTCAGTCCATTTTTTGTAATGTATTACATTTATCAATTTGCATATTTTGAACCATTCATGCATCTCTTGGATAAAGCCTACTTGGTCAGGGAGAATGATCTTTCTGATATATTCTTGTATTTTGTTTGCCAGTATTTTGTTGAGAATTTTTGCATCTATGTTCATGAGGGAGATTGGTCTGTAATTTTCTTGTTTTGTTCTATATTTGCCTTGTTTTGTTATCAGGATGATGATGGCTTCATAGAAGGATTTTGGTAGGATTCCTACTATTTCTATTCTATGGAAAAGCTTAAGAACCAATGGTGTTAGTTCTTCCATGAAGGTGTGGTAAAATTCAGCAGTGAATCCATCTGGGCTTGGACATCTCAAAGAACACATGAAGAAGAAATATGTGATAATACTTGGCATTGTTCTCTGAACTCTACACGAATGTACATAAGGTGCAAACATCTGCACACACAGGTATGTATACCATACACTTCACTCACACATTCTACATACTACACAGACACACAGACATGGGGACACACACACACACACACACACACACACACATTCCTCCAATGAATTGTATTCCAGATTCATAGCAAGGTGTTATGAAATGACAAAATGTAGAGAAGTTCATTGTCAGAATGTAGCATTTGTTACCCTTGCCATCAAGACAACTTTATGACTGTCTTTCTGGTTTTCTCAGCTCCCACTAGGCCTCCCCTCGAGTTTGACTCACAATGTTTTACTGTTTCTTGAACCACATCTCCATGCCTTTCCGTATTCAAATTCTTTTTTTTCCTTTTTTTAAAAATTATTTATTTATTTATTTGAGAGCGACAGACACAGAGAGAAAGACAGATAGAGGAAGAGAGAGAGAATGGGCGCGCCAGGGCTTCCAGCCTCTGCAAACGAACTCCAGACACGTGCACCCCCTTGTGCATCTGGGTAACGTGGGATCTGGGGAACCGAGCCTCGAACCGGGGTCCTTAGGCTTCACAGGCAAGCGCTTAACCGCTAAGCCATCTCTCCAGCCCCCAATTCTTTTTTTTTTTATATTCCAGTTCTGAGCCAGTGTCAGAAGCTTATACACTATATACCAAATTTATTAATAGCAATGAACTTATTTCTTTTTCTTTAATTTATTATATATATATATATGTGTGTGTATATATATATATATATATATATATATATATATATTATAACAGGATATGTACTTATATCCCCTCACCTTGGCTTCCATAACCCTGGGGCCCTCTTCAGTAAGGTAATGGTATTTACTGTGAGGTCATGAAGGTCTCAGTGAGTCCCTATGGTTTAGCAGGGGGACCATCTCTCTGTGTATTCCTACCTATCTGTAGCTCTTATAGTCTTGCTGCCTGCTTTTCTACAATGTTTTGTGAGCCACAGCAGATGTGTTGGCAGTCTGATTTAGTGTTGAGTTCTTTATAGCCTCAGGTTTTCTGCTTTGATGGGTTTTGATTGATCAGTGTGTCTGTAACCAGTGCCTTCTAGCTGGATGTCAGGTAGCAGTAAACAATATTCATGTTGTCACTTCCTCTCCAATTTCTCCTGGAACCTGGCAGATTTGGTAGAGGTGGCAAGTCTTGTGGTTAGAAACTGGCTATCTACTTGTCATATGGATGTATCTTGGCTCTCTGTTTTCTCTGCCATCTATAGAAAATAAAAGATTCTACAGCCAAGTGTAAGAGCAGCTTCAGTTAAAGGAGGTATGCCATGTTATTTAAGAGAGTTTTGTTATATAGGCCCACTCTTCTTCAGAGAGCAGTGGGATATTCTCTCTGAAGCCTTAGTTTCCTGACCATGTAATTCTGACCTGGTTTCCAGTACCAGATATGAGTTATTTCCCACTGAATAGGCCTCATTTGCAATCATACAATTGGTTACCCACAGGGGCTACATGCCACTATTGCAAAAGTGTATGCTTCTTTGTTTGCCTGGTTGATTTCATAGTCTGCAGTGTCCCCTGTTTATTCATGATGTTGTTGATTGTTGTCTTCTAGCAGTTTCCCTAGGGCTATACTTCGCCATGAGAGATAGGCAGGAGATAGCCAATTTCCCTTTCAGTTCCATTATGATAATCAGGTATGCTGTGACCAGAGCCTGTGGTGTATTCAGCAATATGGTACTACCTGTTCTGGCAGGTAGTCAAATGTTTTGCCAATGGCCTACATTGTTTTGGGAACCTCATCGGTGTTCATGGACCACAGCTCACAGAGTGTGAAACCCAATTCCGGCCAAGGTCCATGGTTTTAAAATTAAGCTTTTCCTATCTTTTGTCTGGACTTTCCTCCCCCACCCCTCCTTATATGTAGTTATATGTTGCATAATGCTTGGCAGAATGAGGATTTCAATGTAACTGACTCATGTTGTATTACCTCTTGTATTATTCCCTCACTACCCTCCCTAACCACTCACCTTGATGTTTTGTCCCTTCCCTAACCTACAGTGTAACTCCTCCTATCCTCACTCTACTTGTCTCATTCTAGTTTTATACGCACACTTTTGGAGCTTGATACTGTCTACACTCATTTCCAGTTGATCCCAGTTATGAACCACAGATGAGAGAGTCCACATCCTTCCTATGTGACCTCTGTCTTCTTGCCCGAAGGCATTGTGGATTCCTGGTGCGTGGATTTGGCAGGAGAGGACATTTAGGGAAGGGCCAGCTCTGTTCAGCCTTTCTGGCCTTTGGCTTTACATGAAGAAACATCTTCCCTCAGGAAATGACTTTGTAGTAGGAAATCATGGCACAGAGGTGTGGCGATGATTAGAAATGTGCACAGGCTTGGACAGGGCAGCATATGACCATCCTAGTATGTGCCCAGTCAGTGCTGCGGCCCAGGTACAAATGTGGCTCTATTCCCTGCCTGGATCTCCTGGACCTGATACACTACAGTTCCAGCTTCATTAATCCCACATTTTGAGGCAATAGTTTTTTCTCTTCACATCTCGTTTCATTCAACTTCTATTCTGGAAGAGGCAGGGAGAATCTAGTAATTGAGTGAGAAAGTAGAGGTGATGGGTGTGGAGAGGGGTGAGGGAATGTGTTTTCAAGCAGGTCAGCCCAGTACTTTCTTTCCACTGATGCTGTTTTGTGGCTATCATTACATGTTCTGCATAGGTGATAGCTGTGACCTTAAAAGGAAGGAAGGAAGGGAGGAAGAGGGAGAAAGTAATGGAGAGAGAGAGGGAGGGAGGGAAGAAAAATAAAGAGGAAGAAAGTCCCCTTATAGCCCAGGAAGACACATCCTCCAGATAGTAGGCATGGACACTGACTGGTGACAAGGAGTGCCACTTCTTGTCTCTTTGAAGCAGGCATAATCCCAGTGCCTGTATCACAGCACTCCTGTTCAGCTTGCAGGCATGCTGGGTGCAGCTTTATCTTTTTCATAAGGGGTGGGTTGGTTGTGATTAGAGGTACCCGTGCTTATTGTGATACCTTTCAATTCTTACCCAAGTTAAAGTAAAATTACGAATGTAAAACACAAGTTTTAGTGCATGACACACAGAAACCTGCTATTATTAGCATTATTGTTATTTATTGGCTGGGATATCAGTTAAGAGAAATAGTAGAAAATGTCATAATGTTTAGTACCAAGTAATGCAACTGCCTTTTATAAACTTGTGCCCTAGTTTCTTTTGGTAGGTACATGACTTTTTTCCTTGACATTTGGAGAACAGCAAGGAAAAGTATAAGGAGGAAGACAATGTAAGTTTATTTTTGTTCTCATTTCCTTGTGTTTCTAGGAGGTGGATCACTCTATAATCAGTTATTGACTGCGTTTAGTAAGGTGATTTCAGAAGAAGCAGTCATGCACAGTGGAGTCAAGCTGCTCAGTGGGGATGTGTCTGTTGTGCAGGAATTTCAAGCAAGCTTGGCGTGGCCTTGTGTGATGATGGAGGTGACCAGAAGGCCATCAGGAAGTCCGAGTCCTCCCGCTCAAGCCCGCTCTAAGTACTCATCATGCCCAGGGATGTTTCCAACCACAAGTCTAAGCCTGTGCTTTCAGGGATCAGTTCTATAGTTCCTTCCTGAGACATTTCTCTCGCTGTGTAGAGTACCACATACAAGTGGATCTCTATGGCTCCTCAACAAAGGTGGCTTCCTGGGCAAAGGGAGACTTGTACCCCAGCTCTCGCAGGTGTCATTATCTCTACTTAGTGGGGCTCACTCGCCTGCCTGTGAACATGAGATCAAAGCTGAGTGAGGGACTGAATCCAGCCTGTCAGTTTAACTCCCTTAGGCCTGGGAGCCAGAAGTAGTCCCACCAGATTTTTGTTTTAGTCAAAGCAATATGAAGACTAATGCAAGAAATAGGCTGGGCAAGGTCTGTCAGGATGGGAGGAAGAGCGAACATGTAGGCAAGAGAAAAAGTGAGAGAGTGTGTGAGGGAGAGAGATGCTGAGTTGCATATCAGCAGGCTGAAGAGGGACAGATGGCAGAAGAGGCTTCTGCAGACGTAGCAATGAGCCTGGGGACAAATGGGAGGTAGGATGACAATGGAGCTGAGCGTCTTTCTCCTTCCTGACTGGTCTGATTGGATTGGTCTCATGTATGCCATCTGTTACTTTGTGTGGATATCTATCTATCTATCTATCTTCCTACCTACCTACCTACCTATCAATCATCTGTCTGTCTTCTGTCTAATTAAACTAACATGGAAGCAGAGTTTCTGTACTTTGATTTGTCTACCGCCCCATCTTACCCCATAGGTCTGATGACTGCACTCTCCATCAGTTTATGGCTTAAACTGGAGATTGGCAAAGGACTTTTCTTGAGCCTCAAATAGTTGAGAGTGAGTTACCCTTCAAAGCATCCCATACTTCTCTTGTACAAATAATAACCTGTGGTCCCGCATCTTAGTTCCCAGCCAGGGATCATTGCAGTTTTGTTTACTGCTATCCACAGCACCTTGCACCATGTTGCATACAAACTGACTTTCAATCAAAGATATTGTGGCTGAAGGAATTAAAACCCCCTAGTCAAGCAAGAGAAGGAACTTGCCAGGGGTGACAGGTTCAGGATTTGAGTAACAAAATTTATTAATTGGTGTCACTTACACTAGAAAGAGATGAAATATTAAAGATTCAATGTTATGATTTAGCCATAGATGTGTGGAAAAATTGTATGCTTTTATTAATGGTAACATGAATTATGCCAATTAAATACTATTGTAACCTACCAAAGGACCAAGATAAGAAAAACAATAATACCATTGCTGGCAAGTATATAGTGAGACAGACTAGTACAGTCACTGCTGAAAAGAAGGCAAATGTATCTGTCTTCCTAGAGCAATGCCTTTCACATAGTAATAAAAACATACTCATATGACTACCCTCCTTGACTATCTATACCAAATACAGTTTAAACATTGCTACTTATATTAACTTATTTAACAAAATATAAGCCAATGGAAAGCACGTATATATATATATATATATGTATGTGTATATATATATATATGTATGTGTATATATCTATCTATCTATCTATCTATCTATATATATATATATGATCACAAATATTTATAATGTTATCTACTTAGATCATAAAACCACACATTTAGGAGTCTGTTCTAATGGGACATTACAAATGTGTATAAATTTTAATATAAGATGTCCATTAAATATTTATTAGAAATTACTATGAATATGGTTTATTAACCTGGTAAAATAATATGCAACCAATATTGTGCACTATGTTGGAAGTACTTTTAAATGTTGCTAGAGAGATAGCTTAGCAGTTAAGGCATTTGCCTGTAAAGCCTAAGGACTCGTGTTTAACTCTCCAGGTCCCATGAGAGCCAGATGCACAGTGATACAAACATGCAATGTTGCACATGTGCTCAAGGGAGTACATGTATGTATGATTGTAGTGTCTAAAGGCCCTGGCATGCAAATTTTGTGTGCCTCTCTGTTGGACTTGCCTAAATAAAGTCACTGGAAAGTATGTAATATTAGGTAGATAAAAAAGATTATAAATTTTATGTAAAAATTAAGCTAAGTTTTACAAAACATGCTGTTAGGATTTGAGTTAAAAATGTCCCTGATGACTTAATGTGTTTACATTTTGGATTGGATGTCACCTGATGGGGTTTGTGGGAGGTGATTGGATCATGAAGGTTCTCAATAGATTAATTCATTGATGGATTGAAAATTCACCAGACAATTTGAACATGGTGAAAACTGTGAAAGATGGGGCCTGATTGGAAAAAGTGATTTTCTTGGGGTATAACTTTGAAGACTATAACTTGCCTCACTGTGCTGTTTTGAATATAGAATGTCCCCCATAGGCCCATGTGTTTGGGATTAAGTCTCATGGTTAATCTCCAGATGGTAGAGTCTTTAAGAGCTGGAATCATGATAGAGGGAGTGTGTTCCTGGGCACAGACATTGGGAATTTTATCATCCAGCACTGCTTGCTGGTGCTGAGAGGCTCACCGTCTCTACTTCCTCCCTGCTACTCTGGGGAGACGTGATACCCAGCTGTCTCCTTTTGTCATGCTTTCTCCATCATGAGCAAACCTGTGCTCAAAACTGGGAGCCTGAAATAATCCCTTCTCTTTCATAATCTGCATCTATCTAAGTGTATAGTCCCTGCAATGAAAAGGCAACTGTAACACGCTCTTCCTGACTAATATGAGATGAGAAATTTTCCTCTACCAACATGCTCAGCCATGACATTCAGCCTCATCTCATTCCAAAGCAATGAGACCAAGTGACCATGGACTAAAGTTTCTGAACCCATAAGCTAAAATAAATCTGCACTTTCCTACATAGATTTTCTCAGGCTTTTAGCACAGCAGCAGAACACAAACACATCTACATACATTATTTTAAATCACACACACACACATACACACTAACACACACACAATTGGACATTACTGGATGGTAAAATAAGTTTTTTATCTATGTGTATATGTATGTGTATGCATGAATGTGTGCATCATAGCATAGTTATAGTGGTTAAAGGACAACCTCGGGGTGTTTGTTCTCTCCTTTTTAAAAATTTTATTGCAAGCAAAGAGAGATAGGAGACAGACAGAGAATAATCACACCAGGGCCTTCAGGCACTGCAAATGAACTCCAGATGAATGCACCCCTTTGTACATGTGGCTTTATGTGGGTAATAGGAAATCAAACTCCAGTTGTTTGCAGACAGCTTAATTAGTGGCTGAGCCAACTCGTCAACCCTTGGCTTTCTTTGTGGGACAGGAACTCTCTCAGGTTTTCCTACTGTGTGTGCACCAGTCTAGCTAACTTACAAGCTTCTGGATTTTGCTGGTCCTACATCACATTGCTATAGAAATATTTGGATGAGAGACATATAAATCACTTTGTGTCTGGCTTTATGTTCACCATTTTTCTCAGTAGCTCATGTAGCACCTTCTGGCACTAGACAAGCTAACTGTCTGGGGACTGGCTCTTTTCCAGATTCCTGCCAAGACTCTCCATGTTCCAAACTGACACCAAATGGTGTCCTCAGCAGTAGGGTCTTACCATTAACTTTTGGTGAGTAAGCAAGTGCTCTGATAGAAGTCTGAGTTCTTTTTGGAAACCTTATAGGTCTCTCTGATCAATAGCTCATTGTGAAGATTAACCACATCCTGGTACTGGGAGTTACAGGCCAGCACCAAGAAAAAAGAAGGAAGAAAAAGATAGGTAATATGAAAGAGAGAGAAACAGGAGAAGATTAAGGCTAGTCTTCATCATACCCTCTCCTGGACCCTTTGATTAAGGTGCTCCCTCTAAGGACAAGATGAAGGTTCAATCTTTTAGTCTGTCTTTCAGGATATAGGATTTTATGGTATCAGTTCCATTTGGGTTCAGTTTTGTGTCCCCCACCCACTTTTTCTCTCCCCTCCAGCCCCACCCTACCCATTGTCTGGCCCTTGAGATGCCTTTTAGGTATGTCAGCATCTTGGGCAGATCCAGGCTAGGAGCCACAGATGAGTGAGGCCATGTGACGATTGTCTTTCTGTGATTGGGAAAGTTTGCTGAGAATGAACTTGTCCAAGTTTGAGCATTTTTCTCCTTGTCCCCACAGTGTAGCCTTGTTGACAGTGAAGCCATTTCACACTAAAGTGGATCAGCCTAGATCAAGAAGATATGGTTTCACCTAGAAAGAGGATGCAGAATTATTAAGAAGCCTGTATGGATGCAGGAAAGCTTCGTTTTCTAGTAGTGCGACCTGAATTTAAATCTTATATCTTGGGTCTTACTGGAGGCCCACCTCCTAGGACAGTATCCAGCACACCAGGTGATCAGTATCCGGGTGTCAATAAAACATTGGCTCAGTTGAAGGGGTCATACAGAGAACCTCATAAAAGTGAGCATTGTGACATAAGTTTTATAGAAGCTATACAGGGTCATCGATGTAAAAAAATTGTTTTTAAGTAAGCTTCACTGGGAACTTTAATATAGGAACATATTGACAGTCATATTTCCATTGGGTCATCCTTCTATCCTCCCTTGCCCCTATTCCCATTCCACTGACGGCCTTCTCAGTGGAGTTAAGAGCAATCACCATGGGTTCATGAATACACCTGTCAGTCCATGGAGGTAGGGAGATGACATTGACTCAGAGTACACCTTCCCAAGCTGGGGCTCTTACATTCTTTCTAACCCCTCTTCATCACTTTTGCGTCACTTTGGAGGGTGTGATAGAAGTCTAAAGATGAAGGATCTATTTTTTAGCTAATGTTATGAGGAACCATGAGGCTGAGAAGTGCTCACTGAGTGTGGCTTTTTGTGTCCACATGGACAGGTGAGTTCACTGTCTTCACAAAGGAGGTCCTCACATTGGGTCTGCTCAAGACTATGGCCCCTAAACTCTGTTAGGAAATTTCAACTTAATTACTTTAGAGGAGGTCCCAGCATATGGATCTAATGTTTAGGACAGCATAGTTTTGCATACTGCCACAAAATTCATTTGAAGCCATTATCTCTGGGTTTATAGTAACAAGAAGTATGGAGTACTTGCAGACCCCTTGCAACTTAGACAAATGCAGATTTTTTATTCACTTTTATTTATTTATTTGAGAGTGACACACAGAGAGAGAGAGACAGAGAGAGAGAGAGAGAAAGTGGCAGATAGAGATAGATAGAAAGAGAGAGAATGGTCGTGCCATTACAGCCACTACAAATGAACTCCAGATGTTTGCATCCCCTTGTGCATCTGGCTAACGTGGGTCCTGGGGAATTGAGCCTTGAACCCTGCGTCCTTAGGCTTCATAGGCAAGCACTTAACTGCTAAGCCATCTTTCCAGCCCACAAATGCAGTTTTTTTTTTATCTGCAAGGCTCCAAGGATCTGTCAGGCGATCATGGCTGGACCAGCCACACTTGTACTTCTTGGGGCCTGTGGTGAGCTTGTCACAAGATGCACTAGAAGGCCAAGGATGCCGTACTTCCACGTCTGTATTTTGGACCCACAAAAAAAGAGCACTTTAAATCTGAAAGAAAATATAAAAAATGGTGAGTTAAGTAACTTATGCTTTGTACCATTATTTTAAATTACTTAAATCTGTAACTTGAATGTCTTTTCCCTCACCCTTCCTTCCTTCACATCCCTAGTTATTTGAACAAAAAGATAATCTATCCTTGTACACACTCTACCCAGGCCATCCTGAGTGCTTTTTCCCTTATGCCTGAGTTTTAAGTTTCATATTCATGTCGACATTATCCAGTTTCAGCAACAATCCTGTTGATTTAAGAATCCCCCATGAACTCTGCACTTACAGTACGTGCTTGTGTCCCACAGGGCAGTGGACACTCTCTAAGTATGACCTCATCGCTCCTCCTACGAACCTCATGAGAATTTTGACAAGGAAACTTTGTCATCAAATGACTTAGTAACTGGCCCATAGTTTCCAAAGCAATAAGGTAAAACTAGAATTCAACCCACTCAAGTCTGGTTCCTTGTCCTGACTCTTCCCTTGTCAAGGAGAGTGCCTCTAGACTTAGTGCTTCAAAGCGACTCTGGCATGTTTGTGAAAACTCTAAGTCCTGTCTGATATCTTATCCTTCCGTCTGTGTCTCTGTGTGCTTACCTTGATCCCTAAGTAGCAATGTACATGAGATTCATTCACCTAGTTAGACATTGCTAAGGGGAGCTAACCTGCGTTCTGTTGAAAAGCCACATTGTCAGGTTGGAGACAAGTGGTGATGGTGTTTGGGCCCTGCTAACTGAGTTTTCCCCAGCCAGACCAAGTGGTTAGTCCACAAACAGGGCAGCTAGGCCATTGCCACAATGGGAAGGCAGCTCAGAGAGAAAGACGTGTTGGAGGTATTGTAAGTCTTTTTTCTGTGCCTGAACTCCCACCTTATGTTCCTGGAACCCTAACATGTGTTCTAGAAGAATACCAGCCACCTAAGGCAGCCTAGGTACACTATGCTTGGCTTGTACTTGCCTTGAGTCCTTCCAGGCTATCGCTGGGCTTTTATGCTCTAATATCCATTAGAGGAGATGGCATTTTGTCATGCCCAGAGAATATGGATTGAGCAACAGTGGACAGGTGAGAAACACAATGCTGCATCTACTTTCTTGACTTCTGTAGAAATATTGTTTTTCCTTCTCAATTATACCAGAAGCAGAGATCTACCAACAGAAAATCAGATAAAAAATGTAATACACCATTTTACTGGGGGCAGGTCTGTTTCCAGACTGAGGTGTGCAGCATGAGTTCTGCCTGGGTTCTCTGCTGCTTTGCTTTGGTTTTTGGTGCTTGCTTGTGGTGCCTGTGGTGGCTTTTTCTGCTTGGATGGATCTGTGGAAGGGCACCAGCTTGTTCTGCCATTATGGAACTTCCCCTGGTTCTGCAAGCCTGAAATAAATCCCATTCCCCCATTAAACTTTGTCTGGTTTGTAGGTTCATCCCAGAAGCATGGAGCTGGCTACACCAGTGTGGCATCTAGAAATTAAGGTACAAATGAATGCATACGCCAAGTGAGAGAGTCTGCCTCTAGGCTCTGTCCTATGCCATTGCTGACTTGTGCCTTCACCGGGGCCACTCCCCAATTGTTATAGCAAGTAGATTGTGTTTTGAAGAATCAGACCTCATAGCTCGTAAGGAGGAACTTTTCTTTATAGACTTGGATGCTCTTAGCCCTTGGAATGTCTCTGTAAATTATACTGTTTTTTTTTTTTCTTCTCTAGATTTCTTTTTATCTCCTTTTTTTTTTTTTCCCAAGGTAGGGTCTCACTCTGGCCCAGGCTGATGTGGAATTCACTATGTAGTTTCAGAGTGGCCTTTAACTCATGGCAATCCTCCTACCTCTGTTTTCCAAGTGCTGGAATTAAATGTGTGCGCCACAATGCTCAGGTCCAGCCATTGCAAACAAACTCCAGATGTGTGTGCCAACTTGTGCATCTGGGTAACGTAGGTCCTGGGGAATAGAACCTGGGTCCTTTGGCTTTGCAGACAAGTGCCTTAACCGCTAAGCCGTCTCTCCAGCCCTATTTTTACTTTTGTAGAAGCATGTGCCTAGAGTATTTTTTCAAACATATACTAATAATACATTATAATGTTTCTTTATCCATTTTCATACATGTATATGATGTATTTTGAACATAATCAACCGTATTGCCCCATTCTTCTCCTGCTGGTTCCCTTTCTGTAGCCAACTAGTCAGCTTAGACTTTCAGTTTTTAAAGTTTCTCGGTATTTCTGTTGGGATTTTGATATTATTGACTATTACAGTCAATAGCTTTTTATGTTGTATGCCATCTGGTGGCAATTCCTCAATTACACCTGCTTCCTGTGGTCCTGGCAGCTGACAGTGGCTCTGCCTTTGGGACATTGATAAGAACACATTGAAGGCCCTTTTCTCTGGAAGGAGATATTTCCCAAGTGCAGAGTCTCGGTGTTGCCTTGGAGTCCTAGGATGAGGAAAAATATCTGAGAGAAAATAAATAAATAAATAAACTTTAAATCCTCATCTGTCTGTAGAGGGAGATTGACCAGTGTGATTTCCAGGCTCTCCTTTTCCTGGCCTCACTTCAACCAGAGCAGATGAACTGGACTCTCCCCCTAGATTTCCCTCCTTTCTCTATCCTCCTTACTCTGCTCCGACAATTTCATCTCTGTTCACAGTTCAACTTCCACAGAGAAGCCAGTTTCCTATGTAGTAACGCAGGCAGGCTGCTGATGAGGCAGAGGGAAGAGGAACAGACTGGAAAAAGGAAGCTGTCAGAGGCATCCTGGCATGGGAAGGGAATGATGAAGGCAGGATGACGGGGAGCCTCAGTAGTAAGAACCAGGCTCGGGCACACAGGTGGCTCTTGTGCCTCACTGAGAGGAGCTCCTGCTGTGTGCCCGCTCCGTGGTCCTGCATTCCCTGGCAGTTCTGAGCAGCACCAGCACAGAGGCTTCTCCCAGGATGAGATTGGTGATTCACCTGCTGTAGGTGGGGCTGGCTGGACTGCAGGTGGGTGTAGACAATAGGAAAGTATGAGTAGGTGTTAGGAGGAGTAGGGGCATTGGTGAAGGAGTGCCGGACACTGGAGCCAAGGGAGACAGCTTTGTGGAAAGAGCAGAAATACAGGAAGAGCAGGGCATGGTGATATTGTGGATGCAGTAATGATGAGGGGCTTTGAGATGAGGGAAAGCAGTAGAACAGAGAAAGAAAAGGATGGATCAGGCTCTAAACCATGCTGAGAGCTGGAAGCCAGAACAGGCACGTTTGGAAGGTATTGGAGTGGACAATGTGCCCAAGGACCAGAACAGTGACAAAATGGGGAAAGAGCAGGAGGAGAAGAAGGCTGCAGGTGAGATGGGAAGTTTGGAGGATGCTTGTTACTCATCTTTCTAACACACCCTCTGGTCTTGTTACTTCATCAGAACTCAGTGAGCAACTGAACAGCCTTTGCCTCACACATCACCATCACATCACCCCTTGACTCAGTGCCCATTATGAGCTTGTCCCCTGCCCTTTTGTGGCAGTGAGTAGGTTCCACTTAACAGTAGTATTGTCCCAGTAACTAAGTCTGAGCAATAATGTTAAGCAGGAAAGGAAAAGGAATGGTGCTGCCACCTTTGTCTCTGTACTTGAATTATTGTGCAGTTTTACCTCTGAATACACAAAGCTTTCTC
This sequence comes from Jaculus jaculus, assembly GCF_020740685.1. Lineage (NCBI taxonomy): Eukaryota > Metazoa > Chordata > Mammalia > Rodentia > Dipodidae > Jaculus > Jaculus jaculus. The sequence goes on from NC_059106.1 coordinate 76,352,935, forward strand.
AAAGGTTAAGATGGAACCAAGAGGTAAGGGGAGTCCTGAGTAAGACTGTTTAAAAAGGAAGTCATTTTCCAGGTGTGTTGAAGTACACTTTCTATTTCATATACAGAACTGTTGATTTGATGTTTGTTTGACCAATGGGAGGACACTGAAGATCAGGGGGAGAACAGCAGGCAGTGGGTCACAAGGCAGGTGGGACCAGATCTTGAGTCGAGGAGGGGTCTGTAGGAAGAAACAAGAGAGGACAAGAGGATCAGTGGGAAGTGTGGTCCCTGCCTGCTTCTGCATGAGATTGTGACCACGTGCTGTTGGAAGAGAATTTTGTGTTCTGAGTCTTGCAATTTGCTCGTATCTCTTGTTTGTAAATAAAACAAACTTGAAATATTAAAAAAGTTTTAAATGTTTTTTGTTTACTTTTATTTATTTATTTGAGAGTGACAGAGAAAGAGGCAGAGAGACAGAGAGAGCGAGAATGGGGGCATCAGGGCTTCTAGCCACTGCAAATGAACTCCAGATGCGAGTGCCCCCTTGCATCTGGCTTACGTGGGTCCTGGGGAATCAAGCCTTGAACTGGGGTTCTTAGGCTTCACAGGCAAGCGCTTAACCACTAAGCCATCTCTCCAGCCTGAAATTTTAAATGAGTATTTGTTAATTAATATATGCTAATGAGCTTTCTTATTTTATTTTCATAATACATATAACATTCCTTTATCATATTCACACCCCCCATTACCCTGTCTTATCCACCTCTCCCTCCTGATGAGCCTCTCCCTTTTTACAACCAGTTTTTTGACTTCCTTGTCTTTCTCTTTCTTTTTATTATTTCTTGGGATGCAAGAGCTTTGTTTGGGTTACTTATATGAGCAGAGGTGAGGGGTTATATGTAAGAATATGAACAACTTACTAGTGGATAAATCACTGGAAAAAAATATCTCCTTGCACTCCATCAACCTTTACAGCAAAGAGCTTCTCAGGAAAGGGTGAGGCCTCTGAGGCCCTCACTCATCCATGGAAGATACATTCTTGTAATGCTTTGTGTATGTAATACACCACTGTGATCTCAAAGGTGTGATAGCCATGTCCCACATGGAAGACAGCATTCCATAGCACTCCTCCACTTCCTGTGCTTTTACCTTCTTCCTATCCCTTCTTCTCTGAGGTTTCTGAAAGTGATGACATAGATGTATCATTTAGTGCTGTGCACTCAACAGCCTTTAAGCAACATGAATCTCTGCAGTGAGCGCTGCCCAGTGTAAGAAGAAGCTTCTCTGAGCAAAGCTGAGAGCAATAGTGAATTATTTAGAAGGTAGTTTAACAGGTTCAACAGGTCCACTTAGCAAAATGGCAGTAGTAGCTTCCACATTATGGCCTATGGCCTCCACATGCAGTCTCTTGACCAGGTTACAGCACCAGATATGAATTTCCTCTTGTGGAGTAGGCCTTACATCCAATCAGAAAGTAGTTGGTTATCTGCAGTATTGTCTATCTCTTAACTGCAATTAGAAACATAGGGGTAACTTGAGTGTGGTGGTGCACTCCTTGATTCTCAGCACTTGGGAGGCAGAGGTAGGAGAACAGCTGTGATATTAAGGCCAGCATGGTTCTACATAGTGAGTTCCAGGTCGGCCTGTGCTAGAATGAGAAACCCAACAATAACAACAAAAAGAAACATAGGGGCAAGCTGGTAGGATTACTACCCCATCCTGGGAACCTTACAAATACATGTGTGCTGTCTCACATCCTGAGATGCTGATCTCCAGTTAGATAATCAAGGGAGTTCCTATATCCTCCTATCTTTTGCCTCATGCACAACCCTCTTCACCTACCATTCTCTTTTTTACTTAAGATTTTTATTTGAATTTTTTTTTTGTTTTTTGTTTGGTTTTTCAAGGCAGGGTCCCACTCTGGTCCAGACTGACCTGGAAATAACTTTGTAATCTCAGGGTGGCCTTGAACTCATGGTGATCCTCCTACCTCTGCTTTCCGAGGGCTGGGATTAAAGTCGTGTACCACCATGCCCGGCTGTGGAAAATTGTATTTTAAAGCCCAACAATTTTAAAATATAAATGATGACTCTCAAACCCATTCCATCCTTGACAAGTGATGGTAGCAAACACATCAGAGAAGGTAGAGTCCAGATTTGTGTCCATGAAATAGGTAGTTAGGATGACACTGGAGATCAGGAAGTCACGCAGCTTTCTACTCTATTCAGTTAACCTGTTATACGTTCAGTCAAAAAAAAGCTATTGAACTCCTTTAGGGCAACAAACCAGGATGCATTCAGAACAAGCTTGAATGGAGTCAAGTGTGAATTGGGCATGTAACTCAATGGCAAATCTTTGACCTTGAGAAACTTCATATCCATGAACAATTGAAAAAAGTAAAAACCTGCCACTATAGATAGGGACAAACTGCATGTTGGAATCAGCAAGTGAACCAATTGGTAATCCTGACCCCATCACCACAAAACAGGCTTCTTCTTACAGAGTTAATGAGACCCTCCCTCCCCCAGCCTTCTTGTCTAGGAACAGGCCAGAGCTCTTCTGTGTTGTTCAGCCTTTCTAATTACCCTGCAAAGGAAAGGGCAAAAACAAAAGCCACCTGAGAAAATCACTGGCCTAAATCACTCTGCTCATACAGTGCTCTCCCATCTGAAGCCACTGTTCACCCAGGTGGGGAGGGGCCTGATCATCAGTAAACATCCTTGAGTCCTGACTCTGGTTCAAGGACTGGGGAACAGAAATGAGCTCATCTTCCTCCCCACCTCAATCCCAGCATTATCTATTCCTATCTCCACATTACAGGAATCCCTGAGGAAGAATGGAGAAGCATCTTACAGAGACCTCTCTGCAAGCACAAGCAATGCACCTGAATGAGGTCATGCGCAGCTCTGTTGAGGGTGCTCAACAAGGGGTCCTAGTTCACTGGGTCAAGCGTCAGATGATTAACTAGATGAGAGTGAGTGCATGGAGATCACTTAAAACAAAATTCATTGGCTCCCCAATCATGGTCTGGTCTTCTCTTCTTCAATCTTGGTTTCTATCCCATGCGGCAGCCCAGTTTGTGCCAAAATCCATGCATATTCCCCAATGGTTCCAGCTTTCTTCTGGGGCCAGAAGCCCCATTGAACTCTTGCTGAGGTGCCTTGAATACCTGTTCCTAAGTCTCTCCAGATAGAACAATGCCCTGGGCTCAGTCTACTGGATGGGTCTGGAGAAGGCAGAAATCCTCTAGACCCTTAGCTCTGTAATGATGGTCAAGTATCTCAGACCCAGAGTCACTAATGATGCCAGAAAGAGGCATAGGCCCATACATCTTTTAGTGTTTTGTTTTGTTTTTTTTTCAAGGAGAGCAAGAAAGAAAATAGCACTCTCATGCCCAGGACTCTTACAACTGTACATGAACTCCAGATGTATGCACCACTTGGGGGTGAGGATATCACTGGGAGTTTCTCCTTGCCCCTTATGGTCCTGTTGAAGCCACTACTGCTCTCTCTCCACATGAAAATGTCTTGCTTCTTAGGAGTTTCTGCTATCTGCCACCTGTTCTAAAATACTGTCTTATTTATGCCCCCTAGCCATTTTTTAAAAATTCATTTATTAGAGACAGAGAAAAAGAGGGAGAGAGAGAAAGAGAGAATGGGCATACCAGGGCCTCTAGCCACTGCAAATGAACTCCAGACACATGCACCACCTGGTTTAGATGCATACTGTGTAATCAAACCTGGGACCTTAGACTCTCAGGAAAATGCTTTAACTGCTACACCACTTCTCCATTTCCTAATATATGTTATAATAGAAAAGTTTCTATAATGTTTTCTGTCATTCATGCATTTATTTTTGATAAATAAAGTACTAACCTGGACTTGGGAAAACAAGGCTGACTATCACTCATGCTTTGCCTTTGAGGGCTCATAGTCTGGTCAAAGGTGATTTTCTGGCAAGCAGGCTTTTACAACAGAAAAATCTTCAATGAGAAAGAGGCAACTTACATCAAATCTACAGGCTGAGAACTAGAGATTTGGCTTAGAAGTTAAGACTCTTGCCTGCAAAGCTTAAAGACCTACAGTCAATTCCCTAAAACCCATGTAATCCAGGTTCTCATGGTAGCACATTCATGTGGAGCTCAATTGAAATTAAGAGGCCCTGGAATACTCATTCTCTTTCTCTCTCTCTCGCCAATCAATATATAGAAAAATAATCTCTCACTGACCATGAGTTAAGTTGAGAGGAGGAGAAGGTGGCTGGGCAGGAGTTCTCAGTAGGCACCCCTCAGACTCATGTCAATTGTTTCCCTGGAAAGAACTTTCATGGAAGATGGACAAGGAATGGCTGGGAACTATGTCTGAGTCCTATTATGATGGTGAAGATGGGAGGGGTATAACTCCATTTCCTGTCTGTTATGACACTGACATGGACTAAGATTCAGTGTCCTCATCTGTAACATAAGAACAGAATAAGGATTCATAACATAACTCTTAATGCAGAAGCAAAGAACAAACAAAATGTCATTTTCTTTTTTAAAAATATAATAATTTTTAGCATTCTCTAGCACACAGTGTCCATCCTGCCAAATGGTGAACTTGGAGTCTGACTGTCCTCAGGCTGTCCTTGAGCCACCCAGCCCTGTAGGCAAGGCTGAGCAGGGCTGCACTGAGCTCCCAGCACAGCATTCTCTGTCCTCTCTGCATTCATTATTTAATAATGTTTTTATGTTTCATTTAACAGAGTCTTGACTTCTATCTCAGAAAGCCTAAAATCCGAGTTAGCCAATCATGGTGGCATGTGACTTTAATCCCAGTACTTGTTAAGCAGAGGCAGAATGATTATTGTGATCTCAGGGCCAGCCTGAGCCTACAGAGTGAGGTCCAAGTCAGCCTGCGCTAGAGTGAGATGCTACCTCAAAATACAACAAACAAACAAAAAATTAAAGCTACTCTAACACTCTAAGAGCTGAGGAATTTATTAGATCTGACATATTTACCTAAAATGATGCAGTCAAGTATGGAGATGGAGATTCAATGTGATTTTAAATTCTTCAGGATTTGAAAGGTGGAAACGACTCAGCACAGGACTTTTGCGCCTTTAAGTAAGAGAAACAATTGTGACTATTTAAAAAAACATTAAAACAAGGCAAAATGTCTGTCTAAAGCCATTTATTAAAAAGTATGATACCTTGGGCTGGAGAAATGGCTCAGTGGCTAAAGCACTTGCCTGGGAAGCCTAAGGACTCATGTTCTACTCTCCAGATCCCACTTTAGCCAGCAGCACAAAGATGAGGCAAGCACAGGATTGCATATGACCACTAGGAAGCAAAAGTGTCTGCAGTTCAATTGAATTGGCTGGGGCACTGAAACTCTCTCTGTCTGTCTTTCCTGCTCTCTAAAATAAAAAATAAAATAAAAAGGATGTTACCTTATTTTTTTTTAAATAAGAACTTTAATATATGAACATACTGTAATATTGCAAATATTGTAAAAAATATTGCTAATCCTAATAACTCAGTTTCCATTCCCCAAGTACCCACATAAAGCCAGATGCACAAAGTGGCGCATGGATCTGGAATTTGTTTGCAGTGGAGGACCATTATCACTATGTTTGTCTTTCTCTGGTTGCAAATAAATGAAAATATATTTTTTAAAGTTAATTTATGCTTGCCTGTATACTTTTAGCACTTAGTTTTTAATGTTAACTGAATAAAGTTAGGTTAAATGTATGAGAATGTGAAATGTAATAAATTAAGCATCCAGTTGACACTAAAAAAGTCCTTTTATTAACCTGGACTCTTACCTACTCTTACATTCTTATAGAGATTACCCAGCTGTCTTCTGAAGTTCTGTGCTTACAGCATGTAAATTGTATCTTTGAAAAAGAAATTATGATGAAAAAGAAACGGAATGGAATGAGGAAGAAAGGAAAGAAGGGATGGAGGGTCTTCAAATACATATTAGAAGGATTGTTATTTTATGCTTTTTAAAATTTTTATTTTTATTTTTTATTTTCAAGGTGGTGTCTCTCTTCAGTCCAGGGTGACCTGGAATTCACTATTTAGTCTCAGGGTGGCCTGGAACTCACATTGATCCTCCTACCTCTGCTTCCCAAGGGCTGGGATTAAAAGTGTACACCACCACGCCGGACTTTATCTGCTTCTTAAAGATGAGAAAATGTTAGTTTGGATGGATGTGTGCAGTGTTACTGATGGAATAGGTGAGTCCAAATTCCAGGCATGTAGGACACCAAGGTCTTTGTCCTCCCATCGAGTAGAGAAAATGCCTCCCAGGGCTGGAAACCAGGAATGGAGAGATGGCTTGGTGGTTAAGGCTTTTGTTTAGAAAGCCAAAGGACCTAGGTTCGATTCCCCAGGACCCAGTAAGTCAGCTGCACAAGGTTGCGATTGTGTCCATAGTTCCTTTGCAGCAGCTGGAAGTCAGGGCCCATTCATTCCCTCTTTCCCTATCTGCTACCTCTTTTTTTTTTTCTCTCGATCTCTCTCTCTTAATAAATGAGAAACAAGAAATGTTTGCCACTCTCAATGGATGGCTTCTAGGAAGAGCTGCGCTTCTAGTCTCTCTGTCTCTCTGTGTCAGCCTTGGGTAGGGACCGACCATCTGTCTCCAACACAACAGCAGCACAGTCGGAGCACGGAGAATGCCTCCTTCACCTTCCAGCTGCCCCGGCGCCTGCTCTGGCTCCATGGCTCCTTCCGGGGAGCTGTCGCCCGAAACCGGAAACGCGGCGCAGCTGGCGCGCGGCTTCCGGAAGAGGACCCGCCGCAGGCCCCGCCCCCGCCCCTGCGAAGTCGGCGCTCAAGGGCTCCGCCTGGCGGCGGGCGGGCGCGGCGCAGGCCTGGAGGAGGGACGCCAGGCTGGTCGCTGGGTGTCCTCCTGGTAGGGCCGAGCCCTGTTTGCGGCTGGGAGGGTTGAATTACTCTTCCACCTCCTCCATGTTGTAGCTCCGGCAAACTACGTCGCTCTTCCGGCTTTCACGGTGGCAGATCGTATGTGTCGAGAAGCTAATCTGTTTCTTCTGCATTTTACAGTTTGGTACATCATAGGATTTTCAAAGTGTGTCCTCACGAGTCTCTCAATTTCGTTGGAATCTGTTGTGACATCACCTTTTTCATCTAAAATCGTGTTGATCAGGGTTCTCTCTGTCCCTCTCTCTCTCTCACTTTGATCAGGGGTTTATTAATCTTATTTATCTTTTTCATGACCCAACTCTTTGTTTCGTCAACTTTTAAAATTGTTCTCTTCATTTCTAATTCTAATTCAACTGATTTCTGCCCTGCTGTTGATTATTTCTTTTTGTATCATTTGGCTTTGAATTGTTTTTTCTGAAGCCTTTAGATGGGTTGTTATTTATTAGAAGGATTGTCATTTTATGCTTTTTAAAATTTTTATTTTTATTTTTATTTTCAAGGTGGTGTCTCTCTTCAGTCCAGGGTGACCTGGAATTCACTATGTAGTCTCACGGTGGCCTTGAACTCATGGCAATCCTCCTACCTCTGCCTTCCAAGTGCTGGGATTAAAGGCATGCACCACCACGCCCAGCTATTTACTACTTTTTTATCCAAACAAAAAGAAAGAAGAACTATAGCAATTTATGCAATTGTTAACTTTCATGTATCCTAATGGCTCTTCTCACTACCTTAGAGATACTTGCACAACCATATTTATTGCTGCTCAATTCACAATAGCTAGGAAATGGAACCAGCCTAGATGTCCAGATGAATGGATAATAAAGATGTGGTACATCTACACAATAGAGTTCTATTCAGCGGTAAAGAAAAATGAAACTATGAAATTTTCTGGGAAATGGGTGGATCTAGAAAGGATTATACTAAGTGAGGTCACCCTGGCCCAGAAAGCCAGATGTCGCATGTTCTCTCTCACATGTGTATCCTAGCTATAAATGTATATCATTGTGTGTGATCTGGAACCAAAAGTCAGTAGCAGAGGTGCATAAGATAGAAAAAGGCCATAAGGAAGGGAGGAAAGGGAAGGTCTTAAAGGGATGGAATTGTATATATCTAAGTAGAAGAACAGATTACAGGGAGGGTAAAGACCTAAGTGAGGTCAGGGGAAGATTGTATAAAAGAAAGGTGGGGGGAGGGTCAATCAAACTTTAAGATATTCTGAATAAGGCACATGAAAATCTACTTTCTTGAACAATTGCACATCCAGAAGCCATAGGTTGTTACTACAAAATTTTCAGTGCCAGGGATGGGATACCTGCCAGTGAGTTGTTGATCAGGGAGATCACTGTTGCCTCCAAAACATTATAGGCTGTTGCCAAAGTCCTTGGTTTCCCATGAAAATGGGATGTAAGACTGTATTGCTGAACACTTCACATACCTGAGCAGCAGAGTCACTGTGAAAACAGGCTGGCGGTGAACAGAAAACCTCCCTGTAGTCCAGCCAACTGAAAGCTGGAAAAAGCTGCACTATATGCAGCCTTATGGGAGACAGAAGTCATCAACAGTGAAAACAGTGGACACTGGAAGCCTCAAGTTTGGCCAGACAGGCTAAATGACTGAATTAATGCAATAGTGCCATGTCTGCTCTGGGGGAAACCAACTGCTCTCTAATTTGACTGAAGGTCTGCTCTATGGGAGGGAATACATGTCTGTTATTGAAAAACTAATCAAACACCTATGGCAGGAGAGGTCATGAGCTTAAAGGTATAAAGCCTGCTGTAGTCTGGAGAAGTGCAGATATTACTCTCCCAAAATTTCCTTGAAAGCACTATACTTAATGTTCATACTCATATATTAATGCTACTCTCACTTCTGGGTAGAGAAGTTTCCCCTTACAGATGACGAAGACCACAGGGTTGACCAAAAGATAACATAGCTCTGACAAGAAGGTATGGAGGACTGTCCAGCTCTGAAACTTCTCACAACAACCTCCAAGTCTCAAGGTTCATTGCAGAAGAGGTGGTGAAAAGAATGTTAGAGCCAAAGGAAGGGCATCACTCTTTACATAGGACTGTCCGGACAGAATTTGGTGTTGATATCCAAGACCTTGCAGTGCCTAGCAATATTTACACAACAGTCTCAAAATAGAAGAAAAAGAAGATGACATTACATGAAAAGAGAGACTAATGGAGAAAGGGAGGGGATATGATGGAGAGCAGAGTTATGAAGGGGAAAGTGGGGGAGGGGAGGAAATACCATGGTTTCTTGTATTTAAGTATTGAAGTTGTCAACAAAAAATAATATGTTTTTCTCAATTTTTATTAACATTTTACATGATTATAAAAGATATCCCATGGTAATACCCTCCCCCCTTTTCCCTTTGAAATTCCTTTCTCCATCATATTCCCTCCATATCTCAATCAGTCTCTCTTTGATTTTGATGTCATGATCTTTTCCTCCTCTTATGATGGTCTTGTGTAGGTAGTGTCAGGCACTATGAGGTCATGGATATTCAGGCCATTCAATGTCTGGAGGGAGCATGTTGTAAAAAGTCCTACCCTTCCTTTGGCTCTTACATTCTTTCCCCCACCTCTTCTGCATTACCCTGAGCCTTTGAAGGTGTGATCTAGTTGTTACTCAGTACTCCAGTCACTTCTTTCCAGCACTATGATACCTTCTGAGTCATCCCAACGTCACTGACATCTGAAAAAAGAAGATTCTCTACCCAAAGTGAGAGTAGCATTAATATAAGGGTATAAATATTAAGAGAAGTGCTGACTGGGCAGTTTGATAAACATAGTATATACATTTTTCCAGACATCAGCAGATGTTACACCCCTAGGGCTCATGACTACCCCTGTTTTAAGTTTTTGGTATCAGGGATGTGTTTTCCCTGCCTCCCCATGAAGCAGGCCTGCAGTCCAATTGGAGGGCAGTTGGTTTCCACCATGACAGACTTGCCACTATTGCACCTGTTGGCTCATTTGGCCTGGCTGGCCAATTTTAAGGCTTTCAGTGTCCACTGTTGATTTTCTTCACTGGTGGCATCTCTTTCTGCCATTGGACTACATGTAGAATGGCTTCTTCCAGCTTTCTGTCAGCTGGTCTATATGGAGGAGGTTATCAGATCAGTTCCAATGATATTTCTCAGTGGCCTTGCAGCTCAAGTATGTGGAGTCTTCAGCAATAGGGTCTTACCATCTATTCCTGGTGGGAAACCAAGGGTCTCGGCAATGGCCTATAATGTTTTGGGGGCATCAGAGACCTCCCTGGCCAATGACTCACTGGAGGTATCCTATCCCTGGCACTGAAAATTTTCTAACAATGATCTATGGCTCCTGAGTTTTCCATTTTCTGAAACTGGAAGATTCCATATGATTTATTTTCATCCTCTTAGATTTTTATTAACCCTTCCTCCACCTTTCCACTACTCAATCTCTTCCCCTGACTTCACTTTGGTCCTTTGCACTCCCATTAATCTATTCTTCTACTTACATATATACAATACCAACCTACTAAGTACCGTCCTCCCTTCCTTTCTCTTCCTTTGATATCTCCTTTTTAACTTACTGGCCTCTACTACTGAATGTTTTCCTTCTCATGCAGAAGCCCAATCATCTGTAGCTAGGAACCACATATAAGGGAGAACATGTGGCACTTGGCTTTCTGGGCCTGGATTACCTCACTTAGTATAATCCTTTCCAGATCCATCCATTTTTCTGCAAGTTTCATAACTTCATTATTCTTTACCACTGAGCAGAACTCCATTGTATAAATGTGCCACATCTTCATTATCCACTCATCAGTTGAGGGACATCTAGGCTGGTTCCATTTCCCAGCTATTATAATTGGAGCAGCAATAAACATTGTTGAGCATGTACTTCTAAGGAAATGAAATGAGTCCTTAGGATATATGCCTAGGAGTGCTATAGTTGGGTCATATGGTTGATCAATCTTTAGCTGTTTTAGGAACCTCCACACTGATTTCCACAATGGCTGGACCAGATTGCATTTACACCAACAGTGTAGAAGGGTTCCTCTTTTTACACATCCCCACCAACATTTATGATTACTTGTTTTCATGATGGTAGCCAATCAGACAGAAGTGAGCTGGAATTTCAACATAATTTTAATCTGTATTTCCCTGATGACTAGTGACGTGGAACATTTTTTTAGATGCTTATATGCCGTTCATATTTCTTCCTTTGAGAACTCTCTATTTAGTTCCATAGCCCATTTTTTTATTGGCTTGTTTGATTTCTTATTACTTAAATTATTGAGTTCTTTGTATATCCTAGATATTAATCCTCTATTAGATATATAGCTGGAAAAGATTTTTTTTCCCATTCTGAAGGTTGCCTCTTTGCTTTATTCACAGTGTCCTTTGCAGTGCAAAATCTTTGTAATTTAATTAGGTCCCAGTGGTTAATCTGTGGTTTTATTGCCTGAGCAATTGGGGTTGTATTCAGAAAGTCTTTGCCAAGACCAGTATGTTGAAGGGTTTCCCCTACTTTTTCCTCTAGCAGTTTCAGAGTTTCAGGTCTGATGTTAAGGTCTTTAATCCATTTGGACTTAATTCTTGTGCATGGAGAGAGAGAGAGAGGTATCTATTTTCATTCTTCTACAGATACATATCCAGTTTTCCCTACACCAGTTGCTGAAGAGGCTGTTTTTTCTTCAATGAGTATTTTTTCACATTTTTATCAAATATTAGGTGGCTATAGCTGCCTGAACTTACATCTGAGTCCTCTATTCAGTTCCATTGATCTACATGTCTGCTTTTGTGCCAGTACCATGCTGTTTTTGTTATTATGGCTCTGTAGTATAGGTTAAAATCAGGTATGGTGATGCCACCAGCCTTATTATTTTTGCTCAGGAATATTTTAGATATTCGAGGTTTTTTGTGATTCCAAATGAATTTTTGCATTGATTTTTCTATTTCCATGAAGAATTCCTTTGGAATTTTGATGGGGGTTGCATTAAAAGTGTAGATTGCTTTTGGTAAGATTGGCATTTTCACAATTTTGATTCTTCCAATCCAGGAACAAGGGATGTTTCTCAACTTCCTAGTATCTTCTGCAATTTCTCGCTTGAGTGTTTTAAAGTTCTCATTGTAGATATTCTTCACTTCCTTCGTTAGGTTTATTCCAAGGTACTTTTTTTTTTTTGATGCAATTGTGAATGGGAGTGATTCTGTGATTTCATCCTTTGTGTGTTTGTTGTTAGCATATATGAAGGCTACTGATTTCTGTGCATTTATTTTGTATCCTGCTACATGGCTGTAGGTTTTTTATCAGCTCTAACAGCTTGCTAGTAGAGTCTTTAGGGTCCTTTATATATAGAATCATGTCATCTGCAGATAATGATAACTTGATCTCTTCGTTTCCAATTTGTATCCCTTTTATGTGTGTCTCTTGCCTTATTGCTATGGCTAAGACTTTCAGTACTATATTATATAAGTGGGGACAGTGGACATCATTGTCTTGTTCCTGATTTTAGTAGAAAAGCTTCCAGGTTTGCCCCATGTAGTAATATGTTGGCTGTAGGCTTGCCAGAAATAGGCTTTATTGAGATATGTTCCTTATATTCCCTGTCTCTGTAGGCTTTTATCATGAAGGAATGTTAGATTTTGTCAAACGCTTTCTCTGCATTTAATTTTTTAAATAAAAAGCACCTAGGGGCTACAGAGATGGCTTAGCAGTTAAGACACCTGCCTGCAATATCTAAGGACTTGTGTTTGACACTCCGGATCCCAGAGAAGCCAGACATACAGTTACATAAGTGCACAAAGTGGCACATGCACACAAATGGGCACATGTCTGGAGTTCAATTGCAGTGGCTGAGGCACCGGCATGCCAGTTCTCTCTCTCCTTCTCTCCCTCCTTCCCTCTCTCTTTCTCTTTGTCTCTCTCTCTCTCTCTCTCTCTCTCTCACACACACACACACACACACACACGCACTTGGTTGCAAAACATACTGACTATGCTTTAATTCGCATGTAAGACATGTGATCAAGATGCAGAAAGTGATGCATGTCTGGTGTTCGTTTGTGGTGGCAAGAGGTCCTTGTTTATGAGAGGTTGAACCAGTAGTTTTGGGAGGAAATTGGAGAAGTTAGACATAGCATATGAAAAACCAAGTATTGAGTTTGGCCCTATGTTGACTCACATATTTCAAGTTTGACTTTAGGGTTTTTCCTCATGTAGTGAACTGCACCAAAACCCAAAACATGAAGACTGCTAGTTTCTGTTTTTTCATCTGGAACCCTGGCTTGTAGCAAAAGATAAGACTGAGCCAGTACAAATGTCCAAGTTTTGAGGAACAAGCTATACACCTCTCTGTGCACTCCACATTCCACAGGTGGAACAGGGCATTCTGATACACTGTTGCTTTGCATTTCTGCTCAATTCTAGAAGCATAACAAAGTTTATTATCTAAGGAATAGGACTTATTAGAATTTTTTTAAGGAATTTTTATTAATCTAAATAGGGCTTATGTTGGGTTTTCAGTACAAAGACTGGCTCCACCGCAGGAATGCTGCTTGTGGAGATCTTCTTCTCCTCGTCTTCACGTTGTAGCCTTGTAGACAGTGACGACATTTCACGCTCTAAAGTGGCTCCATCTATGATCCAGATGTTCTGTGTTCACCTGGAGAAGAGGATGCAGAATCACTAAGAAGTCTGTAGGGGTGCAGGAAGGCCTCGTTTTCAAGTAGCTGGACCTGAACCTAACCTTATCTCTTGGGTCATAGTGGAGGCTCATCTCCTAGGACAGTATCCAGCACATCAGGTGTTTAGTTAACAGGCATCAAGTAAAACAATGACAGTGTTGAAGGAGTTATACTGAGTACAAGTGAGCACTGTGACATCAATTCTATAGAAGATATGTGGTGTATCAATGTAAAGGATTTATTTTCAAATAAGTTTTATTGGGAAGTTTACTATGTGGACATTTTGACAATTGGTCACATTGCCATTGGGTTATCCTCCTATTCTCCCTCTCCCCTATATCTATGCCACTGCTGGCCATCCTCAGAGGGGTCATCAGTAATCACCATTGGGTCATGAATACCCCAGGAACTCCTTGGATTTAGGGAGAGGTCAATCCCTCAGTATAACTTCCCAATCTGGGGATATTGCATTCTTTCTGGCCCTCTTCAACAATGTTCCCTGACCTTGGAAGTGTCAAGGGGAAGGATGTATTTTTTAGCTAATGTGAGGAACTGTGAGGATGAAAATTGCTCATTGTGTGTGGCCATCTGTGTGCACTTAAAGAGGAAAGTTCTTTGCCTACACAGAGGGTGTCCTCACATTGGGAGTTCTCAAGACTATGGCCTCTTGACACAATTGGGAAGTTTCAGCTTAATTACCTTAGATGTGTCTCCAGCATCCAGATCTATTGTTTTAGGCAGCATAGTTTTATATACTGCCACCAAATCCATCTGATGCCATTTTCTCCAAGTTCACAGTGATAAACAGACCCCTTGCAGACCCTTTACAACATAGACAAATGCAGCTTTTATCTACAAGGCCCAGAAAGTCTGAGCAAGGGATCATGGCTGGATTGGCCACACTTATGCTTGGTGGCAGTTATGGTGATCTTGTCAAAAGATGTAGTAGAAGGTCAAACAAGTGGTACTTCCACATCTATACTTTTGATCCATGAGAAACAGAGCGTTTTTATACTGAAAAAAAAAATGTCAAGAAATGATGAGTTAAATAGCTTCTGCTTTCTAAGATTATTGTAAGTTACATTATTAAAATTATATAAATATGTAACTTGGATAATTTCTACACCCTTGGCCTTCTTCCATCTACAACCCTCATTATTAGAACAAAAAGATAATCTATCATTGAAAACACTCTTCCCATGTCATCCTGAATGCTTTTTCCCTTTTACCTGAGTTTGAATTTCCATATTCATGTCCACCTTATCCAGGTTTTGCAAAATTTGTGTTGTTCAAGGAAAAATCATCCATGTACTCCACAGTGATAGAGCACTTATATGTGCCACACACTGCAATGGGCACATTGTACATATGATACTATTATTCTTTCTAGCGACCTCATGAGATTTGTGACAAGCAAACTCAGTCAGCTAACGACTTAGTAATGAATTCAAAGTTTCCAAAGTCATAAGGTAAACCTAGAATTTACTCCATTCAATTCTGGCTCCTTTCTCTGATCCCCTCCCCCACTACCTCGATTGACCCTGGACTTCTCAGTGCTTCTAAGTGAAACAGCCATGCTCTTTAAAGCTCTATGTCCTGTCTAATGTTTTGATCTTTAGTCTTTGTCTCTGTGTGCTTAACATGGCCCTTGAGCAGCAATGTACATGAAATTAGGACACCTGAATATCCTTGCTAAGAGGAAAATAACCTTCATTATGCCAAGAGGTCACGTTGTTAGCCTGGGGACATGTAGAAATACTATTCGGATCCTTCAGAGTGAGCTTTCTCCCAGCCAGGGCAAGTGAATGGTCCACAAATAGGGCAGCTAGAACACTGCAACAATTGGTGAAGGATCAGAGAGAAAGTGGGATTGGAGGTTTTTTGTTGTTCTTTTTAAATCCCCCACCACCTCCTCTCCACTCAAGTTGAAGTGTTTTAAGTTCTTTTTCTATGTCCTAACTCCCACCTTGTATTTCTGGAGCCCTACCATGGGCTTTAGAAGCATCCCAGCCAACTGAACCAGGCCAGTGACACTGAATAGGGCTTGTACTTATCCACGTTCCTTCCAGGCTATTACTGAGCTTTTATAGTCTATTATTCATTAAAAGGGATGGCATGCTGTCATCACCAGACAGTATTCATTCAGCAACCCTAGTTAGGTATCTGCCTTCTTAATATCTCTAGAAATATTTTGTTTAATTCTTAGTCAAAACCAGAAGCAGAAATCTACCAGCCAAAACTCTGATAGAAAAACTGTAATATACCATTTGTATTAGCAGTACACTGTTGCTGTGGTATCTAGGAGTTAAGGTACAAATGAATGCATACACCAAGTGACTCTGCCTCTAGGCTCTGTCCAGTGCCATTGCTGACTTGTGCCTTCACCAGGGCCACTCCACAAATGTTATGGCAAATAGATTGTGTTTTGGAGAATTTGTTCTCATAGCCATAAGAAAGAACCATAGAGTTTTAAATGCTCTCAGCCCTTGGAATGTCTCTAAATTTTAATGTTTTGTTGTTGTTGTTCTGAAAATGTATGTACTATTTTTACTTTCCTAGCTACAAGTTCCTACCATATTCTTTTTTGTAACATATAGTAATTATAGATCAGGCTTCACAGGCAAGTGCCTTAATGACTAAGCCATCTCTCTACCCATACTTTCAGTTTTTGTGGTATCAAAAAATTCTGTTGGGATTTTCACTGTGTTGAATCTTACACTAGGTATCATTTGTTTTTTAGGCCCTCAGATGGCAATTTCTCACTTAGTCCTGCACCCTGAACTAATGCAGCTGTCAGTGGCTCTACCTTTGGGACATTGAAAAGAACACAATGAAAAGCCCTTCCCTTTTGGAAGGAGGTATTTACCAAGGACAACAAGACTCTTAAGTCCTAAGAGGAGAGGGGAAAAAAATCAAAGAAAGAGGCTAAAGTAAAACACACACTGGATGCCCATCTGTCTATAGTGGGGGATGGACCACTCTGAGTTCCTGTCCTCACTTGAACTCAGAGATCACCAACCCTCTGCATTTCCCTCACGCTTCTATCCTCCTTACCGTGGTTCCAAAGATCCCTCTGTGTACACAGGCCAGGTTCCATGGAGAAGCCAGTTTATGTAGTAATTCATTCGGGCTGCTGAGCAGTCAGGAGGAGAGGGAAACAGACTGGAAAAGGAAGCTGTCAGAGGCATCCCGGCATCTGAAGAGGAGGATGATGAAGGCGGGATGACAAGGATCCTCAGTGGTAAGCACCAGGCTCCGGCACATAGAGGGGTCTTGTGCCTCACTGAGAGGAGCTCCAGCAGTGTGCCCACACCATGGCCCTACATTCCCTGTGTACCTGGACAAGCTTCCAGGAGCCTATCGCAGCCTTGATGGTTCTGAACACTACAACTCACAGAATCTCTCCCCATGGTGACATTGTCACTCACCTGCTGTTCGTGGCATCAGCTGGACTTCAAGTAAGCATGAATTATTCATATTCCACAGGGGTATTACAAGGAGCAGACACTGGGACAGGGGAAAATTTGGGGAGGGAAGCAACAAGACCAGAGTTCCTACGATGAAGGGTGCAAGGAAAGATAAATTTGGGATAGGAGACACTTTGGTTGGGGCGTCGGGAAGGGGCTGCGATGGGAGGGAAAGCAGTACGACGGGGAGCACCAGGGGGAGGACTGGGCTGGAGAGGACGCTGAGAGGTGGACCTCTGAGCAGCCAAGTTAGGAATGGAGCCTAAAGGCCGAGGAGGCCGAGAACCAGCACGTCGACGAGACGGGGGAGGAGCAGCAGGAGGAGACGGGATTATCAGAGGAAGCTTTCGAATCATGTTCCTCAGAGACACTCCGGACTTCCTACTTCACCAGAAGTCAGTGAGTGACTCAGCTTGTGCCAGAACTCTCCAGCATTTACCTCACAGTCACCACTCCCAACGTTCCATGACTCGGTGCCCATTATGACCTTGTCCCCTGCCCTTTTATGGAATGAGGAGGTCCCACTGACCAGTAGAATGGCCCTAGTGACTAAGTCTGAAAGACTGTGAAGTAGCAAGTAGAAGGAATGGGACTTTCATCTTAATCTCTGTTCTTGGATTATTGTGCGGTTTCATTGTGAATAAGCAAAGATTGGTCAAAGAATTAAAATAGAACCAAGAGTTTAGGACCTTTTAGAAGCCAGTTCAGGCTCTCCTTACACCAAATGATATGAATAATGAAGAGTGGGAAGCAAGCATTGTAAATGGATGTCAGATTCCCCAAGTGTAATCAACAGAGACACGATTTTCATGGCCGCTTTCTATGACAGCTCCTTCTAAGACTAGTTATGGAGGATTAATTATAAGTGACAAGTACATGCACTATAAAGTCATGCCTGATTAGTCGGCGGATGTGCCTTTGGAAAGTTCTGAGGACTTCATCTTTGTGGGGCTTGATGCCTAACCCATGCTCTTTGGTCCCCTCCTCTGCCTTCCTCGCAGTTCCTTCCCACAGGATGAAGCTCCCTCAGGTAATCCTGAGGCCTTCTTGCCACCCCCATTCCCACCACTATTTTACAATGAGGGAAGACCATTTTGAGACATGGAAGGTCCAGCCACGCATGGTGGCACACACCTTTAGCCCCAGCACTGAGGAAGCAGAGGCTGGAGGATCACTATGTGTTTGTGGCCAGTCTGAGGCTCCATCATGAATTCCAGGCCAGCCTGGGCTAGAGTGAGACCCTACACTAAAAAAAAAATTCTGTTCACCAGGCATTGTGGCATACATTTTATTCCCAGTACTTGGGAGGCAGAAGTAGGAGGATCCTCGTGAGTTCAAGGCCACCCTGAGACTACACAGTTAATTCCAGGTCAGCCTGGGCCAGAATGAGACCCTACCTCAAAAAAAAATATCTGTTGAAGAAATCTGCAAATGAGTATTCACATGAAAGTCAAAAATATTTTAATTATTTCCGAGTTAAGCAGGGCCTTTTACATATTACTCATCACATTCATTATCACCAATTTCAAATCATTGTCCATTCACTTGCTGACCATCTGGATAACCTATTAGCCAGAGTGCACTAATCAATCAGTCCTGTAAACCATGTTTCCTTCCAAACAAAAGGAAGAATGCCCAAATTATTTTTCAGTCGTCTGTCCCCTGATAGGATTTGTCTTCACCATTTCGCTCACGATATTCCAGAAGAGGCACAGTGCTTCATCTCTGCATTCAGGCGGGTGCATCACACAGAATCATCGGTACCCAAGCATCACAGATAGTGGCTTTGGCCATGCAGCAGTAGTGGGCCACTCCGGCCGCTTCTGCCTGCAGCCTGCTTTTGCCTCAGGGACTGCTAGAGCTGACTTCACATGCAGCACTGGCATGCGATGGTGTGAGCCTTCTGTGAATGCTAACTTTGTGCTCTGCTAGTCAAAGAGTACCTCATTCAAGATGGGTACCAGATCACCAGGTAATTTGGAAGTTTATCAAAAGTTTTTTTGTTAATATAACAATAACAATTCATCTTAAGCTGATTTACATACTCAATGCACCTCTGTCATAATTCTAGTTGACATTGTATTCCTTGAAATGTACCAATGGAACCTAAAGTTCAACAGAAACTCCAAGGGACATACAGAAGGTAAAAAAAAAAATGACCAAGAAGAACAAAGTTGGACAACTTCTACATCTCAATTTGAACCCTTAACACAAAGCTATAGCAAAGAACAGTCCTAGCATAATGATTGACTTTTTTTTTTTTAATCAGAGAAACATTGACAGTCTAGAAGCAAGTGTAAAAATTTAGCATCAGCTGGTTGTTTTCAAGAACATAACGATAATTTACTGCGGAAAAGATAGTGCTTTAAAAAATGGTGCCAGGACAACAGTAAAATTATATGCCAACTCAAATCATATTTATCATTTCTTCAAGATTTTAAAAAATCTAATAAATAGAATTTGGAAACTATTTTCATTAATATATACCTTTCTATGAGTAGATTTTATATCTGTCCTTACAAGGACAGAAAATATAATGTATTTAACATTCAGTTTGAAAGAAAGTTGTGTCATTAAAGCTTTAAAGTAAAAAAAAGAAAGAAATGCAGAAGTAAATTTTTATGATCTTGTATCAGACTATGTTAGATTTGCTACAAAAGCAAAATGAAAAAAAAAAAGATTAAACAAATTTTATAACTGTTACAACATTTTTGATAGAAAGGAAACCATCATGAAAGTGAAAATTCATCAAGTTTGGTGACACATGCTTGGCACCAAGCACCTGGGAGGCAGAAGCATGAAGGTTAGAGTTCAAGGCCAACTTTGGATGCATAGAAAATTTGAAGTAAGTCAGGGATACATGAGACCCTATATGAAAAGCAAAAAACAAACAAAGCAAAATAAAATAATTATTGTATTACCTATGAACAAATGTTTTCCAAGGGCTAAGAGATAAACAAAGGGAAAAGGACTTAGCTGTGCTTAGAAAGGTATGGTTCAGGTACTGACTTATGGAGTAATCTGCTGACTCACCAGGCCTCAGCAAACTACCAGCCTAAAGCATAGGTAAAGGAGCCCCAAGGGTATGGTCATGCCCTCAGATCCCCCTGACGTGGATCCAAAGGCCTTCACAGCCAGTTGCACTTGCAGACAGAATGACCTGTATATGTGACCCTGAAGGTTACTGAATGAGCCCCCTATTCCTGTTCAAAGATGCTCTAGAAATTGCTGTGGGAGCCCAACAGGTGTCAGTTGACTGAATATGGGGAGCTCTGGGCTGCAAGTTAAAACCCAAGGCTGCAGTCAGGCTGCATTTTAAGCCATCTGTAGATAGAAAACATCTAGTCATGCACATATTACTGAGGACGTCCATTGCTCATAAGTCACTCTGTTCATCTCATCTGCATAACTCCCCACTTTCTTCCTTTTCCAGTTCATTAGTTTGACATCTAAACTCCAAGCACCACAACTAAACAACACCCCTTTCCAGTCTCCTCAAGCCAGAAATCTTCCTAACGTTATGTCTTGGAGCTTCCCAAAGGGGAGGCTGTTGATTCACTGGCCTGGCCTGGGTCCCCTGACACTCTCACCTTCTTATCCAGCTCCCGCCCCTCTCACCCCCTCCTGAGGTCACCATACAACAGAGATGATCATTCCTCAAATTGCACCACTTCTCCAGCCACAACCTCTCCACCCCCATGTGCTCAGCTTAAAGGTACACTTGTCACTGGCCTTCCCAGACTGGCCTCTGCCTGACTCTGAAATGTATCTCTGCCTCTCCTGCTCACTCTATAGTGACAACATGAACCTTTCTCTAGCTCTTCAATCAAAGCAACATCATTTCTCTAATTGAGTCCTGTCCCTCTGATCTCGCCTAGTTTCTCTGATGCTTTGAACACTGGCTCCTTTGAATCCACAGGTGTGGTAGTTTGAATGTCAATGTGTCTCATAAGCCCATGTGTTTGAGCATTTAATCCCAAGCTGGTAGCTCTGTCCAGGAATACTGGGGAACCTTTAGAAGGTTGATCCATGGTGGAGGAAGTAAGCCACTGGCGCAAGCCTTAAGGTTGTACAGTTCAGCTCCACTTGCTTTTCTTCTGGATCCTGACTGCCAGGGCAACATGACGCTGCCTTCTTTCTCCAGCCTCCCTTGCCTTCCTGTCCATGGTGAGTTCTGTCCTCTGTCTGTAAGCCCAATTCAGCTGTGTTCTTCTCCACATTCCTTTTGGTCAGATTCCTTTGTCGCAGCAACAGGTGGAACAGGGAACACTAAATAGGAATTCCTTCATTTCAAACCTTGTTGTTTATTTTTTGAGATAGGGTCTCAATCTAGCCTAGGATGACCTGGAATTCACTCTGTAGTCTCAGGGTGGCCTCAAACTCATGGTGATGCACCTACCTCTGCCTCCCAAGTGCTGGGATTAAAGGCATGCAACACCATGCCCAACATCAAGACCTTTTTGTATTTACTCAGTATTAGCATGTTTATGTCATGTATATTTTTCTACTAACATTGTCTGGTTCTAGAAGACTCCAACTTCATTTTTAAATACCTACCTTGATTTTGAGTTCAAGCTCTCACTGTGTTGCTGGTAGAAATAGGATCAATCTTAGGGTTGCTCTGAACTAGCTCTATAACAGAAAAATGTGACTAGATGGATTTCACAACAGAAATTTACTTTCTCTTAGTTTTGTAGGCTGGAATTCTGAATTTAGAGTTCTCCAAAAAACAGAACCAAGGGCTAGAAAGATGGATTAGTTGTTAAGGTCTGCAAAACCAAAGGACCCAGGTTCAGTTTCACAGGACCTAAGTAAACCTGATGCACAATGCATTGTTTGGAGCAGCTGAAGGCCCTGGCATGTGGGCTCTCTCTCTCTCTCATTTATATATATATATATATATATATATATATATATATATATATATATATATATATATATATATTTTAAAAAACATAACCAATATGTTTATGTTTGAGTGGAAGGAATTATGAGATTGGCTTACATGATTAGCACTCTCAATGAGCATCTGCAGGCTGGAGAACAATGAGAACAGCAGTCCAAGAAGCTGCTCAGTCTAAGCTTGAAGACTCAGAACAAGAGGCCTCAGTGGTGCCGCCCCAGTCTAGGGCTGAAGCCTGATCACTACCTGGAGAACATCCAGAATGTGTCCAAGATCAGAGGCTGAAGACTCTGAACTGCTGTCTGTAGGCTCTAGAGGCAGCACAATTCACACCTGCTCAAGAACTTAATCTTGCCTGAGGTTGGGCTACCCACACTGCTTTTCATCCCATTTGGGGCCCAGCACATTGGAACGTGCCGCCATTATTCAGTGTGGCTCTTACCCTTCAGTTTTTTTTTTCAAGGTATGGTCTCACTCTAGCTCAGGCTGACCTGGAATTCACTCTGCTTTCTTAGGGTGGCCTTGAACTCAGCGATCCTCCTACCTCTGCCTCCTGAGTGCTGGGATTAAAGGAGTGCACCACCATGCCTGGCTACCCTTCAGTTTTTTGACCCACATGTCAGTAATCTGTGTCAGCACCCTCACATGCACAGGAACAAGTATTTGATTTTCTTCTAGGTGTCTTTCACTCTAGGCAAGTTGGCAGGCAAGATTAACCATCACCCTTGAGATCAGGGTGACAATATGAGCAAGTTCCATTGGGGACTTACTTTCTCCATGTTGATGGACACATTCAGTAAAGAGACTGAGAGACAGAAGAGAAAAGAGAGAGAGTTCTCTAATGTTCACAAATACATTGCATTGAGTTATTTGAGGCAAGTTATTACAGTGTATTTCAGGTTGACCTGAAAATCATGGCAATCCATCTGCCAGTCTCCTGGGAGAAGCCCGTATAAATTGTACATGGTCGTCACAGCAACATGTACTCTGGATAAATTTTTTATTCAGTGGAAGCTTTGTATGGACACATCAAGTGTTGGTACCATTTCCTTTTCCCTTCCCCCATTCTACTTAGAGTGCTCTTCAGTGGGAATTTTAGTATTCACCATCGGGTGGTGGTTATGACTTGTGAGAGCAGCAGTCAGTCATTTTGGGAGAGGACAATGCCTCTGGATAATAACTCCCACCCTGTAATCCTAATAATCTTTCTGCCCTCTTTTCTGAAAAAATTGCCTGTGGCTCAATGGCCTGGAGTCCCAAAGTTTTGGAAGGAATTCAATACAAGATGTTGGTTAAAAATAGGAACAAAGTGAGATCCAGAATGAAGACGTACATTTCCCCAGCCTCCTACTGCCCACTAGTCGTCATAGTGCTGGAAGGTGGCTTGCAGGCTGCTGGGAGAGATAAGTCAATAACAGTCCATAACACTGTTACCGGCAAGGGATTCAACTGGCAAGCCAGGAAAAATGTATCCACTCTTACAGTAGTGGCATATCAGTTATGAAGATGGCCAACTGTTCTCTGATTGGCTTTGAGGGCCAGTGAATGGAAGAGAATTCATTCCTGGCCCTGAAACTCTGGTCAAAAGCCTATGGATGTGAATAAAGGGAAGCTATGACTGTTGTTTGGTCAAACAAATAGGTTGTACATATCAAAATGCTATCCAAATATTTAGGCTTTTTCGTATAGTTTGGTGATATTTTTTGCTCTGGGTCACAAAAGCTTCTCTTTCAAGATGGTGGTTAATATTGAAGAGACTGAGAATTTGACAAAGTACTGGGAATTAATATTAAACATTCAACTCTAATTCACACGTCTTAACATCACAATCTATAAGGCTCAGAGAACATTGCAAAAGAGCTGCCACAAAGACTTTAGGAACCAAAGTATGAGGAGGAGTTCTTTGGAAAGGTGTCTACCACACACAAAGTGACCACTGCATTCATGACCTCACAGAGGCTGGCACTACCTACACAAGGTCTACACAATATTGGGACCATCAGCATGTCATCATAGCCAATGAAGCAATGGGAAAAATACATGAAAGAAGAGAGACTGGTTGGAATGACACAGCTGTGCAGAGACATGGGGATGGTGAGTGGGCATGGAAGAAAGTAATTGAAGAGGAGTATGATCAAAATCCATTATGCTGGGCTAGAGACATGGCTTAGCAGTAAAGGAGTTTGCCTCTGAGGCCAAGGACCCATGTGTGAATCTCCAGATCCCACATTAGCCAGATGCACAAAGGTGAGGCAAGTGCAAGTTCCCCCAAAGCTACTAAGTGGCACAAGCCCCTGGAGTTCAGCTTCATTGGCTGAGGTCCTGGAGCACCAATTCCTTCTCTCCCTCTGCCTCTCTCTCCCTCTAAAAATAAAATAAAATTTCATTATGCACATGGATGAAAATTGTCAACAAAAACATCTATTTAAATATAGAAAAAAGAAGTAAAGTCACAAATGTACTAAACAAGTTAATGAGTTGCAGATGATAATCCATGTTCCTTCACATTAAGATTTGTATTCTTTGATAGCACAACATTGAGGTCACCACACTTGCCCATGAACCACATTGATCTCATGCACTATGTCAGCTCTCTTGGCTATATTGATTACATGTACTATTGTACTGTGTTCAATAATATATATATACTGTTTATACATACTGTTTTGTTTACATCTCACTTTTTCCTTCTGTCTCTGACAACATGTCACAGTTAGCATGTTTCATGTTGGTTGCATGCTACACTGATGTATGTACTATGGACAAAGATATCATCCCTGTTATTTGCTGCCCTTTCTGTAAAGAGACCACACATTCTGGCCCACAGTGATATGACTTGCATTACTTCTCTATAGAAAGGAAATAGCTGGTTTCTAATCTTTAAAAAATGGAAAACAAAGAAATTCTGAGAGTCTAGCAATGGATTCTATGATACATCTTCCTGAATTCAGAGATGCTATAAATTGCACTGAAGATACTGGTTTAACAACTTCTGACCTCCAAAACCACAGAGAAGACCTCACAAACACCCCCAGGACTAGTGGCCATCTCCCCCATCGATAATCCACAGAATGTGTCAATGAGTGGCTGTCCTTGCTCCCTGGTGAAGGGTCTGTATAGCAACCACCTTAGCAAGCACATCCAGGAAATTAGGAAGTCTTCAGAAAAGCTCTAGAATTCTGAGATTTCTGGTAACAGACTTCTGCTTCATCCCAAGCAGCAAGCCAGCACTGGCTGCTGAAGACCTTGCTGGGAAGATCCTGGGATGCAGACCAAGACAGACTCAGCCATCTCAGTCTCTTCCTGGAGGGACACACTAACAAGGTTTTATGGTCCTGTCCCCTCACCTGGCCTTCCTAGGAGAGCTAAGGAAGAGCCTCCCCTGTCCCCAGTGGGGATGAAACTCCCCAAATGCCATCAACAAGAACATACCAAGAAATTGGACCTTGGAGACAGGACATGAAGAAAGAACAGAGAGGGAGTGGAGTTATCATGTGAGAATTTCCTTTTCCAGCCTACTTTGGATGGATGGGGAAACAGGTTCATGGAGTTGCAGTCACTTGCCTGAGGACAGAGTTAACCTAGGCTCATACAAGGATGGGACATTGGCCATCCTCACATTTGAGGGAGAGAAGCCTGTAAGGTCTGCCAAACATGGCCCTCCCTGCTTGTTGCCCAAATCAATAAGCAGTGACAAGAGGATGTGACTGACGAAGATCACACAAAGGTCATGAAACCTGGCCATGTGCCTTAGCCTGGGGCTAAAGTATCATGTGCTTAAGTGTCTCAGCTCAACAAATGGCTGTCCATGAACTCTAGGCTCTCCACTTGCTGAAAATTGGTAGTTTTAATCTGCATTTCCTGATGACTAGGCAGAACAGTTTTTTTAGAAGCTTATATGCCATCTGTATTTCTTCTTTTGAGAACTCTCTATTTAGCTCCATATCCCATTTTTTAAAATTTAGGCTGTTTAATTTCTTATTTAATTTTTTGAGTTCTTTGTATATCCTAGATATTTCTTACATTGTTTTCCAGCACTTGTTGACCTCTTCACTCTCCTGAGCTTCCTCCCCCAGGGGGGAGTGTTTGAATTGCTGCACAACACTGGTCAACGTCAGCCCCTCAACAGTTGCTCACAGCTCCTGTCATCTGGATAAGTAGTCCTGGGGAATTTAAGGTGCATCTGCCCTAGACTTGACCTCCTGAGTCTCCAGATCCTCCCTCCTCCTTTCCAGGGTGAAGGGAAGGTTTCAAATTGGGGGAGTTTTCTATACAACACTGGTACTTGAACTCTGGTCAAAACCTAAGACTGGGAAGGCCCTAGAGTAGGGGAAGCTACTACTGTTGTTTGGCTAATGGATATGTTGTGCATGTCAAATTGCCCCTAAATATTTTCATTCATAACAATAGCTTGATAATGCTGTCACTTTTGACAAGAGATTATTCTTTTGGAAGATGGCAGTGACTATTAGGGAATCTGAAAACTTGTCAAAGGGCTGAGGAGGGACAGTTGAATGTTCACAACTAAATAAGACTTCTACATCACAACTTAGAAAGGCTTAGGGAACATTGCAGAAGGGATGTTGGAAATGTATGCATCAACATGTAAACAGGGGTACTTTGGGAATCGTCTCTACAGGACCTAAAGTGACGGCAGCATTCGTGACCTCACAGCAGCTGTGACTACATGCACGAGACCTGCTCAATGTGGGGACCATCAACACTTGGTCACAGATGCTGAAGGAGAGAAAGAAGACAATGCCAACATATAAAGACTGGGTAGAAAAGAGAAGGGTTCAGAGAAATGGGGATAAGCAACAGGACACAAAAGAGTGTAATGGGAGAGGGATATAATCAAAAACATCATGTATATGTATGAAAATTGTCAGTAAATAGTTTTATTCATTTAAAAATCAGACAATAAAGAAATATTGCCAAAAAGCATACATACACTGAGCAAGTTACCAAGATTAGGATAAGAACAAAGGTTCTTAATCATCCAGGTTTCTGCCCTTTGACAACAATGCTGAGGTTGCCATATCTGCCCTTTGAACAAAATTGCCTTCATGAACTATGTTAAGTCTCTGAGCTGTATTGGTTACACTTATTGTCTAAATTTTCAAGGTTATACACCCTCTATTTATATCCACATATATCCTTTGTTTATGTCACCTTCACACTACTGTTTCCATTACCATGTCACTTACAGTTAGCATGTTTCATGTTGGTTGGATACACCCTACTGGTTTTGTACTATTGTGGTAGCTTATACCACCCTGTCATCTTCTGGCCTCTCTGTAGAGGGACTGACCATTCCCATCCATTGTGATATGACATACATAACTTCTAGATAAGAAGCATATATTCCTCATTCCCTCACTGTAACGGTTAACTGTGCAGCTAGCTTTGTGCAATGGCATGATGGAACATTCTACACCATGCTACCCATGATTAGTGTTTCACCAGTGTTTCCTACCACACCCCATCACTTTGAGAAAAGCCCCTTTAAAGTCTTTGTTCCTCTGGACTGTAAACCACAGGGTTGAGCAAGGCTGTGAAGACATTGTAAAAGAGTGAGACCTGCTTGTCTCTCTCAGGGGAGTAGTTGGAGTTCGGCCTCATGTAGATGTAGGTGGCTGGAGCATAGAAGAGGGTGACCACTGTCAGGTGGGAGGCACAAGTAGAGAGAGCCTTGCAAACGGCCCTGGATCAACTTGATCTTGTGAATAGCCAAGGCGATATGAATGTAGGAGGCCACCATGAGGGAAAGCGGAGCAATAACCACAAAAACACTCATGGCCAGATCCACCATCTCAATGAGGTGGATACCCATGCAAGCCAAGCTCCGAACTGAGGGACCTTCACAGAAGTAGTGGTTGATCTTGTTGGGCTCACAGTATGGCAGCCACATGGTGTGGAAGGTGTGGATCAGAGAAGCCAGGAAACCACACGTCAATGTCCCAGCTGCCAACCGTATGCACAGGTCCCAACTGAGGATGACAGTGTAGTGCAGTGGGTAGCAAATGGCCACATACCGGTCATAAGCCATGACCACAAACAAGACACACTCAGTTGTGGCCAGGGCACCAAACACATACATTTGCAGCCAGCACTCAGCAAAGGAGATGGTCTGAGAGTGAGAGAGAAGATGCACCAACATCTGAGGCATGGTGGTGGTCACGTAGCCCATGTCCATCAGGGAGAGGATGCAGAGGAAGAAATACATGGGAGTGTGGAGACGTGTGTCCAGGCAGATGAGGGTGATGATGAGCCCATTGCCCAGGACTGAGCTCAGGTAGTGGAGGAGGAACGCAGTGAAGAGGATCCTGTTGGTCGTGGGGTCACTGGAGGAGCCAAGCAGTATGAATTCAGAAACCCAGGTTTGGTTCTGCCCTGGAAGCATCAGCATGGTGGGGCCTGTGAGAGAATCACATTCTTCTACAAGTCTTCCAAGCATGGCAGCCTGGCAAGAATGCCTGCTGTGAGGGCGGGAATGTTAAGATTTCATCTCTAGTCCCTCTGCTTAGATGCTGTGTAACTTTCCACAGTGACTTATCTTCTAGATGCCTCAATCTCATCATATATGCAACGTGGCTAACAATACTTATCTCATGGGATTTTTATGAATATACAGAGCATCTAACAAAAAGCCTTAAACACTACATAGCAAAATATTTATGTGCAATTTCTCACTCATTCTCATTCTTCTCCACAGTACAAAACTAGTCACTCACGTGTCTAGCAACTCGCAGTTCACAGCATGGCAGCCCAGCTCCTGAAGCTCTTACAGGAAAAGTTCTCCTCCTTTGGGAACATGTATCTGGTGTGTAGTATGCTCATCTCACACCATGTGCTCCTTCCACCTCAGCCATCTGGAGCAACATGAGGCTTTATCCATTGAGGGCAACAGAGAGCTCTGAACAACAGCAGACAGTAGGAAAGTACTTTGGTAGCTGGAGTCCTCCCTCCCCATTGGGTTTCAAAATCAGTAAGCAGTAAAGTCAGTGTGGTGGTTTGAATAGAATAGATGGCCCCCAATATATTTAGTTGTTTGTTTGTACTTTGCATCTCCTGGCTACCTGGCTGGAGGCAATGCCACTGGGTGGATCTTAAGGTGCTGTGGTGGGTTTCAGATTTCAATGTAAAGATACGCAAAGTGTGCTTAGCTGTAGCTCCTGAAGTGTGCTGTGGCTTTTGACCTTTAGGCTTGTGCTTCTGTCTGTCTGCTTGGTCCTGTGAAAGCAGGCCAGCTTCTTCTGCCATTATGGAACTTCCCCTAATCTGTAAGCTTCAATAAATCCTTTCCTCCATAACTGTGCCTGGTCTGGAAGTTCATCTCAGCAAACCTGAATCTGTCTGCTACAGTCAGTATGTGCATAAGAGCCAGTATGACTCCCTTTGAATGGCTTCAAGGTGTAAACAGATGACATGCACTTGGATCACACTGTCCCCTCTCAGCAAGTGCACTCTTGGTAACTCTAGCAGGCTTCTTTCACAGTTAAATTCTAGGAATCAGTGTCCTTATCCTCCTTCCATGTCTACAAACCAACCACTCTCTTCCTGTAGGTAATGCTTTCTCTGCATGGTGGCCACTTGTGTGCAAACTCTGCCAGTACCCATGGGGAATCTGTGAACTCCTGGAGTCACAACCTCATGGAAAACTCTGAATCTCTACTGGGCAGAGTGGCATGTGTCTATAATCTCAGACCTTGGAACTGAGAGCAAAGAGGACCAGGAGGTGAAGGGCAGCTATAGCTAGCTACATCGTGGGTTTGAGGCTGATCTGGGATACATGAGACCCTGTTCCCACCCTCCAAAATTAAAAAATATGATTCTCAGGCTACAGAGATGGCTTAGCAGTTAAGGTGCTTGCCTTCAAAGCCAAAAGACTCAGGTTCTATTCCCCAGTACCCACATAAAGCCAAATGCACAAGGTGGAGCATGTATGTGGGGTTCTTTTGCAGTGGCTAGAGGCCCTGGCATACTGATTCTGTGTCTGTCTATCTGTGTCTTTAAAATAAATAAATATTTTAAAAATATGATTCTCAGTCATTTTCACTTCTTTTCCCCATCCCACTACCCTAGTTGTGATGTAATTTACCTTTGCCTCATCAGTTTTGTTTTATAGATGGTTGATCTATGGAAAATGATATCAATAAGCAACCAAATACCCAGCTTTAGGTATTTAACACCAAAGTTTTTAGCATAA
The DNA here is from genome assembly GCF_020740685.1 of Jaculus jaculus. Taxonomy (NCBI): domain Eukaryota; kingdom Metazoa; phylum Chordata; class Mammalia; order Rodentia; family Dipodidae; genus Jaculus; species Jaculus jaculus. The sequence goes on from NC_059106.1 coordinate 76,383,096, forward strand.
GTTTTTAAAAAACTTTTTATTTATTATTTTTTTATTAACAACTTCAGTGGTTGTAAATAATATCCTATGGTAATGCCCTCCCTCCCCTCACTTTCCCCTTTAAAACTGCATTCTCCATCATATCCTTTCCTCTCTCAATCAGTCTCTCTTTTATTTTGATAGCATACAAATATTTTAATGGTACATAGTGAGTAGGAAAACTAAGCATTATTTTAACCAAGGGGTATTAGTTAATTTCATCATTAAAGACAAAATAGACTGAATGCAACATCCCCAGGTAGAAAATTCTGTGAATGAACCACTGTCATAGACCTTGAGCAGAAACCAGTAAAATGATCTAATCATGAAAAACAGAACAAACTGAGTAATGGTCCAAAAAAATGCAAGTTTCTAATGTCCATAGTGCACTACCCAGCCGTTTGATTAATAAGTATAAAACAGTGCAAAATAGGGCTGAAGAGGTTGCTTAGTAGTTAAGGCACTTCCCTGCAAAATGAAAGGAACCAGGTTCAATTCCCAAGGACCCACATAAGCCAAATGCACAAAGTGGTTCATGAGTCTGTAGTTAGTTTACAGCAGATGGAGGCCCTGGAACCTCTATTCATTCTCTCTCTCTCTTTCTCTTTCTATCTCTCTTAAATAAATAAATAGATAGAAAAAATTGTAAAAATTAGTGCAAAAGAGGGAACCACCTAAGTGCCAATCAAATATAATGGATAAAGCATGCATTACCTTTGCAAGGAGCAGAAATATGAAGCACACTGCAAACCATATTCAGTCTTCACTTTGTCTCCACCATCCCATCAGCTGCCTAATACACATTCATAACTCTCAGCATCGGGCCTCTCCTCACCCTGGTGAAGAACCCATCAGGTTTTCCTGATGAGATTTCATAATATCCTTTTCAAGATCAACTAATAGGTATTTAGAGGGTAATTTATATAAATCAGGGACTATTATTCTAAATTTAGCCCACATCACAACTCACTGAGAGAAGCACTTTTATCAGACTATTATAGGTTAAAAACATCCTAACCCATTGAGGAAAGCAATCATGCATTTGGGATGGCACAGTTGCTGCTGTAGACCTGGTACTTGAGTTAGGGCAATCTAAGCCACAGCCCTCTCTTTGTTGGGAGCTATGAACCAAACCTTGGCCATGTTAACAGAAACCACCATATAGTAAGTTAAGTTTCTACCTCCTCACCTAATATTCAACTACCAGAAACAAAGACTGCCATGTAGCAAGTTAAGTTTCTACTTCCTCACCTAATATTCAACTACCAGAAACAAAGGGATTATACACTTGGCTGATTACCCCCCCATGCTGCTGGTAGCTGACAAAGAAACAAAGGCATTGTGGCTTAACCCATAACTCTGTGATCTTCGGCCTGATTACGTCCCCTTCCCCCTACAACCTTATATAAACCTACATGTAAAAATAAAAATCTCGAGGCCTTGACAAACACCTAGCATGGTCTCCTTCTTGTGTCTATTTGCCTTCTCCCATTTAGGTTAACTTCCCCTCGGGGTCTTGTTCAACTCCCTGCTGGCCAGGGCATCTCTTCATCATTAGTGTCTCATACTTTCAGCCAACAGGTTCCCAGGTGGGAGAGGTTAAGTGTTACATTCCTCATAAGTGTACATCAGTGTGAGCTCCCTCAGGTTTAGCACAACACGATAGAAGCATGGACCGGGCGGAGTTCAGAACAGGAGGTAAGGACGCCACACATGACAGGACCATAGCCTAGCCCTTCTCAAGGTAAGTTTTACTCCACATGTTCCAACAGGTGGATGTGGGAGAACATGGGGTTGCATTGAAAGGCAGAGGGAAACAATGGAAGGGGAGGTTAATTGCCAATATGGGCATTCGGGAGTAAAACAAATATTGTCTTTGCTCTCTGCCTTTGCATCAAACATGAATTTTACAGGATGGGGGACATCATTTTGTCAACATAAGTACTTTACAACTTTCTTGGCCAGCAGGTTCTAAGCTTCCATTTACACTGAGGCCTAGAGAGGTAAACTTGTTCCTTGAGGTCATGTCACTAGAATATAGCAGTCAGGATTCAAGCCTGGTTTCTGTGGCTCTTGCTCCATTGTCCTTCCTAACATACCATGTTGCCTCTAATGATCACAGTTTCTTGTTTGGGAAAATTATTTCTGCACAAACTGCCTTGTCCTGTTTTAACCATTGTGTATTTGTGTCAGGATTCAGTTCATTCATTATCTTTGGAATCCATGTTTTGTATTTAATGTAAA